>NW_028318123.1:5167954-5491136 GCF_062004578.1 Staurois parvus | reverse complement strand
GTAGTGACACTGACCCTAGCCAAATGCAAAACTAGTGAAAAACAGTCAGAAAAGATGAGGAGGGAAAAAAATGTCAGCGTCCATCACCTGTAAAACCATTCCTGTTTTGGGGAGTCGTCTCATTGTTGCGCCATCTAGTGCACCTGTTATTAATTTCATTAACACCAAAGCAGCTTAAACTGATTAACAACCCCCTCTGCTACTTAACTGACCAGATTAATATCCCAGGAGTTTAATTGACTTGATTCTATACTCTGATTAACCACTTGGTAACGGCGCTATAGCCAAATGATGGCTACAGTGCGGTTACCCAGTTCTGGGAGGGTGCCATATGACGTCCTCCCAGAACGCATGCACCACTAGGGGTGTGCACCCGGCGATCTCCGTGATCGCTGTGTCCTATGGACACAGCTGACCATGTGATGAGATAAAAGGCCAATCACAGTGGCCTTTTACCAGGTGATCAGCCATGTCCAATGACACAGCAATACAGTTGCCGGTTATCGGCAGCACTTTCCTCATGCTGTCACAGCATGAGGAAAATACTGCCGATAACCAGCAGCTGCCATAATCAGTGCCCAGCAGTGCCACCCACCAGTGCTTAGCAGTGCCTCCCACCAGTGCCCAGCAGTGCCATCCATCAGTGCTGCCCAGCAGTTGTGCCCATCAGTGCCTCCCATCAGTGCCGAGCAGTGCCGCCAGTCAGTGCTCTCAGTCAATGCTGTCAATCAGCGCCGCCAGTCAGTGTTGCCCATCAGTGCCGCCTATCAGCGCCCATCAATGCTGCATATCAGTGCAGCATGATCAGTGCCACCTCATCAGTGCAGCCTATCAGTGCTGTCTATCCATGCCACCTCATCTGTGCCCATCAGTGCTGCCTATCAGTGCAGCCTCATCAACGCACATCAGTGAAGGAGAAAAATTACCTGTTTGCAAAATTTAATACTAGAAACAAAGAAATACCTTTTTTTCAAATGGTTTCCTATTTTTTTGCTTATAGTGCAAAAAATAGAAAAACTCAGTGGTGATAAAGTACCACCAAAAGAAAGCTCTATGTGTGTGAAAAAAATAAAAAAAATGTCATATGGGTACAATGTTGCATGACCGCGCAATTGTCATTCAAAGTGCGACAGCGCTGAAAGCTGAAAATTGGCCTGCATACAAAGGGGGTACAAGTGGCCAGTAGGCAAGTGATTAAAAATTGTTCCTTTTTAAAAGTGTTAATTTTTTTCAGCAGTGTATTTAGGTAAAAAACCTTGTACCTTTAGAACCACTTTAACGCCGCTAACACCAGACTTTGGATACAGTATAGCTGGTAATAATTAGTTACATTCAGCTGCACTTGTTCTGTAATGTTGAGGATGTTTCGTAGCTTCTCCAAGTCACGTTGTCAGTTCTGAAGAAGAAGTGACTTGAAGAAGCTAGAAAACATCCTCAACATTACAGAACAAGTCCACTTGAATGTGACCAATTATAAAGATACACTTTTCAGCACAAGAAGTTTGTCAGTACCTGCAGGGCCTCTTTAAGTGAATGGTAATTTGGCGGTAATTTACCCAATTACTTTTTGATGTTTTCTTCTGTTTTTGATGATGGA
Source organism: Staurois parvus (assembly GCF_062004578.1). NCBI lineage: Eukaryota > Metazoa > Chordata > Amphibia > Anura > Ranidae > Staurois > Staurois parvus. The sequence goes on along the minus strand of NW_028318123.1, from coordinate 5,489,539 downwards.
AATCCAATACAGCTCATCATCCAAATAACACCATTCCTACAGTAAAGCATGGAGCTGGTAATATCCTGTTATGGGGGTGTTTCTCTGCAACAGGGACTGAAGCACTTGTCAGGAAAGAAGGAAAAATGGATGGGGCAAAATACTATCAAATTCTGGAGGAAAATCTGCTGCCTTCTGCCATAAAGTTGACAGTAGGGAGGTTTACCTTCCAACTCAAAGCACACAGCAAAAATGATCACTCAATGGTTGAAGAAGAAAAAGGTGAATTTCCTAATGACCTACTCAGAGCCCAGACTTAAACCCCATTGAATAACTGTGGAATGACTTGAAGACTGCAGTCCACAGTCACCTTCAGGTTTAACTGAACTTGAGCAGTTCTTCAAAGAAGAGTGGGCAAGTCTGGAATTGCAAAGTTAGACATAACCCAACAGACTAAAGGCTGGAATTAAAGCAAAAAGTGGTTCAGCAAAATACTGACACAAGGGGGTGGTCCTTTTTCCAACTCAGTGATTCTGTTTTTGAATTTTTTTCTGACATGTTGGTGTTATATCTTTCAATTGGATGTTATATGTTGCACTGAGTAAATACAGCTGGATAAAACAAAAACTGTGTCTGTCTTCAGGCTGCAAAGCAACAAAATGTGATTATTTTAAAGGTGGGGAGTGATTCTTTTCTATATCCACTGTTTTAAGTTTTAACAAAACCAATTGCATGTATTAAGTAACGACTAACTAAGGTTCTAGAGCCATCAGTGCTCCTCAGTTGCATAAAGGGCTTAGAAAGTGGAGACTCCTGATGATTTGGGGGAGGAAAGAAACAGCACAGGCACAATACAGTGTAAAATACAGACAGAAATATACTGTGCTGAGCTGTGCAGCAGCACACTGATCTTCCCAGTGATTAGCTGTGCAGGGGGACATGTCAGCACAAGTCTGTCCACTGGATTTCAGGCAGGCTGAGCTACCAAGTAGAATGCAAAGAGACAAAACTGACCACGCTGGGGTGGATGTGCTTCTGTGCCTGGCCTGACATGGTCAGTTTGAAATAGGAAGGCATAGGAACTGGCATGTATTTCACACAAAGGAAGCAATGCAGAGAACAGGATACTTTTAAAAGTAGTAAACTGCCACTAAAAAAAATCAGGCCCCTGCAGTTTTAAGTCATAATGTACTAGTATGCACAGCATACTAACACATTATAACAAACTTACCTGCACATGAAGCTGTAGCAAACTAGCTCATCCAGCTGGAAGCAGAGTTCTCCTTTACCTTGTTGTATTTGAGGTATTCCTTGAATCATTCCTCACATCCCCCCCCCCTGCATTCCTGTGAGGCAGACTTTATCTCCTGGCAGATGATGTGGAACAACCATGAGAAGTGGAGCCAGCCCGTCTCCGGAGGTGTCACTTTGGTCACCCAAAGCTATGTAAGCCCCACACCTTATCAACCTGACCCAGAACTGAACATTCCTCAGGTCAAACATATGTTTCATATCATGGGACATGAGCTGGCAGTTTCAGTTTAAAATCTCCCAATTACCACTCCCAAAAGGTGTAGTCAGAGCCCCCCCCCCTCCCTTTGTGAGGGACTTTTAAAAAAGACAGGCTGACAAGCCTAGAGAGAGAGTGAAAGTTTTTTAACACAGAGAGATCTCCCAGCAACATCGTAACAAGGGGAGATCAAAGAACCTTTCTGCTCTGCATCTTGAATTTGCTAAAACCAGGCAAGGCAAGTAACTCAACCCTGTAATCTTCTTCCTAATTATCTCTTTGTATACATATATATATATTTTTGTGACATCTCTTCGTAAATATTTATTTGCATCTGTGTGACGCTTTTGGTAATAAATCTTTCTTTCTGAAAGTGTTAAACTGTTTCTAAGCGCTTACTTGCAATTCACGAATCCTTGCCTTTGAAGAGACGCTACTGTTGGATTATATCTCTGTATAACAGGTCCGCGGGCCGTGCTATATAGATCAATATTTCAATCATTATAGTGTATATTTGATAATGGGAGTTTCCCAGTCTCCGACAAAAGTGGTGGTGGCAGTAGAGGGTTAGTTGCGTAACTAACCCGACCCAGTAACAAGCGCATTCAGGCTGCAGGCACCGATTGTAGTCCATTAGCTGGGCAATCGCTGTGAGGGTGCAGCTGGGTGGGGCCTTGTTACGCGTGTCACACCGCGGTTTTGGATCGGCCAGCCCTTCGGTCACGAGTTTGGTGAGAAGGTCTGGGGTCTGACGCCGTGGACGTGACGTATTACTGTTAGTCGCGGCTGTGCGATTGTCGCCTGTTGGTGGCGGCGGCCGCGGGTCGTGACAGAAGCCATTCAGCACAGTGCTGTCACAGCTTCCTGACACTTCAAACTTCATCTAGTCTTCCTACCAGGTTCGCGGGCTCTGGCTGTATGAATTGCTGGACCAGGATGGCATCACTACCGCGCATAGGCATGGGTGCCTTGGCATGGCGCTCTGCATTTCACCTCACACTCTATGCACTGAATGCAGAGCGCCACTGCGCATGCACGGGTAATGTCAGCTATTGCTAATGTGAATATCTCTTAAATGGTATATATTTCGGATATATTCATTGTACCTACAGGTAACCACTTTAAGTACATGGTACAACAGGCACATATCAGGAATATGAAATGTTGGGGTAACATACACTTTAATTTGCTACAAATTAAAGGGAGGCAGAATGTAGATCTTGAACACAAAATTGTGTGTGTTTCAGTCAAGGTCACTGACTTCCATTCCTCAGTTATAAGTGACACAGATGATACAACTTCAGAGGAACAAGGACAGGACATGCAATAGTTCAGTCTGCTTAGTCCTAACTGATCAAAGTCGGCCTTCTTCCCCCTCTATAGCAACAGCTATAAATCTACTTCTACTGTCACGTATGGTCAAGCCAAAATATCTAGTGTCTGCCATCTCTTGTGCGATATATGATCATGTAACTCATAATGACACCAGAAGATTGTCAGGAGAACAAAGGTAAACTCTGGATGCAAGATTTAGTTATATATAATATTATTATTATTATACAGGATTTATATAGCGCCAACAGTTTGCTCAGCACCTTACAAAATAACGGGAGACAATACAGCAACAATAATACACTTCAATACAAGAGGGATAGGAGGACCTGATCCTTGGAGCTTACAATCTAGGGGATATAAATATAAATAATTGAGCTTCGTGTGATAATCGATAATTGGATTAAGAAAATCACTGCTTTCTATACAGCAGCCATAATAAGGTGGACTGATGGCTCTTCTACACAGAAAAGTTTTCTAGGTGCATTCGTTTAGGGTCATAAACTGGCACTAATTACTTGTGTCTGATCATGGTCTTTGTAGCAAATGACAACTAAATGTAATCACTGACTCATGTATTCAGTGACCTTAGAAATGAAGACTATGGTGTCCTTTTATGACACAGAGAATAGCTGTGATTCCGAGGATCGCAGCTATTCTCTGGTCATTCACAGTTTATAACACTCAGGAGAACATGTTCATCCCTTCACTGGAGATCTGTGTTCTCCCTCCAGATTCTCCAGCCCAGACCTGGAGAATCGGAGGGACCGCAAACTAAGCAGCGATAATTTACCTCTGTTTAGTAAACTGATCTTTTACTGTAATCTCGTGAGATTATAGTAAAATCAGCCGTTTTCCAGTGTTTGTAGACCGTTCTCCCTTTGTTTGGAGAACTGATCTACATACAGTATGCTTCATAAACGGCATTCACAGGAGAACTGTGTTCTCCGAGAATGCCGGAGAACTGAGCAGCGATCTATTACTGCTGGTTCATAAACGGACACCTAGGAACTTTCAGGAGCTGATCAGTACTGATAACTTCAATTTAACTTCAGGTTTACCTGTTTTTAAAAGTGGTGTCACTGAGTGGTCCTAATGGACCCCGCAGGGCAGTGTGTGACTTCCTAATTGGTTGTTAAGGCCCTGGGGACATTGCTCAGGACTGATTTTTCTAAAGTAGTATTTGCAGGTGAAACAGTTTAAAGCAATATTAAACCTAAAACAAAAAATTAATATATTGCAGCTCACCAGTCTTTAGATGTGGTGGCTTCATCAGTTTCTTTATTTGGCTTTTTCCCTCTGGTTTCACCTGGTGATCTGGCCAGTAACACACCTCCTGTATTAGTGAGACACCACTCTGGAGGAATGAGCACAGAACACAGCAGATAGCAGCACTGTCAGTTTGGGGGACGGGTAGTGCTAAAGTGGTTGTAAAGGTTCAGGGTTTTTTTACTTTCATGCATTTTACTGTATGCATTAAGGTAAAAACGCTCTGGGTGCAGCTTCCCCCGCAGCCCCCCCAATACTTACCTGAGCCCCATCTGGATCCAGCGATGTGCAATTTTAAAGCTTAGTTCAAACGATTGTATAAGGTTACAAATCATCAAGTAAGTCCATTGACACACAGAGAGTGACTTGGTCCTGCCTCCGCTCGCTCTTCCTGCTTGACAGCAGCAGAAGTCAATGGCTCTGGCTATTGCCTCATGGCCCTTGAGGAAAGCAGAGCTCTGAATCAAGATTGGTCTCAGGTAAGTATGGGGGGGGGGGGGGGGGGTTACCTTAATGCAGAGAATGCATTATGGTAGAAAAAAGCCTTCTGCCTTTGGAACTAATTTAACGTGACTTAGATAAAGCCATCAGTCTCCCCGATAGAAATTAATGAGCATGCATACACTTAAAGCACAGGTGTCAAATTGGCAGCCCTCCAGCTGTTGCGGAACTACAAGTCCCACTAGGCATTTCAAGGCTGACAGTTACAAGCATGACTCCCACAGGCAGAAGCATGATGGGACTTATAGTTCCACAACAGCTGGAGGGGCCATCAGTTTGACACCCCTGACTTAAAGTTTAACCAAAGGCAAAACTTCTTTTTTTTTTAGTTTTTGACTGGAAGGGGGTCAGAACACCTGTCGGGGTTTTGTTGCTGTCTGTGCCCTATTAGGGAGATTCTGTCCTGTTTTCCATTATCAAGGAGAATGAAAGTGGAAGGAAATTTAAAAATTTGGGGTTTTCCCCAGAAAAGTAGTAAATGGAAAATCTAATGAGAACACAGTTCTGATGACCCTGGTTACAACAAAGGATTTCCTTACTTTAGAAGGATTTCCTCTCACTTCCTGTTTTGGCTGTGGGCAGGAAGCAAAGGGAAATCTCTTTACTGGCATACAGACGGCGAAAACAAACAGGGGTTATAGAGTTTTGGCTTTAGTTACACTTTAAAATGGAACTTCAGCCTCACCCTTAGTTTTAAAGGCTCCACTCCTGTACTGACTCTGATTACATTGCACACTGTGAGCTTATCACTGGGTGCACTAGAACCTGCAAGAGGTCAGATAGAACCCGCTCCATTTCCTGGCCGCGGGATGTCCAGCGTCATCTAGTCCTTTCTTAGAACACTTTCCAATGAATTCAGTGAAATGTGTTATCCTTAAAGGATACGTTCACCTTTGGGAACATGTAACATGTTACCACCGCTGCAGCCACTGCCCGATCCCCCCTCCTTGTGACAGAAGTGAGGGGGAGCTTCTCCCTGTACAAGCTGTTACTAATTAACTTGTTGCCGACCGCAGATAGCCGAATGACGGCTGCACTGCGGCCGGCCAGTTCTGAGTGGACGTCATATGACGTCCCCCCAGAACGCGCTCTCCTGCGCGCCCCACGGGGCGCGCACCCGGCGATCTCCTACGGACACAGCTGATCACGTGATGTGGTAAAAGGCCAATCACAGCGGCCTTTTACCACCTGATCAGCTGTGTCCAATGACACGCTGATCAGAGGGAAATGCAAGTGCCGGTTCTCGGCTGCACTTTCCTCACGCTGTCAGATCGTGAGGAAAGTACTGCCGAGAACCGGCAGTTGTCAGAGCGGGGATCGGCACCGATCATCAGGGCACTGATGATCAGTGCCCTGATGATCAGTGCCCAGCAGTGCCACCCGCAAGTTCCGCCCACCTGTGCCCAGCAGTGCGCCCACTAGCTCCGCCCACCTGTGCCCAGCAGATCACCCACCTGTGCCCAGCAGTGCACCCACCTGTGCCACTCTGCAATGTCACACACCTGTGCCCAGAAGTGCCACCTACCTGTGCCCAGCAGTGCCACCCACCTGTGCCCACCCACCTGTGCCCACCTGTGCCCACTAGTGCCACCCACCTGTGCCCACCCACCAGTGCTGCCCACCAGTGCCACCCACCAGTGCAGCCCAGCAGTGCTGCCAGTCAGTGCCACCAGTCAGTGCCCAGCGGTTGTGCCAGTCAGTGCCGCCAGTCAGTGCCCAGCAGTGATGCCAGTCAGTGCCGTCTATCAGTACCCATCATCAGTGTCACCTATCAGTGCCGCCTATCAGTGCTGCATATTAGTGCCGCCTATCCGTGACACCTCATTAGTGCTGTCTATCAGTGCCGCCTATCCGTGCCACCTCATTAGTACTGCCTATCAGTGCCCTTTAGTGCTGCCTATCAGTGCCCATCAGTGCCGCCTATCAGTGCCCATCAGTGCTGCCTCATCAACGCACATCAGTGAAGGAGAAAAATTACCTGTTTGAAAAATTTTATAATAGAAACAAAGAAACTTTTTTTTTTTCAAATTTTTGGCAATTTTTTATTTATAGCGCAAAAAGTAAAGCGCCCAGTGGCGATTAAATACCACCAAAAGAAAGCTCTATTTGTGAGAAAAAAATGATCAAAATTTCATATGGGTACAATGTTGCATGACCGCGCAATTGTCAATCAAAGTGCGGCAGCGCTGAAAGCTGAAAATTGGCCTGGTAAATAAGGGGGTATAAGTGCCTGGTAGGCAAGTGGTTAAAAAACAGCTGGGCCGTGCGGGGCTCCGCCCACACGGATGTGTCATTCATTCACAGTGTTCTGTAAATGGATGAACTACAAGTCACAACAGCCTTATCGGCTGTCGGCTTGTAGTTCTCAATGAAATACCATGGCGCTGTGGAGCACCGTGGTAGTTCATTGAATCTTGCTGTCAGTATATCTGGTTGCCTGTAAATCCTGTACGGGCAAGCAGATATACCGACAGGTCTACAAGAGACGTTCATGACACCAGCGATCTACTGATCACTGGTGCAGTGCTTTTCAGCTCCTGCAACCAAAAATAATAAATGTATAGTTTTCATCTGCATAAATGTGCATTTATTATTTTTGGTCAAAAGGCGAATGTATCCTTTAAAGCTTGCTATTTGAAAAAAAAAAAAACAGTTTTAATCAGCTATGGTGAGCCCATTTTAGTAATGTCGCTGACATCTTTTTGTTTGAAACTGAAAGTGGCTGTAAAGGCTCAAGGTTTTTTACCTTCATGCATGAAGGTAAAAAAGCCTTCTGTGTACAGCAGTGCCCCCAACCCCCCCCCCATATTTATCTGAGCCCCATCGAGATACAGCGATGTGCATGACAGCGTTGGTTGTCCTGTGTCTCTGCCTCCTCATTGGCTGAGACAGCAAGCCACAGCCAGTGAGGAGAGAGAGAGGACTGAGCTAAGCCACGGCTCTTTGTGTGAATGGACACAGGAGCCCCCATAGCAAGCTGCCCCTGCGGGTGACCCAAGAAGAGGAGGATCTAGGCTGCTCTGTGCAAAACCATTACACACAATAGGTAAGTATAACATGTTTGTTATTTTACACACACACAAAAAAAGAACCTTTATTTACCGTTTGAACTGATAGGCAGACATAGGAAGTGTTTACTGACATTCTTGGGCAAGGTTCACATCTATACATGTGCGGTTGTTGCATTTTTGAGGCCCATTTTGCATTTTTTTTCATGCCTGTTTTCGATTCATTCTTAAAGTGTGTTGCATTTTTGGGATATGTTAGTGTTAGGAGGAAGTGTCTGTTATGCAGGAAAACACACCAAAAATGCATGTACATACGTTTTCATCAGTTTTTTGATGCAGTTCCATTTTGATGCACAGAGATCAGTGTATTTGTGCAGTGGTATGGCCAGTTCCATTTCCTGTAGACGCTCAGCCTGTACAAATCAATGACCGGCTGAGATGCTCTATGTCTTCATGTATTCACACATGGAGCGGATATCTGCAATTAGGGACAGATGAACGGCCCTGGACTAAAACAGTCTGACTATAGAGATTCATGTCTGTCTCTAGCTGAATAGCTGTGGACAGTGTCTGCCTGTCATAGATTTATATTGGCTTCCTTTCTGAAGGTAATTGGAAATGCCTGTCGGTACCCAATGCAGAAAAACTCTGGTTTTGGTAGCATATGACCAGGAGAGTCTATATGAAAGAGAAATGGAAGCTGCTATTGGTGAGTGCTTCATCTGAATATATTAGTTGCTTACTTGTGCTGAATGCTTATATTTTGTGATAGTGCAGCATGACAGCGCCTGAAGGAAGTCTCTTTGTATATACATGTTTAACCATGCTTAGAAGTCTGTGGTCACCCTTTATGCTAGTTGAAAGTTGAGGCATTCTTTCTGACATGAGCAATATGTCTCCACAGTGATCCTCATTTATTAAGTGTCCGAAAAAGGAACTGTCTGTGCTGAACCATTTGCTTGAAAAATGGCACTTGTAGAATGAAAAGAAGAATCTAATTGGATGCTCTGGATTAGCACAGGAAGTTCTTTGATATAAGATCATCCAGTGCTATACATTATTTGATAGTCATTCCAAATAACATTCAAGTGGGACACAGAGCTGAATATTTAAATACTTTAGTGTGCATGATCTGGACAGTGGTTCACTTTAAGTTCATCTCCTATTCCTAAACTTATGACACATTCGAGAATTCATCAGCTGCTAATATAGAGCCTAATGAGCCTGGGGAGTATGAATATGCAATGTAATCAGATCCAGGAATGACTCCATGCTCTGCGAATGTCTCTTTGCCTTGTCAAAGCTGCTTTCATGGGCTTGGTGAGCTTGTGGCCTGGAAGCCCAATGGGGGATAAGCACATCTCATGCTGCCATTGATTGCGAGCCCTTGATGGGAATAGAGAAAGAGATTTGTGGGTTCGACTGATGCATTGTTATTTGGATACTCTGAGGTGCCCAACTTCATAATGTGTAATAACAAAATTAGTGGAGTTGACATGTTGTTATGGAGTTTCCACTCTATTCTTTTGGGTTCCATGAGAAGTGTGGATTGGTTTTACACTATGCTCTGCATATGTGTACGGAATGTATTATTTAAATAACAACAGAAACTGCACATCAGGGATGTGGAAATTTTTTTAAAAAACTACTTGTCCAGGGACTAAATCGGGGCCCCAATCTACTTGTCCTTCATGACAATCTACTTTTCCTGATAGAAAAAAAAAAAAATCGTATTTAAATTGGAAGTGATTTTAGGAATGTCGAGGGGGGCTTTAAAAACAAAAGAGGCTTTATGGTGACATAAACGTGCAATATTTTTACCATTGCGCTGTTTATTTCCTCCTCTCCTCCCCTCCCTGCCTGTCTTTTGCACTACACCCGGGACTAACAGGGAGGGTAGAGACCTTGCAGTGTAATGAACAATGATTGACTGCTCATCAGGAAGGAGTTGGGCAGGGCTTATACTTTATCCCTTTCGCTGCCAGAGCCGTTTTTACGTTTTTTGCACACGTTTAAAAAATCGTTTTAGGCCTGAAGATTACACAAAACTCCCAACCATGATATATTTTCTGAAAGCAGAGACCCTAGAGAATAAAATGGCGGTAGTTCCAATTTTTTATGTTGCCTAATTTTACCACAAAATCTTAGTAAGAAATGCAAGTAAGTTAATTTTAGGGCACAAAAAAGCAATAAATTACCTATTTTGTTGTAAAATATAAAAGATGAGGTTGCAGCGAGTAAATAGATATCCAACTTGTGAAACCTTAAATTTGTGTGCGCTTGTGAAATGGCGACGAACTTCAGTACCCTATATGTTCTATATGTCGACACTTTTAAAGCTCCTTATAGGTCACCAGTTTAGTGTTACGGAGGAGTTCTGGTGTTATTGTTCTCATAGACCCCTATGTGATGATTTTTGGTGACATGTTCTCTTTGAGACATCATAATGTCACTTCTGGGTCAGCAAAAGAAGGGGAGGGGACTTGTCCGCTCTTCTCCCTCCTCTCTAGCTAACGGCGATCCAGGCCCGTAGGTGGGCAAGCAGAGCCCGGGAAACCTCATGCCCGGGGCACGGAGAGGCTGGCACTGTGTGAAAGCAATCGGCGGCAGCGCTGCCACTGATTGCTTCACCTGATAGGTGAGCCCTCTGCTTGCTTGCAGCAGGGCTAAAGGAATAGAAAAACTACCTGCACAGCGCCCGGAACTGCATGTCCCGGGCATCGGGCGATAGGAATCAAACATCCGTGCACATGTTGGGAATACAAGTTTAGAATACAAGTTACAAGGCCAATGTAGACCTCATCTAACTAATAAATATTCCTGTAGTCAACAGGAGTTTTCATTGCTCAGATAGTAGATGTAGTAATACATTGCAGTAGGGAGTGTAGTCATTGTATGACCATTGAAATTACCCTGTGTGATTTAAAAATGTATTCCAGTGTGCAAAATTTGAGGGTATCAGCAATCGTAGTTGTGCTCAAGGACCACACACAAGTGTTTATTTTTTCTAACGTGGGGGGTTTCCAAACTGTGGCTCTTTGCTTGCCTTTGTTGGGCCCTTGGGGCACTATTCCTTCCACTGATACAAGGCATTATTTCCTCTGCTGACACCAACTTTGGAGAACTATTCCTTCCATTGACACCAACAATGAAGTACTATTCCTCCCACTGACACCAGGGATGGGGAACTATTTCTCCCACTGACACCAATGACGTAATGTTTTACTCCCACTAACCACCAAGCCTATGGCATTGTTTGCTTTCACTGATGAAAGAGCATGTTCTTCTCCCACTGGCCACAGTCCGGACCCTCAAGAGTATGAAGGGCAGGAAACTGGCCGTTTGTTTTGAACGTATGGAGAAAACAACACTTCCAGAAACAAGCACAAAATGGCTTGATTCCAAAATAAAACTGTGCAAATCTTCAGCTCGGTAACATTACCAACACAAGGTTTTTACCCCATCCCAGCAGGCTTATGCAGCTCCCATCTAAGCTCAGCAATTTTGCAGTTTTCCAAAACACTTGTCCAGTCTGAACTCCTCAGTACTCCACACCTGATGTAGGAGCTTCCTGTCTGTAAAGGTGTCTTCCTGGTGGTAGGTTAACTCTTTTGGGACCAGCTGTAATCAGAGTTTGGAAGCTCTTTCACACCCAAAGTCTCTCTGAGCCTCTGAATTCTAGTTCCCAAATAAAGACATACCAACACCGAGAGAACCGACAACCAGTAATCTCCAACCTGATGACCCTGGATCGCCTCACCTTGCATGGGTGAGAACACCTGAGTTCACAACATGTCTCTTATCCTCCCCCTTAAAGAGACCACAACCCAAAAAACGGGGAACTTTAACTTCCGTACAGGAACCATCCTTGGTGTCCTGTGCAGGTGCTACTTTTCAAATGTTGATAGATTTATTTAAATTGATTGTGTGGATATTAGACTAAATTTGGTTTTCATATAATATATTAGATATAATATGCATTTTTATAATGGTGGCTGTAGAGAAAGACAGGAGAAGATACATTTGCCTGCTATTGAACCCACTGGAACCTGCAAAGATGTCACTTTCGGTACTTGGAACGCACGCTGGATTGTGGCAGCCATCTTAATTCCCTTTTATAATACACAAAGCTGAATACACCTAGTGCCAGGAAAGGCACTTTTTTGTGAGTGACATTTCTATTGTTTGACCCCATATTAAAGTTTTATACAGTTTTACACCATGGGATATCTGGTTTTGTTTTTATTTATGCTGAAAATATGAAATACTGCCTGTGGAGGAGAGGAGTTGCCTAACATTGATGCAGATCTAGTGGAAAGTTATTGGTTACTACCAGCAACCACGGTTATAAGGGCAAAGGAATATTGGCCATCAGGACTGGATTGCAAACTGAGATAGTCCCAAAAAGCGAGTGTGACTTACCTAGAGATAGGTGGTCATGAAATGACGGTGAGTTTACATCTATGTGGGGGACCATTGTGAACACAGTGAAGCACTTGTCATTTCAGTACGGAGTATAACCGTTAAAGATCCAGCACCGTTGCACCAATTATTCACATATTGGGACTGAATATAAATATTGTATTTGTATTTTGCTCAGTGTTATCACTTTAAAGATTGCACAGTTTATTTTGTTAATTTGTGACCTTAGCGCGGTCCATTTTTGAAATATATAAGATTTTGTGTTTACAAATTCACATTTAGGACTGCTGCTATATAAGTATCTTATACATAGTTAATTCTTTCACATATATGTTAATTCATTTTTTTCCTAAGTGCAACAGCACCCCTTTTTTTTCTTTCAAACATATTTGTACCCTGTATTGATTGTCAGATGCTGCACGTTTACGAAAACCAACTTCCTTCCCTTTTCTCCATAGAACAGAATTGTTACACAAAGATTTCTACACCAAACTGGAAAATCAATGAGTTCTCAAATTGTGTTATGTGTTTGTTATTGGTCCCTTGAAAAGCCCTATTTCTCCGATCTAAATCAGTCGGTGTGTATAGGTGTATAGCCCTCCTGTATGAGATGTACTGAACATACTGCTTGCACCAAGTTGTTTATTTCTATTCTATTTGTCAGCATTGCTGTTTGCTGTATGAATGGTAGCAGAAGGTCAGTTTTCTTGTGGATGTAAGAAAGACAAGATGTTATTATTAGTGGTAGTACTGTGGTATTTGTAGCTTTGTAATCAGAAACTAATGCTACATGATACTATACTCTGCTGGGTGTGGGAGAATGTCATCTCATGTTATTTTAGTCTACAACAATAGCCAACAATTCTTATGGCTTGGGAAACACTTAACTGCAACAATTCCATGAACCAATAAAATAATACGTTTGGGACTGACTACTAATATAAATATCAACATTTTTGTTGGTTGTTTCAAGCTGACGTTTATTTTTTATTTATTTTTTGCTATATAGTGTAATGGACATAATTTACCTCTAACGCAGTGTGTCCCTTCTCTGACTGCTGCATAGTGTAGAAATCTCTCCACTGCCACCACGTCCTCCACACAGCAATGATCTTATGGCACTCTTACTATTCTTTCCCAGAATGCAAAATGTTTTCTGATTAGAGGAGGCAGGTCCTGACATTTCTATTCCCATCCTCCATTCACAGAATGCTTTGCTTTCTGGGAACTAATAGAATGAGTTCTTCAAATAGAGCAGGTGGAAGGGACAAATTCTGTGCAATTGCTATTAACTATACTGTACAGTATATCAAGCATAACTAGGAACATCCCCAACCAATACACTTCAACCCTTTAACATGATTACAAAGGTAAGACGCATCATGTCCATGTGTGTTCACGTGTAATTAAGCAGCAGCATTACCTAGGTTGAAAAAAGACACAAGTGCACCTATTTCTACTGGGTATCACAAGAGGCTCCATCACTTACCGGATTCCTTGCTCCAGTAGGCTCCAGTACTCACATCCTCTGCCTGAAGCTCTAGTGTATTCAGCTGAAACTGGTCACAGCTTACAGAGCTACTGCGGGGGAATTATCACAGTGCTGGAGGGGGTCAGCTGTAGCAAGGAGTAAGGTAAGTATTTACTCTTTAATCCTCTGCCTCTGAGCTATAAACTTTACATATTGGAACTAGCACTGAAAAATGATTGAAAAAAAGTTTTTAAATTGTGATTAAAGCTGTAGTAAAGTAAACTTTCCCCCTCTAAGGTAATGCCATAATGTGCTGGTATGTATTGCATACTAGCACATTATGAGAGACTTACCTTGGTGCGCTGTCACTGCTGACTGGGCTTTCATCTTCCCCTGGTCTTCCTTCCAGGTTTGCGGGCTCCGGCTGTTTGAATGGCCAAGCAAGCGATGACATCACTCCCACGAATACACACAGGAGTCACGGTACCGCGCACTGAAGGGATGGCATGCCGTCTCTTCAGGGCGCAGTGCGCATGCGCTGGTGATGTCACCGGCTGCAGAACTAGTGAATATCTCCTTAACAGTGCACATTTAGGAGATATTCCTTGTAGCTACAGGTAAGCTTAAGGCTCCATGCACACGGGGTGTTTTGATAACGCTGGTAACGTTAGCTGTGTTAAATCACGTTAAAAACATGAGTTTTTCAGCTTTTTTTAGCGTTTTTGCATTGGCGTTTTGCCACGTTTAGCAGCGTTTTTCCGCATTTACGGGTTTTAGCGGTTTTCACCCAAAAAATGTATTATTTTTGGTCAAAAGAAGTCCAAAAATGCCGGTTTGCTGAGTTTTACCTTTTTTTTTCAGCGTTTTTACAGCTAAAAAAACTCCTCTAGAAAGCCACTAGTCCTGGTTTTTTTTCCCAGCCAAAAAATGTCCTTGCCAAAAACATTGATTACAGTCTATGCGTGCATGGACACATAGGATAACATGCTGGGGAGGTTACTGGCTGTAGAAAAAAACCTCAAATTCCAAAAACAGCCACTGTAAAAACATCCAGTGTGCATGAGGGCGTATAATACACTTACCTGTAGGTACAAGTGAGAAAGGGGTGTTTACTATCGCTTTAATACTAAAATATATGCAGCGCATTTGGGAGCAATGGGGTGGGAATGTTTAAAAGGTGGGGTAGCTCAAACGTCTAATTTTCTTTAGTTGAAGAAAGCAAATCCAAATTGCACAAGCTATAATCTGAGACACTGCAAGTAAATGATTGTATAAATCAACAGGGAATTTCACTGCATGTTTATGGCATCGTTGGATAATGTTGGAGCTGTTTCCCCGCTTTGTTTTGTGGTAAAAAAGTCCTTACATTATTTTACGTTTGCAGATTTTTCTCTATTACGGTACTAATATTAGCCTCTATTTTCATTTGAAAGTGCAGTCAGTGAGTTCCAGAACAATGTATGATTTCAGTCTAGTTAGTTGGGATGAACTGCTCTGGCACAGATTTAGGTGACACAGTGCATTCTTCACTCTGTGTTTTCACTGACAGATCCTACAAATCCATCATCACAGAGACTGATAGCAGGCTCATAATATTCACAGCACTGCAGTTTGCCTGGAAAACAATATTAAACAACCAGTACATTTGTTGACCGTGTTATAGAATTGCTAAAATATAAGGACCAGAGAAACAATTTAACAGTGCAATACAGCAGTTGTAGTTATTTAGGTTTTGTTCACACTGGCATTGAAAATAAGTGGTTGGGTCACTTTTTACTGTTTGCCTATCAACATCACTTACAGTTGTTAAAATAGGGAGTGGATGAAGGTGTACACACAGCAGCGTATGTTATGGCAGAGTGTGGTAGGTATTGCTGCTTTGCAACTGCCTACATTCAGTGCAAACACACTGTAAACATACCTGTGGCATTTATAATTTTTTATAATTTTTTTAAGGTGCAGTTGCAAATAGTCAAAAGTGATAATTTCCCATTTTAGCATTGTATGAAAAGTGAAAAAAAAAATCTTACATCACATTTGAGGAGTGTTGCTTGATGCAACTTGAATGCCTGTACAACATGCCCGAAACACTCTATAGGTGTGTTAATGTGCACTATAAGCTTTCAAATTCAACACCTGTGTAAACTTTGCCTTAAAGTGGAACTAAACTCTCTAAATCATCATTAACTATTTTTTATCCTTATGCCGCTAGTATTAATAGATAGGAAGGCATATATATATTTACTTGTTTTAAACTGTTGTTTTTTCTTACATTTCTTCAGTTGCTTCCTAGGCCAAAATGATGTCATACATCTCAGGAGTCTTCATGGGCATTTTTTTTTTCTTTTGATTGGAGGAGGGGCTTCCCCAGCTCAGCACACACTCCTGCCTGCATGCCTGAGCTAAGGGCAGATGGACTCCAGGAAGTAAATGTTACATGAATCATGAATGCCCTTACTCAAGATGGCCATGGCTAGAAATGCTAGGGAGGTGTTTTTCAAAGTGCTTTTTCAACAAAATAAAACATGGAGACATGGATACACAAATGCTCCTGTGTTTGGGGATGGACTCAATGCAGGCTACAACCACATTAAGTATGTCCTGGAACATGCACACCTTGCTGCCCTCAATAGACTGGGGAAATCCAAATATACTGAATGAGGAAAGAACAAACAGAGGGCGCACAGGCACAGTAAAAAACATTATTAAAAAATGTTTAATAAGAAATAACGTAGGTGTTGTACTCACAAACAACAATAAAGTCAAGGCACATCACAAAAAAGAACAGCTGGGACAACACCGCGCTGAGTAACAGTCCGCAATAGGGAGTGTAGACATCCAATAGGCTGACGTGTTTCGAGGACTTGCTTCTTCCTCAGGGTTCTCAAAACTCGTCAGCCTATTGGATGTCTACACTCCCTATTGCGGACTGGTGCTCAGCGCGGTGTTAACTCAGCTGTTCTTTTATGACGTGCTTTGACTTTATTGTCGTTTCTGAGTACAACACCTACTTTATTTCTTATTAAACATTTTTTTCTGGTAATGCACTAGGCCTGTGCACCCTCTGTTTGTTCTTTCCTCATGGATGGGTGAGTTTGCTTTGACTATTAACCATTAGCCGCCCGGCCAATGGCTGTTTGGCGGCCGGCAAAATCCTTCAGCGTTCAGGGTGGATGCCATATGGCGTCCTCCTGGGCCTGCGCAGTTTGCGCGCCTGCAGAGCTGCACGATCTGTCACGGCCGATGACAGACACGACACGGCCGATGACAGATCTGAGTACCGGCCCCCGTTGCCGGTACCATGTGACCTGCTGTGACCAATCACAGCAGGTCACATGACAGTTGTATACAATGTATGGCTTCATTCATGCCATCCATTGTATACTAGTGTCTAGCTGTGACTGGTCACAGCAATCACATGCACATGTCATGTGATTAGCTGTGGCCAAATCACAGCTAAGCACAAAAAAAAAAAAAACCCTGAATGAATCGATGTTATTCAGGTAAATGCTTGCTTATAGCAAAGTATTTCTTTGCTAAAAGCACATTGAGTAAAAAGAAAAAAAAAATACTGATCACTTCCCCATAGTAGTACAATGTTACTATGGTAACATTATACTACTTTGGTCATAGTGAAATATGAAAAAAAAAATCTTTAAAAAAATGTAATAAAAAATTAACAATATTAAAAAAAAAATTATATAAATTTTTTTTTCATACTGTCACCAGTCAGTGTCCCTGATCACCGCCATGCCAGTTATATGATGACGCTGTACTGCACTGGTGACACTATGTAAAAAACAAATAGTGAAAATTATTTTTTAAATTTTTTCATTTTCCGAAAAATTATGCCAAAAAAACTACAACTTCAAAAAACTCGCCATTCCTCTTATGAAGTACGTCGGACTGTCTACTTTACAAAAAGGGGTCTTTTGGAGGATATCTGTACTGTTTTGACATTCTTGGACCTCAAGAAATTAGATTGGCTGTCAGTACTTCAGGATTGATCAATATTCAGATCTATACCATAGTTTGTGAACTCTATAACTTTCCTACAAACTAAAAAATACATCCCAATTTGGGTTATTTTCACCAAAGACATGTAGCAGAATACATTTTGGCCTAAATTTATGAAGAACAATTATTTATTTGCAAACTTTTATAAAAGAAACAAAGAAAAACATGTTTTTTTTTTTTAATTTTCGGTCTTTTTATGTTAATTTAGCAATGAATAAAAACCCCGGCGGTGATTAAATACCACCAAAAGAAAGCTCTAGTTGTGTGAAGAAAATGATAAAATTTTAGTTTGGGTACAGTGTTGTATGACCGCGCAATTGTCATTCAAAGTGTGAGAGCGCTGAGACCTGAAAAATGGCCTGGGCAGGAAGGGGGTAAAAGTGCCCGGTATGGAAATGGTTAAAGTGAATGAAATAGCATTTTCAGTTTTTGGTGCTCAGGCACAGTTAAAGCGGAACTACACTGCATCTGATCACAACAAACCAAAAACACTATTTATTATTCAAAGCAAACACTCCCATCAGTCCATGTCTGCATGCTTTTTTTCTGCTGAGAATACACTTTAAAAACACCCCTTAGCATTTGAGGCAGTGGCCATCTTGAGTAAGGGCAGGTGATTCATGTAGCATTTACTTCCTGGTATCCATCCACCCCTACCTCATGTATGGGGTGTTCTTAGCTGAGAAAACTCTTCCTCCCCTTTGAAGACTCCTGGGATTTATGACATAATTTGCCTAGGCCTGGACACCACAAAGTAAGTGAAGAAAGTTTAAAACAAGTACATCTAATATACTCTCCTATTTACTAATGCTAACAGCATGAGGATTAAAAGTAGACAGTGTTGATTGAGGGAGTGTAGCTCTGCTTTAGGTTCCACTATACAGCAGAACTTTAGGCAAACAGTCACATACACAGATATAGTAGATATATGGGAGGATTTGTATTTCTGTTTTTCCAGTTCTGATATTTACACAGCTCTGCCACAAAGCACAGTCTTGTCTAGCAGCTGAAGGAACCTTATCCTTCTTTGTAGCAGTTTTGCTATCACCTATAGATCCCCTCCCCACCCCACATGGTGACTGGACCAACAGAGAAACAGAACCTAATGAGCTAATTGTTCTGCCAAGGTTCTCTCTCCCCATACAGTATGGTTCTTTGCACTGCAGGACATTTGATTGGCTCTTTGTGCTGCACCTTTGTCCCCCTCTCTTTATTTTTTTTCATAGTTGTACCAAAAAGTGTCTGTGCTCCTCCCTACCTGACTTATATGTGCATGCTGACTCACCCCTGACATCACTGCAGAAGGGCTCTATCTAAAAAGGGGCCTACCATCTGATGACACCTTCTGCTGTAACCAGACACTATTCTGGTACAGAGCCACCTAGTGGCAAGGTAGCTGACTGCAACTGTCTACAGGGGGTATATGTGTTCTATATAGAGGAAGTGTGTATGTGTTATATACAGGGTGGAGATATATATGTTATATGTGTGTGTCGGTTGGGGTGTATGTATACTTGTGTAATTTACAGAGTATGGGGGGTATGTGTATGCACAGGAGGTGATTGGTGTATTTTTTTTTATTATATCTTTATTATTTTTTCCTTAATACAAAATCCACTTTATAACAAACGTCATAACACACAAATTCTATCCACATTTATCCACTCCCCTTCGAGTTTCACCTGTATACTGTCTGCACATTTACACCACAGCTCAGCCTTTTCAGAAAAAGCAGCTATTCTTTTTGCCTACCTCCTTGACCTAAAGTAGCCATCTGTCCCAGATGTATGCCTACATGAGCTAGACAGTCACAGGAATCTTCAGAGCCTCTGCCAAAAATCTTATTGTTTTTACCTGTGCCTGCAGTGTCAGTGCCCGTATGAAAAAGGGCCATAGAAATCTATGGAGATCATCTACACAGGTATGTCAAGGGAAAAGGAAACTTTTGGCTTGAGGCTCTGGGCATTTCCTTGGACTGCAGTGGACTGACAAGTGGTTCCAAACTTTCTGCACATAGCTTCACATAGCTTTAAATATGTTTATTGTGGAGCTCTGCCCACACAACCGTTTCATCTGTTCACAGATCCATTTGCAGGGATTTGTTAATTGAACAGATTACAACAGAAAGTCTTGCAGATCTCAATGGAGCACAAGTGCAGTGAAGTAAAAGCACTGGTAGTTCATTGATCACTGCCTACAGCCTCTAATGGGAGGCTCATACCTCTGTACAACTTGGGCTGGGTTGTAAACTGATAGCAGTTCGATGCACGATGGGTGTATGGGTCACCCTTCATTAAAGTGGTTGTAAAGGCTCAAGGTTTTTTACCTTCATGCATTCTATGCATGAAGGTAAAACACCTTCTGTGTGCAACAGTTTCCCCAGCCTCCTCAATACTTACCTAAGCCCCATCGTGATCCAGCGATGTTCATAACAGCCTCAGCTGTCCCTTGTCTCTGCCTCAGCCAGTCAGCCAATGAGGAGAGAGGGGGTGGGGCCAGGTCGAGTCTCCGTGTGTAAATGGACAGACAGAGCAGTGGGTGCCCCCATAGTAAGCTGCTTGGTGTGGGGGCACCTGACAGGAGGAACCAGAAGAGCCTTTGGGGGACCCAAGAAGAGGAGGATCCAGGCTGCTCTGTGTAAAACCACTGCACACAGTAGGTAATTATAACATGTTTGTTATCACCCCCCCCCCCCATAAAAATGAACCTTTAGAATCGCTTTAAGAAGACCCCTGCCCCCCGCCCATATTTCCTGCTTGTATGACTCACTTTCTAACCTAACCCGATTTCCTTCTGGCCTTACATCTATCCTTACAATGCTACTTTATTTCTACTACCATACATGGCCTCTAAGATTATCTCAGCAGTTCACATTATGTTAAATACTATCTGTTATACATGGATTGGTTCTCTTGGCTGACCTTTTTCCATTGTTTCTTATGCTTTCTTTCTTTTGTTTCTGCATTGCAAAAACATATGAATAAATATAATATACATATAATAAATGTTTTGCAGGTTCCAGTGGAAAAAACGTAATAAATGCACTTTTTTTTTCTTTTATTAATGTTGTTGCATGTAATAAATGTCGGCAAAAGGTGGACTGTGGAGCCATACTCTCTGTGTAAATGGACAATGTCCATTCACAGGAGCACAGCTCAGGAGCAAGCCTGCTGGAGTTCTCCCATAGCAATAGGCTTGCTATTGGGAGCACTCAGTGAGGGGAGGAAACAGGACCGCTTGTGGGGAACCAAAAAGAAGAGGATTGGGGATGCTCTGTGCAAAAACGTTTGCATAGAACAGGTAAGTATAACATGTTTCATAACATGTTATATGTTACACCCATATTCAGGGTATTACGAACGGACCAGCCCCTGAACCCCTGGATCTGCAATGGGACAGCTAGCAGGGGATCTTCTCCTCCCCGTTAGCTGTCACAATTTAATAAGAAAACGGCTGTGTGGGGCTCTGCCCACCTGGCTGCATCACTCATTCACAGTATTCTGTGAAGGAGAATACTACAAGTTCCAAGCCTATGTGGCTATTTGCTTGTAGTTCTCAGTGAACTACCACAGCACTCCACAGCGCCGTGGTAGTTCATTGAGACTTCCTGTCAGTATCTGCTACTCGCACAAGATGTATGAGCAAGCAGATACAGTGAAATGTTGGAGGGAAACCTGATTGGGCCTGATCATACTCAGAGGTAGGCTGGTGTAAAAAGACACAAGTCCCTTTTCATAGGAATGCATGGACCATCCACAATCAGGTCTGCCTGGAAAACAGACAGGCGGACCTGATCGGGTCACTTATGTCTCTTAGATTTGTGCTGCTGGGCTTTGCAGCATGGCAAATGGTGCCTGACTTGAATTGCGTTGAGATGTGGCAATTTGCTATTAAACAAAATAAGTGCAGTTTGTAATGATGGAGATAATTGCCCCTTCTGTTACCTAATAATAACTCCTTCCTGAACTGAAAACATGAATTTTAGATGAAACGCTTACTCAGTCGTTATGTATAAAAAAAACCTCAAATGCTGTGTGAACTGTATAGCTGCGATCGTCTGCAGACGTAATTAATTCCCAGGAGACTTAACTGCAGTATCATGACTTTTCTGGCTATTGGGATTAAATATTTGAAGTAAGTGCATTCGATGAGTCAGCTATTCCTCTGGCTGCCAGTGACGGATTCCCATGTTTGCATGCAGTGAAGAATTGCTTTATTAACACTGAAGGGCAGAGACATTTGTACACATGTGAGACTGGAATGCTGCAAGTGATGGGAGTAGAATGTATCAGTCACCTCATCTTCTAGCACAGGAAAAGGAAGTAATCCATTTCTAAATACAACAAGAGTTGAGTCGCTCTTAATCAACTGTGACACCACAGGGTAGAAACCAGCATCAAATTCCATGCTGTATTTGTGTTGGTTTAAGCCTTTATTTTCTAAGCACCAGTGCACAGCATCAGTTCACGCAGTAAATAGTTTTGCTTAGAATTAAAAAAATACAGAACAAAACCTGGCGGCTCTGGAGAACTGTGAATTTCCACTGTCACGTTTTTAAAATGGAACTTCAGTTTCTTTTTTTTTTAATCGTTAGTCCCCCCCAATATTTTATAATTTTTCTCCCAATTTCTACTTACCCTCAATAGATGTTTAGGAATAAAAAAAAAAACTACAATGCAGTATTTAGTGCAGTACTGGCAGTCCTTTTTGGGCAGAACTAAAGTCATATAATTCTGCCCATTTGGCCCACCCTGTTGTTTATACAACCCCTAGGGTACAGGTCTCCAAACTGTGGCCTGTGGGGCTGGATGTGACCTTTGCCAGCCTTTAACTGGCCCTTGGGGCACTAGTCCTGTGAATGATACAAGGCACTATTCCTCCCACTGACACCAACAATTGTGCACTATTTCTTACACTGATACCAACGATGGGTTACTATTCCTTCCACTAATACCAATTATAGGGCAATATTCTTCCTTTTACTGACCACTAACTCTGAAGCCATGTTCATTCTTACAGATGCTGGTCCCTGGACATTTTCTACCCCCACTGACCACAATCTGGCCCCCCTAAATTCTGAAGTACAGTAAACTGTCCCTTTGAATGAAAAGTTTGGAGACCCTGCCCTAGGGACAATTGATCACACAGGATGGGTTCGTATTGCTCCAGAACATCAATGCATGAGTGCTGCCCAGTCCCTGCCCAGCCCTTGATACCATTGGAGGAAAAAGAAGAAGCTTCCATGATGTTACCAGACTTTTTAGAAGACAGCAGGAAAAAAGTTGTATATACTGTTTTAAAATATAAAATACTTAGAAGGGGGGGGGGTGATTGGGGAATGACAGGGGTAAATGCTGGGGTTCTGCTTTAAAGAAGAAATTTTAACAGGCTAAGCATTTAGCTGTTCTTAGAGGTTAGCTTTAAAGTAAAATACAAAAAGCACGCACTCCATAAATTCTTAAAGGAGAAGTATGGCCAAAGCTATTTTGGTTATACTTCTCCTATGGGTCACAGGAGGGCACTTAGTTCTGCACTCCTGTGACTCCTAATGCCTGCTGTCTGCTGATGTCACCGAGCTGTTCAAGGCTTTGGAGGGATCCCAACTGTAATGTCAAGATCTACCCAGATGCCTGGACTGGCAACTGGCTCAGCCTCTCAGCGAGTGAGTCATCTGTTTCCTCCCCCTTTACAGCCCAGTGTTCCAGTAAGCACTGAAAGGGTAGAGCAGAGATTCGGGGACTAACAGTTACTGTCTCCCTGCTCACTAAGGACCAAGAACTGAGCGATCAGCAGTCTTTGATCACTCAGCTTTGGATTTAAAGCGGATGGAGGACAGCTGCAGCGGGTGTTGTTTTTTTTTTCGATTCTCAAACTTCTCTTGTAAGGGCCCATTCAGACTATGGCAGATAATGTGCATTTTTTCATGTGTTGATGTGTGTTGCATTACGAAAGTCCATTTATTATGAATGGCTTGCCAACATACCACACTTTTTTTTTAAAAACAGTGCACCACTGTGCTTGGTATGTGCATTGTGGTATGGTGCTTCGTGCATTGCATTCTACAGTACGGTGCTTTGGGCTACCTGTCCTAAGGAATGGCACCACAACACACTGCACGTAGAGTAGGTACACTGGCATGCATTGTGGCAACACGCTTTAAATCAAACTGTATGGGTACGTCCATATAGCCAATGTGCTCTCATTCACTTTTTATGGGCTGCTTGCAAGCGGTGAAAAAAATAAACAGCACTGGCTGCTGCAGGGACTGAATGCTTGTGTGTATGAGCCCTAAAACAGCACCAAGTCTCAGCAGCTATAAACTCCAGACAAACAGATATAAGACACGCTGAGATTTCAATTATTGTTCAAATAGTTCAATGAAAGAAAGTTAGGCTCATTGGCTCCTTTAAAGCAGAGTTCCACTCACTCTGTAAAAAAATAAAAGTCAGCAGCTACAAAAACTGTAGCTGCTGACTTTTAAAAAACAGCCACTTACCTGTCCCACAATCCCGCGTTGCCCCCGCCGCAGCCCATTTCACCAGTCGTCCTGTATTCCAGGCGCTGGCTTCTTCAGTGTGGGAACCCGGCTGTGACAGCTTGCGGCTTCATAGCCGGGTGCCCACTGCACATGCGCGAGTAGTGCTGCGCTTTGTGAATGGCCCTGTCGTCTTATGGGACCTGTCACGTGTCCCACAAGACTTCGGGGAGGGAGGGTAGGAGGACATCTTCCATTTCCGTTTGCCTAGGCGATCGTAGCGGAAGTGGGAGTTAAGTACCTGTCAAATCCGGGTACCTGTTCCCCCCCCCTCACTCCCCAGAGGTGCCAATCCTTAATGGGGAGTGCCAATCCTTAATGAGAGCTGCCTTAAAGCGGAACTTCCCCTTTTGGGTGGAACTCCGCTTTAAGGCAGCTCTCAAAAAAACAGTCCTTCCTCCATAGGTGCTCAAATGTGGCTCAAAATATTGAAATACTTACAGAATTACCTGTTGTGCAAAAAATAAAACTAAACAATTACAGCAGTCAGTATCAAGGTATACGATACACTATACAATTCACCAATATTTGATTAAGTGCAGCACTAAGTACCAAAACTAAAGCGAAAAAAAAACTAAACAAAAGAAAAAATCTCTGAAAAGTGAAATGACACCGTGAAGAGTAAGCTCAATAATAAATAATATGACTCGTATTCCTCAGTAGGGTGAACCAACACTCGTAACAGATTAGAACAATAACAATTTTAAGTACAAATACTGTAAAAACATTCAGTGAAAATATGAAAAACAAAAAAACCTGTGAAACATGAATTGGCATTCTGAAAAGCGAGCTCAATAGTGAAGATATAACTAATATACCTCTGAAGGGTGAAACCAACACTCTGAAGAGCCAACTCAGTGTCCACTATAAATATAGATCAGTATTCAATAACACAGAAGTTTCTCTGAAAGTGAACCCCATGCAAAACAATAGTCCTCTGAAGGGTGAATTCAAAACTGTATAAGCAGATAATTCCACTCTTAACATGTATCCTCCACAAACACAAAACTCTCCGAAACTTACCAGAGCATGTGCGACCTCCGCATGAAAAGTCAAGCAAGATGCTCCTACGCACCATGGTACTTAGGGAAATCTCTCACTTGCGCTCAGTTGCAGTATCATGCATGCAACTAAATGCAAATAATGCTTCCCGTAGTGTATAACTGATTAATACATTTAGTAGAAGCGATAGGAGACCCCACATGAAATAGTAGTCCTCTGAAGAGTGAACATAATAAAATTTGTGGAAAGATAACTCAGTGAATCCACTCTCACCACCTACACCAAGATAGAGTACTCTGAGTCAGAGTCATAAACAGCATTTGTATTAAGCAGGTTGTCCCTCTACACTGTGGCACATAAGACAATCACTTGCCTCCAAATTGCTCCCTCAATATTCAGAAGCAATACATCAGCATCCTACATGTAATGAAATACAAATAACACCTCCCAGTAAATCTGATTACTACATTTGTTAAAATCGGTTACAAACATTTTGGTTTGTTTTTTTGTCTTTTTCCTCTTTCACTTTCTCTGCCTTTCCTTCTTAGTTCCTAAGCGCTCACTGTCTGGCCTTAGTCTGTCCAGTGGCCCAGTATCACACCCACTTATTTGTGTTGGTTTCTGTTGGGCTCATTCACTATTTACTTGTTCTGGAGTTTCATCTCCAGTCGTTACTGTTTGCCTTTAATGAGTTCTAGGTTTTTGTACATTTTCTTGGTTGTGATATATTGATCATTTTCACCCTGTGCTCAGGGTCAGTTCACAATTGCTGTCTGAGTGCATTATGCTATGCATGTATTGCTTTTTTCTGTCAATAAACGCTTTATGGGAAAAAAAACACAAATGAACTGCTTGAAAAGGGGCATATAAAATCACATATCCCAAAAATCCTCTGCAATACGCGGGCATGTGTAGGAAAGTCATGGTCTCAAACTTCACCAAATGTTTTGGTTTTCAGCAAACATTTTTTTTGTTTTTCATATTTCCAATAGAAAGTTGTATTTGCATTCACAATAGTTATTGAGCTAACCCATTAGAGTGTTGGATCACCTCTCTGAGGAACATGAGTTATACTATTTATTATTGAGCTCGCTCTTCAGAGTGTCATTTCACTTTTCTGAGGTTTTTTGTTTCTTTTTTTTTTTCACTTGAGTTTTGCTACTTAGCACTGCACTTAATCAAATATTGGTAAAACCAAAAAGAGTGAAAGCGTACAATAATTACTTTTATTATTCATAATTAGATCAAATTAAATACGCCAATGTGTTTTGGGGCAACAAAGCTCCCTTTTCATCATGGCTACAAAACAGACATAAAGCATAATATATAATAATGATAAATAAAAGAAAAGTAACCTATGGCAATTTACAATATTATATATATATGAATAAAAAATAGATGTAAAAAAGTACCAATTTGTGATGAACCATGATAAAGAAATTAAAGGATATGTAAACCCAACATTTAATTTTCCAGATATGTGCCTACTGTACCATGTAAAATAAATTAAATTCAATTAATTGCTATAAGCAATCATAATGTGTAAATAAAACAAACACTGATCACTATAGTAACATTATATTACTCTGGTCACAGTGTATTATAACAAACATAATAAAAAATTATAAAAAAATAAACAAATTGCATTTTTTTTTATTGTCACCAGTCAGTGTCCCTGATCACTGCCACACCAGTTATATGATAATGCTGTACTGCACTGGTGACAGTGTGTAAAAAAAAAGAAAAGTGAAAAATGTATTTTTTAATTTCTTAAAGCGGAGTTCCAGCCTTTTCTTGAACTTCAAAAATTTCAAATGCCCCATCCAATGTACAGTGCGAAATGGAAATCATTTTTTTGTTTGTTTCTAAATACCTTTAATTTAATTCTTCGGGCGGCACTTCTTGTCCTGGCCGCCTAGGCAATGACGTCGTTAGGCGATTCCAATTGACTCCTGAGATATTGGCGTCATCTATCCCAGGAGTCTTTGGGAAGCCTAATAATGTAATGTGATTGACAGGTTGCCATGGCAACAGGGTGGGTACTTCCGTGACGCTGCCATTGCTACGACAACCTGCACTAAACACAATACGCCACACAGTGTCATTACTGCGCAGGCTCGAGATCGGGAGGTGCATGCTGGGTAGCCAGCTGCACCAAATCCTGGAAAAAGACACAAGTGGGCTTCAGATGCCCACATCCTAAATGGCCACCTGCCTGCGTCTGAGATCAGGTACATTTTTAAAGATTTTAAGCTAACCAGCATGAATACTGTTCTAACAGTATTCTAATTTAAATGTACAAGTAATAACAATCACAAGGGAATTAAAAAAAACTGATTATGGGGACTGGAGATCCGTTTTAATTGCCCAAAAAATTGTGACAAAAAAATTACAACTTCAAACAACTCGCCATGCCCCTTACTAAATATCAGCTTTTTTTAATCCAGCGTTTTTTTTTTAGCTTAAAAAAAAAAGCGCTAGTGTGCATTGAGCCTAAAGCTGCGTTCGTCATTTAGACCTGGGGCTGTGGTCGCACGAAGTTGATAGATCCACTTAGTTTGTTTATAGGATATGGTAATCCCAATCACCACCTTGAGGGTCTGTGTGAACTCACTCAGGGGCATATAATTTGTTACATTTAGGATTTTTACCATATCTTTCTTATCGGTGAAGAAATGTCACCGATTTTTATGGCCAGTATGCTGTCATATATCAGTAGGTAATAAGAGTGATGCACAGATTAAAACCTAAAAACAGCTGCTAGCATAAAGGATGAACCTCTCAATCCTCAAATAAACCATATAATATCTATATGCAGCACTATAACTGTGTGTGAGAGCCATTGGAGCCCCCCTCTTCCCTAGGTTATAACCAGATCCATGATGACCACCAGGGTCCCCCTATGGATATGATATTGATATGCGCATTAAGCTTGCACTTCTGGTAAGTGCAAGCATACCTCATTTCTTTACATCACAGAAGTTACCTGCACTAGTTTTTATGGAATTGAACCTTTCATTGAATTTTAGGCATCTTTCATCCATTCACTAAATCACTGGACTATACGTATTTATATATTACAAAGATATTTGTAATTTTTACTTCATTATTACTATTATACAGGATTTATATAGCACCAACAGTTTGCTCAGCGCTTTACAATAGAACGGGAGACAATACAGCAACATATACAGTTCAATACAAGAGGGAAAGGAGGGCCTGATCCTTGGAGCTTACAATCTAGGAACTACTTTAATATTTACTATTATTGTGACATTGCCTATAATATTTATTAGTATTTTACCACTTTATTTATGCTCATCCATTCATTATCTCGCGTGTCACTTTGTTGACATCTACTATTCACTATACTTCCGCATACTTTTATTTTTTTGCGGTTTTCTGCACTTTGATCACTTTAGTTATAGCGCTGCATATAGATATTATGTGCTGTCATATATCAGTTGCCCGAAACAACGTTTTGTCTTGCCCGCATAAAAGCTCCTGCACTCGCAGGCGAGCATACAGATAATTCCAGCTATTTGGCAATTAATGATCCACAGATCTAAGTACCAAAGCAGTGACAAGAATCACCCAATCCTTTTACTGAGAAATGACTAAGCCAAAGAGCTCCAGCAAAGATTGACCACTCCTAAACACAATTGCTGACATATTCCTACCGCATCTAGAGACCTGAGAATCAGCTAGCAGCAAATACCAATATTTATCATTTATGTTACTAATTTCCTGTTCTTGAAAAAGAAGTTTTGTGGCATCTTGATCACTTTTGTTAGATTTAATAAAGATTACATTTCTCGTGTGGCTCTTTCAAGACTCACTGATATGCCCTTTGTTGAAATAAGTAGTCATATTTTTAAAACATCAGCCTCTTTTTTGAAATCCATATCATTTGAACAATTGTGCTTACAGCGCAAGTTTTGTCCACATGTAATGGATTTTTTCAGGGAGTTAGGGTAGGCACTATCAGCATGTAATATATTGCCTACAGTAGGCTTACGATATAAAGTATTACCTAGGGTGCGATCATCATCAACATAAATGTTGGTGAACCTCTGCCCATCTTTATTTCTGAGACACTCTGACTCTAAGATGTTCTTTGTATACCCAATCATGTTACTGACCTGTTGCCAGTTAACCTAACCAGCTTTTTGTTGCCCTGTCCCAACTTTTTTGAGATGTGATGCTGCCATCAATTTCAAAGTTACATTATTTTTTCTTAAAATGATACATTTTCTCAGTTTAAACATTTGAGTTTTCTGTTCTGAACAACATATGGCATTAAGAGATTTGCAAATCATTGCATTCTGTTTGTATGTAAATTTTACACAGCTTCCCAACTTTTTTATAATTGAAGTTGCAGAAGTTCACATACTGTACATTCTATACATACTCCAGTGAAGTCTGATAATGTATGTATAATGGATAATGTAAGTCTGATAATGTATATAATAAGTAAATGTTCAGGTCACTTTAGATGTCTGAGTTGATTTGGTGTGGCCTGATTATTCAGCTGTTTTCACTTGCTTATTGCATGGTGACTTGTACATTGTAACTTGCAATGGATACCAGAGACTAGCATTTGTCCGATTTCAGCTTCTACTCCTCTGACTCATGTCAGTTTAACCAGAGGTAATGTGATCAGTAAGTGAAACATGCCTTGTAGCTAATTATTTACATAAACTCAAAGCCCATGCATGTTAGGCTTAGGCTGACGTTGAATTTCTTCTGAAAACCCAGTTGACTTTCAGTTGGGTCAGAGTGAGGTGAGAATACATGGTCTGAAACTGAACCTTTAATATTAGTATTAGGTCAATAATTAGGACAAGTCAAGCTGGTCCATACACATTACAGTCTGATTGTTCAATGTACTTTCGCTCTACCTACACCTATGTAGTGCCATGTTCTATTTGGCTGCAAATTAAGTGGATTTTGTAGTACAGAAATGCACTAAAATAGCAAGTTCCACATATGTGTGGGCTACATTCAAAGCTATATTGACTGCTTCCCCGCCGCCTATAGCAGAACTACTGCTACAGGGCGGTAGGGCAGTGCAAAATCACGTGTATATATCTATTTTTTTCATCTCCAGGTAGGGGCGCGCATGCGCCACCATTGGTGGCTACAAATGCTGATCTCCGGGTCCCGGCCGGAGATTCCAGTCTCTGTCCTGCCAGCAGCAACATGCTGCTGTGTACTTCTCTGCACAGCACAGAAATACACAGTAGCATGTTTCCCTAGTAAAACACA
Organism: Staurois parvus; assembly: GCF_062004578.1. Lineage (NCBI taxonomy): Eukaryota > Metazoa > Chordata > Amphibia > Anura > Ranidae > Staurois > Staurois parvus. The sequence goes on along the minus strand of NW_028318123.1, from coordinate 5,459,225 downwards.
CATGGCACACTTCATAAAACAGCACACTGTTAACCCTTTATTCGTCCCAGATGTTAACCCCTTCCTGCCCAGTGTCATTAGTACAGTGTCATTGTTTTTTTATTAGCATTGATCACTGTATAAGTGTCACTGGGGATGTCAGTGGCAGTTAGTTCCCCCCCAGTGTCAAAATACCTGCTGCAGTCCCACTATAAGTTGCTGATTGCCGCCATTACTAGTATAAAACAAATTCCAGTATATATACCGCAATTTGTATATATATATATAATTTTTTTTTTTCAAAATTGTTGGCTTTTTTTGTTTATAGCTCAAAAAATAAAAACCGCAGAGGTGATAAAATACCACAAAAAGAAAGCTCTATTTGTGGGGAAAAAATTACATAAATTTCATTTGGATGCAGCATTGCATGACTGCGCAATTGTCATTTAAAGTAACACAGTGCCATATCGCAAAAATGGCCTGGTCAGGAAGGGGGGTAAATCCTCTGGAAGGCAAGTGGTTAAATTGCCTTTCCCCTGCTGCATCATCTACGTTAGCAGCATCTACGTTAGGGTGACATCATCATCCATCATCCTCAATAAACATACTCGCAAATCAAGCTTTGGTCCTTTTGTGATCTGCTGCTGTGCAACAGATTCCCCACTGCATCTTTCTCTCTTAGGCCCCATTCACACCTGAGGGTTTTGTAGCGTGAAGCTCGAAACTCCAAAACGCTCAGGGAGAAAAAAATCAATATTACTCTATGGAGATGGTTCACATCTCCACTCCAAGTCATCTGAAGCAGAAAACATGAAGCTCAAAAAACTGTTGGAGCTACTTTTGTAGCTCCATTAGGGCAGATTGATGCATTTTTGGTTTGGTTTTCATTCCCATAGAAATATATGGGCTTTACCACAAACAAGCATTTTTCTGGCATGGCAAAACATGGCAACAATTGATGCCACAGATGAAATTTTTCTCTATTGGCTAATTCAAAAATGCTAGAACTCAATAAAGCCGAGAATGCCTGAACAAATTGCACACAAACGTTCGTAAACGTGCATAACACAGTGCGACAAAATGCATGAAAAAATGCACAAAAAAAGCTACGCTCAGGTGTGAATGGGGCCTTATGTCATCGGGAGCCAGCTCTCTTTTCCTGGTTTTTGCGCCTAGTCTCTTAATGACTCATGCCAGATCCTCCCTCCTCCACTGCTGTCTGATGCTGCTGATGCCTCCAGGGATATATGAAGTAGGTGTTCCAGGAGGATGCAGGGGCAGGATTATATTACTTCATTCTTGCCTAGGCAAGAGGAGACAGGCTGGACTGGAAAACTAAAAAAAAAATAAAAAAATCATGGAACAGAAAAGAAAAAAATGTTTTTGTTTTTTTAAATATATTGTGCAGGGGAAAGGTGTAATTTTGTTGTAAATGTCCACTTTTCTGCCACTTTTTTTTTTTTTTTATTTTAATACAGCATTTTAGCAAGAGGGGCACACTAAATAAGCAGAGCTTGCTTGGAGTGCAGGGCCCATATTTAGTTGGCTCTAACAGTACCTGGTTGCTAAATCTAAAGAGTGTACAAGCGTTATTTAATAGTAATATGTATGTGTATCTTATGATACAATAATAATAAAACATCATCTCTGAAAATGACTTGAAACATTTGCAGTCAGTGGTCTTTTCCTGATTTGACACTGATAAATTGATAGAAGGGGCAATCTGGTTGTAACGGGTTATTGCACCTTGCAAATCATCATTGCTTTTTGCACTCCTTTAATGAATAAACTTGCTGGTGTGCTTCCTAGAAGACTGTAGTTTCACAGGAATTCACGTTTAGGGATGATTAGTGGAAAATGTACATTCCACGCACTGCGTGGGGCTCTGTCATATGGAAAGGCATGCCTCAGCTTGCTGTGTGTCAACCAGCAATCCCACTAATGTAAGATTTGATGAAACTTTGTTCTTCAGAGCAAATGGTATATAAAGTAAAACAGCTTTGGAGGTCTCGGTTTGTTCATATATTAGTAAATCTGTAAACAAAGTTACACAGTAAGTCATACAGTTTGTTAGCAGTATGTGATAGGGCTCCTTGTACACTGGGTGCCATGCTCACAAGCCTGATGTCCACGACACACGTTCTGCAGAGCAATCCATCAACAAGCACCATAGAACCTTGATTCACCTCTATGTCAAATGGAGGTACAAGCAGAGCAAGTCAGCAGTGGGCTCAAACTGCACAGTACCACATTTCTGCTGTCTGCTGTGTGTCCTAGAACAGCATACACAGGCCATAGTAATTGACAGAATTCTCTTGTATCCGCTCATGAAGGTCATAGAAGAATTTATGTTTTTGACATCAACAAACTGTTAAAAGTGGCTGAATATAAAGTGGATGTAAACCCTAACAATGAAGTTTTGCTGTTTGCTCACTTTTCTGTTTCAATATATGTATTGGTTTTGAGATTGAACAAAGGAAAGCATATGAATTGTCTGCACAGGGGCTAAATAATGAGTAATCATTACAGAATAATCAGTAAGGGTTGCAGTCATGGTAACCATCACAAAATAACTGATTCATTGGGATGATACTGGTAAGTTGTAAATACAATAAAGCCATTTCCTTAAGACCTACTCACTGTCACTGTAGGGGAGGCTTTTCTCTTGCAACCAACTCCGTGGGTGGCAAATTTGTGAACAAGAGCAGAGGAAAGCTAGAAAAAAGTAGGGAGAAAGAAAAGAGGATAGTAGACAAAATAAAGGGGGAGGGAAGGGATGAAGATATCTCAAACTCAGGAACCCCGCTGGAAGCAGTCAGACAAGGCCCAAGCAGGCCTGTTGGAATGAAGGGAACTCATAGGAGGTCCATGGTTCCCCGACCTTGAGAAATTTGTAGTGTGAATCATTCAGAATATATAGAAAGTGCAGCACTAAAATAAGTGAATGGTATTATAGTGAAAATAAAGTGCAAAGTCAATCTGACATATAGCGGACAATAAATTGATCAGTGGAACAGTCAAGTGCAGCATATAAAAATCAAATATAAAAAGTGGTCAATAAATCATTCAATAAATGTTAAACAGTAAAGTGCAGCATAAAAGTGAGAATATATAAAGTCCATAAAATATCAGTGGAGTAAGAGCTATAAATTCTCCATAAGGATATAAGTATGGCAATCACGGTGAAATATTGTGAAGTGATCCAGTAGGGAATCCACCACCTCTGTCAGATGTACACTCACCAAACATCTACTGGTAAACAGCATGTAAGCACATCTCATCTGGGTACAGGTAAGGGCTCATGTACACTGCAGCTGATAACTCACGTTTAGGAGCTGTTCAGCGTTTTTTTTCAGCAGCCCCTGAACTCACCCTAGTGTTTTCCTATGTGTCCATGTACACATCTTCATTTACAGGCATTTGAGTTTACAGTCGGTTTTTTGAACGCAGAAAACTTGCGTTCAGCAGTCGATTTTATCAGCATTTCAAATGCAAAACGCGTCTAAACGCAGAAAATCGCGTTCATAAGCGTTTGTGTCTGAAATTTTTTTTTAACTCTTCCAGTTCCCGATGCTGTCCAAAGCCTTTTTTCATCATGAAAAATGCATGGAAAGCATTTTCAAGGTACTCAGATGGACAAAATACTGAACACAGGATGTTCCTACCAAGCTTGTCACACATTGTAATGACAAATTCACACCTCAGACCTCTCCCACCCTTGGAAACAAAAGATTTGTTAATGACCATTCACACCTCAAATTCCTCATGAAGACCCCCTGCCAGTTGACATTAATGACTCACTCCAGCAGACACCTTCCCACCCTTGGAAACAAAAGAAATGTTAATGAGCAAGTCACACCTATTTATCTCAACACATACTTCTGTCTCTGCTTCTACTCTCTGTATTTCTCTGAAATAGTTAATAATTTACCACTTTTCAGTGCATTCTGGGCATTTGGGAGGTTCCCCTGTGCTTATCTTTAAAAACGCTTCTAAACGCAAACGCACATAAACGCGTTATGCAAACGCGGCTAAACAGATGTTTTTTAACCTACGTTTTCCAGCAGTAATTTTCCATCGTTCAGAAGTGTCCTGTGTACATGGGGTCTAACAGCAATGAAGCCTCTGCACGGGATGCTCAGCCAAGGGCAAAAAACGCAGGTGCACCCTCTCCTATGAGGAGTAGCTCACCACAGGAGCCAAAAGTAGCATATAGTGTAGTATTTATTAAATAATGAATAAAAGACAATCCACGTGGAAACAAGAATGAAGGTAAAATGGAGTACTAAGATAGCCACCGTTCCGACCTTCGGCAACGGCAACATGGCGTCAGCAAGTGCGGCTCCATACGACGCGTTCCGTGCATATGCACGTCTTCAGGGGTACGGTCACTGTGCCACCATCTAGCAATATGCAATTTGGTTTGTGAAATTGTATGATTCGGCAAATGTTAAAGCCTTCATGAATATATGTAGGAAAATAAAGGGATTCCACAATTTGCAAATCAAATTACTCAGCATATCATTGCCTACTATATGATGTTTACACTGGAACATTTTTTTCATGACAGTGCAATATGGGGTATGTGAGTGGGTCACCCACGGCTATACTTCTCCACTACTAGGCATATTTCAGAGTCATAACCTTGAGGGAGGGTCTGTAGAGAGGGCGGGTTCAGAAAGGTGTGTGCATAATACATTTTTTGATGACTGATGCATGTATGTGGCAATCCATAATGTATTTGTGTTAGAGAGTGTTAATGTGTGTGCAGGAGAGTTTGTATGTGTGTCTAGTAGCCAGGGAAAGGCTTAAGACTATTATTCTTTGTTTACACTTGGTAAAATTATAGTGGATCAAGGTTTTGAATAGATGTTGCTTTAGGATAATCATGAAAGACAATTAGTTTTATGTCTTGGAGAGTGGCGGCGGACATGTGCGGCGACGGAGCGGGGATCTCTGGGAAGGCGCGCAGACAAGGCGCGCTGACCCATAATGCATTCATTCATGACATGTGATCGCATTAGCCAATCAGCAGCCAGCCAGCCAGCACTGTGTAATGGTGGAGCTATAAATTGTGGCCATCTTAGAATTCTCCATTAGCCTCCGGTCATTCAAGAGAGACAGACCTGTCTGTATTAGGGACAGAGTTAGTGCCACAGAGACTTTAGGCCCACAGAATCGTTACTCAGGGACACAGAATCGTTACTCAGGGACACAGAATCGTTACTCAGGGACACAGAATTGTTACTCAGGGACACAGAATCGTTACTCAGGGACACAGAATCGTTACTCAGGGACAGACACAGAATTGTTACTCAGGGACACAGAATTGTTACTCAGGGACACAGAATTGTTACTCAGGGACACAATTGTTACTCAGGGACACAGAATTGTTACTCAGGGACACAGAATTGTTACTCAGGGACACAGAATCGTTACTCAGGGACACAGAATCGTTACTCAGGGACACAGAATTGTTACTCGGACACAGAATTGTTACTCAGGGACACAGAATCGTTACTCAGGGACACAGAATCGTTACTCAGGGACACAGAATTGTTACTCAGGGACACAGAATCGTTACTTTCTGTTTCACAACCACTATTGAATTAAACAGTATGTCAGACAACACGCAGAGGAGTGGCAGAGGAGGCAATGTTTCAGGAGCGAGCAGACGTGGCAGCAGAGGAAGGGGTCGAGGCAGCACTAGTCGCATCCAGAGGCCAGTGCTCCCGGTGTCATCCAGCGGTCGTGTCTCCACCGACAACCCTGCCGTCATCGATTGGTTGACTCGGTCGTCTTCCTCTTCCCAGGTCACCTCTGACACCTACAGCCAACGGTCGGTGGGTACGTCAGACACAACCGTTAGTTGGCATGGCCCAGGAGCAAGCCCACTGAAATCACGTGTCCTCTACCTGCCCCTGTCCTTTGGTGTTGCCTCACCAAGCGAAGTATCGCATGCTGTGGGCTCAGCCCCACTGTACAGTGAGGAACAGCTAACAGAGGGCGGTCAGGAACGGGGGGAGACATCCGCCTCTTCAGCAGCCAGGCGAAGAAGTACTGGCGAGGAGAGTGGCTCGGTAGCCGGTCTAGAGACAGGTCTGTCTCCTGACCCACACGCAGCCGAGGGGGCTAGTAGTGACGCGGAGACCCTAATTGATGATGAGGCTGATCGCACTTGGCAGCCTCGTCGTCATCAGGCTATTGCTTCCGCATCATCAGGAGAAGAGGGTGCCAGCTTGCCAGTGAGCAAAACAGTCGGTGGGTTGCCCAGGAGGCAGCAGGGTCGCAGCAGTGTCAGTGGAGCCAAACGGCCACGGAGTAGAGCACCAGCTCCACTGCAGCCTACCACCACGGCCAGTAGTGGTGCCGGTGTGCACGGAGGAAGTAGCAGTCAGCCAGTGAGGAGTAGCGGGGGCAAAGTTTCCTACTCGGCGGTGTGGCAATTTTTCGTCAAGCCGCCCGAGGAAGTAAACGTAGCCGTATGTCGACTATGTGGCCAGAAAGTCAAGCGTAGCCAGGGGGCCCATGTTGGGACTACAGCGTTGCGTCAGCATATGCAGCGTCGCCATTCGGTGGCCTGGGAAAACCGTGATAAAGATACGGCGGTTCTGCCTGCCCCAGCCCCCGCTCCATCACCCGCTCCGTTACTTGCTCCGTCACCCGACGTCAATCGCCCTCTATCAGCCAGTCAAGGCTCCAACACCTCTGCTGAGGGGAGTTGTCGCTCGTTGGCATCTTCCGCTCGTTCAGATGCTCCTTCTCCTGCTACTCCTCTTCACAGATTCCGTCAGCAGTCTTTCTTGGAATCCGTTTCCAAGAGACAACAGTTTGCGAGCACGCACCCGACGGTGCAAAAGCTGAACGTCCTCCTGTCCAAGTTGCTGGTGCTGCAGTCCCTCCCTTTCCAAGTGGTGGACTCAGCACCTTTCCGAGAAATGATGGCTTGTGCCGAGCCGCGGTGGAGAGTGCCAAGCCGGCATTTCTTCGCCAAAAAGGCAGTGCCAGCCCTGCATTCACATGTAGAAGAGATGGTGGGCCAGTCTTTGAGCATGTCGGTCTCTGCCAAAGTGCACGGCAGCGCCGACGTGTGGAGCTGTAACTACGGTCAGGGACAGTACATGTCATTTACGGCCCACTGGGTAAACGTGGTGCCGGCACAGCCGCACCAGCAACTTGGACAGGTCACGCCGCTTTTGCCTCCACGTTTGCACGCCCTTGGTCCAGCAAAGATGTCCGCGTCTACCACCTCTTCTTCCGCCGTGTCCTCAGCCGCCACCCCCGTGCCAAGTCCCATTACCCGACCGGCATATCACATGTGCAGGGCGCAACGGTGTCACGCTGTGCTGCACCTGGTATGCCTTGGCGAACGTAGTCACACAGGGGAGGAACTTCTGAGTGTAATGAACAGAGAAATCGACAGATGGCTGTCTCCGCGCAAACTGAAAATCGGAACCATGTTGACCGACAACAGAAAGAACATGGTGTCTGCTCTGCGTCAAGGAAGGTTGTGCCATGCGCCATGCATGGCTCACGTGTTCAATCTGGTTGTCAAGCGGTTCCTAAAATCCACCATCCCACTGCAAGACATCCTTAAAATGTCACGTAAACTTTGCATGCATTTCAGCCATTCCTACACCGCAAAGCACACCCTCCTTGAGCTGCAGCGGCAGAACGGAATTCCACAGCATCGCCTGATCTGCGACGTTGCAACAAGGTGGAATTCAACCCTACATATGTTAGACCGCCTTTACGAACAGCGAAAGGCCATCACCGATTTCCTGATGTTACAAGCGGATAAAGGTACTCCCCTGTGTAACTTAGATGTCAGCCATTGGCAGCTCATGCGTGACACCTGCCGCTTGCTCAGGCCCTTTGAGGAGGCCACGCTATTCGTGAGTCGGCAGGACTATGGGATGAATGACGTCATTCCTCTGTTGCACGTCCTGGAACAAATGCTGTTAACAATGGCTGGTCAGGGTGCGGTAGACGTGGCGCACAGATCTCAACGCCACATGACCCCTGTGGGGGCAGGACAGGAAGAAGAGGAGGAGGTAGAGGAGGACATTGGTGCTCAGGAATTATTGAGTGAAATGGGTGGTTTTTCCACTCAGCGGACAGGAGTGGAGGAGCAGGAGCATCTGGTAGAGGAGGAGGAGACAGAGGACCCAGACGCACCGTGGCAGTATGCTGTGGAGATGGAGACAGGGAGTCCCTCGCATTCCTTGGCACAAATGGCCCATAGCATGCTCGGTTGCTTGTGTAGCGACAGCCGACTAATAACCATCAGACAGAGGGATGACTTTTGGCTGTCCACCTTGTTGGACCCTCGCTACCGTTCAAAAATGGTGGCCTTTTTCACACCTGCTGAGAGGGAGGCCAAAATAAAGTACTATAAAAACCACCTATGTAGTCAGTTGGTCTCTGCCTTTCTGCGCCAACGTCCATCCTCAGACACTGTGGGCCCTGTGCGCTCGCGTTCCGCTGCCATGGCAGCAGGGGAGGGGTGGGGTGGTAGGAGCAGTGGCAGCTCCACCAGCAGCGGCTGCCTCAGTCTGCAGTCGATGATGAGTAGCTTTCTTCACCAGCGCAGTGAGGAAACTACTAACCAGCCGCAGCAGCAGCAGCATCAGGTGGACCTGGAGCAGGACCTCAAACAACAGGCTCGGGCCTACTTGGACAGCACCCTGCCAACCGAGGTAGACAATCCCCTTGACTACTGGGCAACGAAACTTGACCTTTGGCCCCAACTAGCTGAATTTGCCCTTGAAAGGCTGTCATGCCCGGCCAGTAGCGTGGCATCGGAGCGCGTGTTTAGTGCGGCAGGAGGTATTGTAACTCCGCGGAGGACACGACTGTCCACCCAAAGTGTGGAGAGACTCACGTTTGTGAAAATGAATCAGGCGTGGATTAGTCTGGATTTCAAACCACCAGTTCCTGACACAACTGACTAAATCCGCCATGAATCATGCCCCAAACATGTTATTATTTTTAACATAGGCCTCTGTATGGCCTTCAATTTAAGCTGCTTACGCTTCGCCACTCTGCCATGGGCCCCTGTACCGCCTCCTCTTGCTGCTGCCAGGTCCAGAGTGTGTCATGGGTCCCTGTACGGCCTCCCATTGCTGCTGACTTCATCGCCAGACTCTGCCATGTGCCACTTTCTGGTCTCCTTACACTGTTGGTGGGTTCCATTTTGTGATAGGGTGCTGTATGGCCTTCCATTGGTGCTGCCTCCACCGCCACCCTGCGCCATGTGCCTCTGTCGTCTGCTCACGCTGCTGACGGCTTCCGCTTTTTAACCGAGGCCTGTGTTTGGCTTCCGAATACTGCTGCATCCACCGCCACCCTGCGCCATGTGTCTCTGTCGTCTGCTCACGCTGCTGACGGCTTCCACTTTTTAACCTAGGCCTGTGTATGGCTTCAGAATAATGCTGCCTACCCCGCCACCCTGCGCCATGTGCCTCTGTCGTCTGCTCACGCTGCTGCCAGGTCCATACTGATTCATGGCCCCCTGTACCGGCTCCTCATGAACGTGGTTCAGCGGGTTTGCATCACTTAACGGCAAATCGTTGACAAACGCTGGGACGTTCAGTGTTGTGCGCATTAAGCCAGACACCAAAGGGCAGCACAGACCTGTTATTACTCGCTCAAGCATGGCTGAACAAAACCAGTCTCTACCACAAATTGGACCCAGACCTGCCCAGGGTCTCGTAAGTAGATTGCACGGAGGAGTAGAGTTCGTTATTGGAATTAACTGTGAGGGACTTTTAAACCTAGGCCTGTGTATGGCCTTCAATTGAAGCTGCTTCTGCTCCGCCACTCTGCCATTGGACTCTTGATAGTCGTCTCCCCACGCTGCTGCTGGGGGGACTTTTTAACATAGGCCTCTGTATGGCCTTCAATTTTAGCTGCTTACGCTCCGCCACTCTGCCATGGGCCCCTGTACCGCCTCCTCATGCTGCTGCCAGGCCCGTAATCTGCCATGGGACCCCGTACCGACTCCTCATGCTGCTGCCAGGCCCGTAATCTGTCATGGGCCCCTGTACCGCCTCCTCATGCTGCTGTCAGGTCCAGAGTGTGTCATGGGTCCCTGTACGGCCTCCCATTGCTGCTGTCTCCATCGCCACACTCTGCCATGTGCCACTTTCAGGTCTCCTCACACTGCTGGTGGGTTCCATTTTGTCATAGGGTGCTGTATGGCCTCCCATTGCTGCTGCCTCCACCGCCACACTGTGGCTCCACACTCTGGTTTTGGCCCCGTGACTGCCCAAATGAGTGAAGTGTGCGGTGATTCTAAGATCGACGGCACTCATCTGCATGTCATACTGACTGACAGTATTATTTCTCTTCCCCAGCAGACTCCAAGGGCATTTAAATTAAAGGTACAGTGTTCTGCACTAATATAAAGGCTCTCTGAAGCCTAGAAACACCCTTTTTACACGTTAAATTCGCAGCGAATATATTCGCCTCGAATCGAATTTATTCCGCGAATTCGGCGAATTAGCCGAATCAAATTTTTGAATAATTCGCTCATCTCTATTGGGCCTTTTTATCGCATACCAGGGATCATGGATCAGTTTGAATACATCAGAATACTTGAAGAGGTCATGCTGCCTTATGCTGAAGAGGAAATGCCCTTGAAATGGGTGTTCCAACAAGACAACGACCCCAAACACACCAGTAAATGTGCAACATCTTGGTTCCACACCAACAAGATTGACGTTATGGAGTGGCCAGCCCAATCCCCGGATCTTAATCCAATAGAAAACTTGTGGGGTGACATCAAAAATGCAGTTTCTGAGGCAAAACCAAGAAATAGAGAAGAACTGTGGAATGTAGTCCAATCATCCTGGGCTGGAATACCTGTTCACAGGTGCCAGAAGTTGGTTGACTCCGTGCAACTCAGATGTACAGCAGTTCTCAGAAACAGTGCTTATACAACTAAATATTAAAGACTAAACTGTCTAATATTCACTTTTCTTCATTTTTAGAGGAACAACACAAATTTGATATATTTTTCTTCATGTTTTGATTTGGAATAGAATGTGTAGTGTTCCCAATGCATTTGTGTGTATGGAAATAAAAGCTATTAGAAGGATTTTGAGCTTTATTCACTTTTTTCAACACACTGCTATTATTTTGAACACAACTGTAGCTGCATGCTCAAAGTTAAAACAGGGATTTTTGGGCTAATTTTCAAATCTCATTGGACTCTGAGTTGAAGATAACTATTACTTCTTGAAAATATGGATCATTGCCCTGGTGTGTTAGCTTTGCGGAGCCTTAATGCATTTGTGAATACAATGCTACACAAGCCAATTCAATTTCAGCAAATAGAATTTTTAAGTGTAATCGCTATTACTTTTGTAACAAATATTTTTTATTCATCTTTCCAAAAATGGGAGGGAGGGCTGGCAATCAACTCAGAAGGGCTGGGCAGGGGGCATGGTGAATAAACTGATTACAGAGATGCAGGTACTCATCAGTACAGTATCTCCAAGGAGGAAAAATAGATGTGTAAACTGGCAACGCCATTACAGTTCTGCTCCTGTGCATGGCATGGTCAGAATTAAATAGATACACAGGATAACTGTCAGGATCACCAGGTATTTGTATGCATGTGTTATGGTGAGTTGAGCATTTTAAAAGTATCTACACTATGAATTCCCCTTCCTCTAGTAATGTTGTAATCAAAATTGCTAAAACAGCGAACAGCAGAAAAAAATGTGCAAAATCACACTGCATGACTGTTGGTTAATCTTCCCACTTTTGGGTGGAGTCTTTTATGTAAACAAATGTATATGTCACTTCTGATGGAATTCAGTAAATGCAAATGGAAGAAGACTGTACAATACAGCAGACGCGTAGTCTGCAAGCATAGACTTGCATCAGTTAATATGGATATAACTGCAACAGACTCCAGAGCAGTCAGTTAGTATTATAATTCCTAACACTCTCTTGCACTCATAATACATGGAAGACACATTACACTGGTGGGAGTTGTATGAGCATTTAGTGCATCATCTCATGGCACTGCAAGTAATATTTTAGCAGACATTAGTAGATTTAGCAACTTGAGTCCTTAAAGTATAACTAAAGGCAAAACTGTTTTAGTTTTGGATAGAATGGAGAGGGATTAGGGATTAGAACACATATTAGGCTTTTATTGCTGTCTGTGCCCCTGTTGGGGGAACTCACTCTCTATTTGTCCTTTTTACCAATATTATCAAAAGTAAAAGAAAATTTCACATTGTGTGTTGACACCAAAACAAAAATAGATGGAAACTCTTTCAATAGATATCTGAGTTCTGGTGACCCTGGTGACACTCTGGAGTTCCCTCGCTTTGGGGGAATTTCCATTCTCTTCCTGTTTTGGCTATGCGACAGGAAGTGATGGGAAATCTCCAAAATAGGACACAGATGGCAAAAATACCGACAGTGGTTATAACCCTCCTTTACTCTATCCAAAATTGCAGTTACTTTTACTTTAAAATGTGAAGCGAAACTTTTACTAATAAAAAAATACTGAAGAATGTTATCATATACTAGAAAAATGCAAAAAAAAAAACAAAAAAAGAAATATTTAGATTTTAAAATTGTCTTTTGACACTTAAAGCTGATGTAACACTATCCCCTTAGGAATCGCTGAGTTTAAAGCTCTGCACAGCCAGGCAACACATATTTTCTTTCATGCTTTGCACACTGGAGACAGTAAGCAGTCCATGAGCTTGTTGTTTTATTAAGGGGTTTAGGAACTTGGATAGGGTTGAGGGGTATATGGGATGCCCAAGGGAAATCCAAACTTGAGGACAACTTAGAGCAAATATGTACAAAAATGTGGACAGAAATAGTCTCTCCTCTTTGCGGTACCTCCTCAGACCCCAGATAAATTCTCATCTTCACCCAGCTGCCTGAGAGTATTCCCTGTGCTAGGGGGTCCAGAAGCTGTCAGTTTAATGCAGCAGTTCCAGATAAGTCAGTTGGGGTTTCTACCTGGCTGCCCTCTCCCCTTATCTGGCCCAGGGGGTGCAAGAGTACTCACAAGGTCCTTTCCTGTCAGCTTGGTGGGTTGGTGGCTGCCTTCAGGGCTTGCGCTGGGCTGGCTTCTTCCCTGCTACTCAGAATGTACTTCCCTGGAAACCATGGCACAGTGGAGATCCTCTTCTCCAGACACTTCCCATAGGTAGGCCCCCCTCTCCCAGGCTCCAAACTCCAGCTCCTCACTTCATCATCCACCTGACACTCTAATCCTGCTGCACAGGCTCTGCCACTTTTGAGGGTTGTCCTGGACACCACGCCCAGCTTCCTGCCAGGGGATTAGTCAGGGTCCCTCAAACATGCAGCTCTGGGCCTCCTCTACCCCTCTTCCAGAAAGTTCTCTTATGTTTCTGGAAGGGTGGGGACGCTCCAGAAGCACTGACCTGTTAGAGCCTCCCAGCCTGTCCTGATGTAAACGCATGCCTCACTCACAGGCTGACTCATCCCAGGCTGATACTCATCAAACAGCTATCTGGCTAACCTGGAGGGCATTACACTGAATTCCAGACAAAACTAAAACCTAAAATGACATGTATGGGAGCTCTTTTTTCCTATCAACAATTTTTTACTTCTGTCTGTCCATTCCTGAGATTTACACAGTTGTGGCAGTCAGCACAGACAGTGCTGTTTTTGTTCCTTGCCAGTATATTTATATGAAAACTTGAGATTTTTTACCTTTGTCCCTCACAATTTTTATATGTAGAGCTTTTATTTAAATAAGGAATAGAAGGCTCAGCAAATACAGGGTGATCCTGTCAGTTCCCTTCAGTGAAATCCCCCTCTTGTTTGTTCCTGACCTCAATGTCATGGGTATACACTCCCCATTCAACCTGGTTGTGCCTGATTGACAGTCATTCCTTGCAGGAGCCACTGTCACAAAAGCAGCCGCCCATTCAAGAGAGCACTCCCCACTTCCACAGCATGGAACTCAGGAAGGAAGGGGGGAATAGCAGGAAGGTGACCGCCAGTAACAAAAGCTAAAAAAGGTATTTTCATTTTTATTTAATTAAAATTGATTGTTTTTAAAGCTTTGTTGACAGCTATCCTGCTTTATTAGTAACATCAAGTGCACAAACAGTTGTCTGAACAAAGGCCCTGCAGACAGCTACGCAGACTAATCAGTCTATCATGTACATTATATGAGCACTGAGATCTGGGAAACCTTTGTTAGCTCAACCTTAGTGCCATAGGTTAGACACCTTTTCTGCAGGTAAGGTACCCTTGACATAAGATGCTAAGAGGTGTCTGAAAGAAGGCTCCACCGCTTGTTTAAGAAGAAAACCTGATATATGCCCCCATGTTTTGTAAAAAATTGCTTTTCTTCTCAACTCTACCTCTCTCTGTAAGGCTCAAAATTCAACTTAAGGTCACCTTTTAACAAAAAATAATATGTGCATATTTTGTTGCAAGTTAAAAAATTAGCTTTTACTATTTTTTGTTTTGTTAGACTGGAAAGCAATGCAGCAGCAATCAGCAGATCACTGATGGCATGTAGACCTGTCAGTATATCTGTGGGCTCGTATCGTACGGGCAAGCAGATACACTCTGACGGGAAGAATCAATGAACTACCACAGCGTTCAACAGCGGCTGTCAGGACTTGTATTCTTCCCATTCATAGAACACTGTAAATGGATAATGCAACCAGGTGGGCGAAGCTCCGCACAGCCCTGGTTTTTTAAAACTGTGACAGCTAACCGGGGAAGATTTCCCTGCTAGCTGTCACAATGGGGGATCGAGGGGGGAGCAGGGGTCGGTCGTTTCGTAACATTTTATGGGTGAATATGGGTGTAACGTTACAAAAGGTGAAGCTATCCTTTAACACCCCGGTCACACTGAACCCGACTTTAAAATCATGCGACTTACATTGAAGCCGCATGATTTCACAGTCGGGTGACATGCTGATTTGAGGTGCGTTTTGCATAGACATCTGACTACAGGCACATCTTGTTTGGGGTGTCTTTTGGGTTGGGGTACCAGGAATGGCATCAGGAAAATGCCTCTCATGCAGCCAGCTCACTGCATCTGAGTTAGGAGTTTGGGACAGAGCACCTTTTGGATACAAAAGGGCCTTGATGATCTCTTCCTGAAATTTTAGGAAGGATCCACTTTGTCCAGTTGCTTTGTAAAGCATATTTTACAGAGCCATTTGAAAGAAATAAACTTTTTGTACCAGCATCTAGCTTTACAGGAAACTAAGTCTGGTCGATCGCCTCCCATGTCAAGGTTATCATAGACACAGAGGAGCTTTTCAAAAACAATAGTTGCTTTGCAAGTTTGGACTGTCATGTCTGCGTGAATGGAAGACAGGACAAAAACATCCTGTTTGTCCTTCTACTTCACTGTGAGTAATTCATCATTTCTCAAGCAGGCTTTCTCCCCCTTTCTAAGTGCGGTATTTACAAGCCGTTGTGAGAAGCCTTAGTGATTAGGTCACACTGTGCCACATGAGCCAATTCCAAGATTATACTAATGTCTAAATAGTGGCATGCTTGTACAGAAATTGTCCACATATAAGTGGTACCCCATATGGAACAAGGGCGACACCAAGTCCCAAACTATCTTGCCACTGCTCCCCATGTAGTCTGGGCATATTGGGGGCTCCATGTGACTATCTTTTTGTATGTACAGCCTGTTGTCCTCTCACAGAGCTTATTCATTTTAACCCAAAATCTGGCACGCTTGCTGGGGAGAAACTGTTTGAATGCAAGGTGGCCAGAAATATTAATGAGGGACTCATCAATGCAGATGTTTTACGAGGAGTATGTTGTTACTGAAATGCATAAATCACATTATATTCTCATGTGTATGCCTGGCCATGGCAGCAGAGAACATGGGCATATGATGCATCTTGCCTGTTGACCAATATGACCGCAACTCATTCTTTTTTTAGTAATGCCCATGATGAGAGTTAGGCCCCAAAAAACTTTACATTCAGAAACCGTAATAGGTTTCCATGCAACTGTTCTGGCAAGGTTTGAACTTCGGTTGGTGGAGATAATTTGTTGTGCGTATAAATTGCTTTGATCAACAATCACTCCATAAAGATCTTCTGTGAAAAATAGCTCCAAATAATGAAGGGGAGTAGATACATGTGCTTTTTCCATGAATTCCGGGTTGGGCAGGGAATGGGGGAAGTACGGGTGCTGCAGAATTTGTGGGCTGCCAATCAGGATTCTGTAAACACAAGCACAGGCTCAGCTCTGATTCGGTACAATTTATCAGCAGGTTCAGTCCAAACATCATTGGCCTGGATCTGGTGAGTGATCAGTGCTGTATTGAATTAGAGGAGAAGCCAGGAACGCCGCGGGGGGACCTCAGAACAGGAGGGTAGGGCCGCTCTATTGAACAGAGCAGGCAAGTGAAACATGTTTGTTATTTAAAAAAAAATTTAACTTTATAATTACTTTAACCACTTAAAGTGGTTGTAAAGACTGAAGGTTTTTTAACTTCATGCATTCTATGCATGAAAGTAAAAAACCTTTGTGAAGCAGCTCCCCCAGCCCCCTCAATACTTACCTGAGCCTCATCGTGATCCAGTGATGTGAATGACAGCCTCGACTGCCTCAGGTCTCTTCCTCCTCATTGGCTGAGACAGCAAGCTGGAGCCATTGTCTCCCGCTGTTGTCAATCACAGCCAGTCAGCCAATGGAGAGAGAGAGAGAGTGAATTGACACACGGAGCAGCGGGTGCCCCCATTGTAAGCTGCTTGCTGTGGGGGCACCTGACAGACAGGAGAAGCCAGGATAGCCTGTGGGGGACCCGAGAAGAGTAGGATCCAGGCTGCTCTGTGCTAAACCACTGCACACAGTAGGTAAGTATAGACATGTTTTTATTTTACAAAAAAAATGAACCTTTAGAATCGCTTTAAATACTGCTGTTTGCCTAAAAACAGCAAGTTGGCAGAAGCAGACAGCTCATTGGACAGCTGTCCTTACAGACTTGTACAGAGCTGATCCAAATGACTGTACCTTTTTTCTAAAGTTAGCTAAACTGACTGTGACCTATGAGGCCTCTTGCACACTCGAAGTTTAGTCCCTGTGAATGAGATCCCGGCATTTTAGTGCAGGTGGAAACACATAGGCACTATCCAGCCCAGCTTTTAGCAGCCTGTAAAACTCTGCGAGAGGCTGGATGTGGCTTGATGGTGCACCGATTGTTGTTAATGTCTAGGACAGTGTGCGCCCAGGGACAAATACCCGGAATCCCTGGGTGCATACTGCCCAGATACTAATGTGGAACAAGTATTCAGCCGGTGAAGTCAGAGATAATTATCTTTGTACTTATTCTAAGTTGGTAACTTGAAAATGCAGCCAATGAACCAGCAGAACAGCCAGGCAACTAGCATTTCAGAAGTCATCAATGGCAGCCTCCATGTTTCTTTCAGCACCGATTTCCTCTAAAATTCTTATTCATTCGCATTGCTTTTATGCTGTCTGCAAAATTTGTTGGGAAGCATAACAGAAATTTTTCTCAAGGGAAATAACTCTATTTATAGTGCGTTATAAAACCAGAATGAAGTCAAATGTTAATTTAGCAGTTTCTTTCAACAGTGATTTTTACTGGATCGTGGTTTGTTTTGCTATTTGAAAAATGCTTGTTCCTACTTAACTATGATGCCTATAGGCAGAAGGTTTCAAGCCAGCTCAAAACACAGTACACATCTGCATGTACAATAAACTGGTATTCATTATTTGCAACAGATAATCAAATGCCTAATGCAAAATATTCACACGTTTTTTCTGTTCCCCCTTTCCCAATCACCCACCCCCAGATTTGCCTGGTGGCTGGATGGCTGGAGATGTGAACTTACATTGCTGCGGTTGCAATGCTTTACTTTTGTGTTGTGGAGATTTTAAACTGGAAATATATGGATCGAAAATTCAGCTGGTTCAGAATTTCATTCCATCTATGGCCATTCTCATTCAATCGTTACTGTAGATCGACTCCTCTCGAATTGGACTGTATATTTTAATTCGCTCAGCACTTGCACCCAATCAGCTGCAGCGCTGATCAGTGTATTCTGACAGCAGTGAAGTCCCGCTGTCAAAATACAGTGGCATAGCAGAGAGGATTCCTTCATTCACCTAAAATGTTCGGTTAGGAGAATCCTTTCAGTTTTTTTCTGATCAGCCAGCTGGCTGACCAAAAAAAAAATCCACCTATGGCCAGCTTAAATAGGTTGTAAAGTCTTATGGTTTTTTAACTTAATGCATTCTGTGCATTAAGGTGAAAAACATTCTGTGCCTGAGATCCCTCCCCAGACCCCTCCCCCTTACACTTACCTGAGCCCCATCGCGGTCCAGTGTTGCGCATGAGAGCAGTGGCTCTCCCGGTTGTGTCCCTACTCATAGGGCAGATATATAGCAGATCATTGGGAGCTGTTGTCAATCAAACTCTGTGACAAGTGAGTACAGACAGCGGGGCTTGGGAACAAGTCTGCACAAGTGCCCCCATAGGAAGCCACTGGGGGACCCGAGAAGAAGAGAATTGGGCTGCTCTGTTGAAAATAGTTGCACAGAGCAGGTAAGTATGACATGTTTATGATTTTAATGAAAAAAAAAAAACTTTAGTATCACTTTAATTTGGCATGTCAAGTTGACAGGCAGCACCACCCACTCGCCCATTAACCGCCTACCGCCCGCCATATAAGGTAATGACGGTCGCAAGGCGGTTCTCTTGTTCTGGGAGGACGTCATATGAGCGATCGATCGGTGGTGCACTGTGTCCCTCGGACACAGCGGATCACCGATCAACGGAAAGAGCCGAAGATGTTGGCTCGGTCATGTGATCAGCTGTGTCCGATCACAGCTGATCGCATATAAATAGGGAAATGCCAGTTATCAACATTTCTCTCCTCACGAGCTGTCACGCTGACAGCTCCTGAGGAGAGGAGAGCAGGTAATCGGCATTCCTCAGAGGGGACATGTACACTGATCATCAGGGCACTGATGATCAGTGTGCCCTGATGATCAGTGTAGCCCCAGCACTGCCACCTGTCAGTGTCCATCAATGCTAGCTGTCAGTGCTCATCAATGCCACCTGCCAGTGCCCATCAGTGCCACATCAATGCCATATATCAGTGCCTATCAGTGCACATCAATGCCACATATCAGTGCCCATCTGAGCTGCCTTTCAGTGTCACCTATCAGTGCTAGTCTGTGCCACCTATCAATGCCAGTCACTGCCACCTATCAGTGCCACCTATCAGTGCCAGTCAGTGCCACCTATCTGGGCGCATCAGTGCTGCCTATCAGTGCCCGTCAGTGCTGCCTATCAGTGCCGCCTAACAGTGCCAGTCAGTGCCACCTATCAGTGCCATATTAGAGTGCTGCCTTTCAGTGCCCATCAGTGATGCCTGTCAATGCCCATCAGTGCCACCTACTAGTGCCTCCTCATCAGTGCCACCTATCAGTGCAGCCTATCAGTGCCCATCACTGCAGCCTCATTAGTGCACATCAGTGAAGGAGAAAATCACTTATTTACTAAATTTTTAAAACTTTTGTTTTCTAAATTTTCTGTTGTTTTTGGTTTGTTTAGTGAAAAATAAAAAATCCAGAGGTGATTAAATACCACCAAAAGAAAACTCTGTCACAAAAAAATGATAAAAATTTCATATGGGTACAGTGTTGCATGATCGCGCAATTGTCATTCAATGTGTGACAGCGCTGAAAGCTGAAAATTAGCTTAGACAGAAAGAGGGTATAAGTGCCTGGTAGGCAAGTGTTTAAAGCCAATGGGATCCATCATAACAGAAGAACTAACTATAGCCCTAATAATACATTTATAAATGTAGCGCTCCCTAAAAAATAAATTAATATATGCTTGTAATTTGTGATAAACACATACCATAATCAAACAATTTTTTTATATATAAAACAATTATAGTGACATAATCTGAAAATATAAAAAATATTTCAAAAAATTTGGTTATTATTTTGCTCTAAAAAAATTATATAGTCCCATCAATCAATAAGTGATCCAATAATCGTGACGCGGTGACTTATAAATCATCAAATAGTGACTTTCCGTGATCCTCCAACCAGTAAAATTGTGCGCTCACCTCCTTCTATGCCTAAAAAGTAGGCTACACATGCTTGTGGTTCACACAACCTGGAACCTGCCAGAATAGTTGTAGTATAACATGGATTTGTGGTCTTTCCTGCTTTTCTCCTCCTGCTTTTCTCCTCCTTATTCGTTCCTCAAAGTTTCCAGCCCAGATGAACTCACGATTGCTTACCATGAGATTTACCAGTCCCAACTCTCTTCTTATTTCACAGAAGCCTTTAATACTATTACAGAAGGTCATACTCTTCCACTATGTCTTTTTATGACATGTCGATGTCATTATGCCAATATTTCATTTATCCCTAAACCAGGAAAGGATCCTCACTACCAGCAACAGGCCTCTCCCTCTTAAATTGTTGTTTGCTAAAATCTTTGTGCATACAGTAAGTTTTACTAGTTGAACATATCATCTCTCCAGATAAAGCAGGATGTATGCAATCCAGTCAAGCTAGAGATAATACTATAAGAACTTTAATTGTTATTGCAAACATGAAAAAAATCCAACACACCTTTGCTACTCCTATCCACTGACACCAAAAAGGCATTTGACAGGGTGGACTGGGACTTTGTTAGAGAAGCCCTCAAGTGTGTAGGGATGCCCACACCTATTTTATTTTGGATCAGTGCCCTTTATTCAACCTTGTCAACCACTGTTAGAATTAATGATTTTGACTCCAACCCACTAACCATTCTCAATGGCACCAATGCCCTCTTTGCCCTCTGATTTTCGTGCCCATGCTGGAGCCATTTCTGCAACTCATTAGGCACAACCCGACCATTAGCGGACTGCAAACTAGTGGCTACCATCACAAGATTGCAGCCTCTGTTTACATCACTGACCCACTCGCTTGCCTTCAAACTCTTTTTTTTAAAATATATATATTAAATACAAAACCAATATAATCATAAATACATTAATACACAGTATTCAGACATTTATTACAATTTTCCCAATAGCCCCCCCCCCACCCTTACTTCCCACCCTATTTCACTGTCTTTTTCCTTCTAGTAATTTTCGCTTACCTCTACTATCTTCCTCTAAATCAGATGTATCTTCTTATCATTATATCAACTTTTTACTCCTTACTTCTCATTCCTGTATTTCCCTTTTCCCTTCTACTCCATCGGTTCTACAGTTCTGTGTAGTTTTAAATTCTCCCCACTTTCCCCATATTTTCCTGAATTTATGCATTTTATCTTCTCCACTAAAATAAAGTTCTTCATTCTTGTATATAAATTCTACTCTTTATATCCAGTCTTTTATTCTTGGGATTTCTTGGGCCTTCCAAAATTTATTGATCAGCCCTTTTGCTGCATACCCTCCATTCCACATCTCTTCCAACAATGCATATAATTCTCCGGATATTGTTTATGGGCTCTTCTAGGTGTAATATACCATCTTGCCAGCAAATTATAGTTCATCTCTACAGTATTCATGTCCACTGTTCTGTGTGCAATTCTAAATATTTTCCTTCTCTGATGTTCACTCAACTGCATTCCCAACTCCTTTTCCCATATTCCCATAAATGCTGTTATAACTGGTTCAGATGATATAGTCAGTATCCTATAAATACGTGAAGTACCATGTTTTTGTATGCCATCTGAGTTTAACAATTGCTTGTATGGATACATATTTTAACCCGGTGTGAGCCACTGCCACCTCACACCGGGTTTCGCCTCCTCTTCGTTCCACTTAGCAGTTTCTGCTCTCAAGCCAAGCTGCAGGGGTCCCAGCAGACACAGGCTCCTCCAGCACAGCTCCCCAATTCAGAAGGAGCTAGACAAAAGGAGCTAGATGAAGGTATCTCAATATTTCTTTCTCTCCAGTATCTTCCGGCGGTTGCTGGAACTCCTAACACACACCGGCCGGCGCCATTTTCAGGCCCCTCCCCCTTCCCCTTTTGACTCTTTTGAAAGAGCTCCGTACATATGGATCCCAGTCCAATTTTAAAGTGAACTTGCAAAAGTCGGAAGCCCATAATGAATCCCTCTCTGCCTCTGTCCTTGCTTCCCTATGCCCAATTTCAAATTTTGTTGGGCCACACAGGTCATTCAGTATCTATGAACCAATTTTTTTTTAATCTCAGCCTTCTCTCAATCTGAACTTTCTGCCATTACTAGGCTCTCTGAATGCTGACTTGGAGAAGTGGAAAACACTGGGTCTCTCTTGGATCAGCAGGTGTAATGTTCTCAAAATTACCAAAATGCCTTAACTCTTATACTTGTTGCAAACATTACCTATCAGACCTCCTCAAGCCTTCTTCAGATCTGTACGAGCGGCATGTCAAGTTTATATGGCAGGGTAAAGCATTCTGTATTAACAAAGATAGCTTACTAAAATCCAAACTCTAGGGAGGGATAGGATTCCCATATCCTGCCATGTACTATACAGCAGTGCAAATGACAAGAGTAGTGGACGGGTGCAGACATGGGTCTCAAAAGTTATGGGTGTCTGTCCTCGTCAAACATTTTCCACAAAAAAATTATCTGTGCTTGAGATGTAGGTCCCACAAAGGCACAATCCTACACATATTCTGCCATACAATCTTTTTTGGCAGCAGGTCCTTTACTTAAATTGACACTAAAGTCTTGTTTTTTTTTCTTAAAAATAACAAACATGTCATACTTACCTGCTCTGTGCAGTGGTTTTGCACAGAGCAGCCTGGATCCTCCTCTTCTCGGGTCCCCCGCTGGCCCCTCCCTCCTCCATCATTAGCAAAGAGCTTGCCTGCCCATTCACACACAGAGCCACAGCTCGGCCCTGCCCTGTCCCTCTCCTGATTGGCTCGCTGGCTGTGATTTACAGTAGTGGGAGCCAAAGGCTCCTGCTGCTGCTTCAGCCAAACAGGAGTGAGAGCCCCCAGAGATCCGAGGTTCTCATGGATATCGCTGGATCAAGAGGGGGCTCAGGTAAGTGTTAGGGGGGGCTGCTACAGACAGAAGTTTTTTTTACCTTCATGCATATAATGCATGAAGGTAAAAAACCTTGAAACTTTAGAACCACTTTAACCCAAAAAACTCAAAGACTTCTCTCTCTTTGACAATCTGCCAGCTGTCCTACTTAATCTAACCCATCTGTCCAGGAAATGCTACCATAAATCTCTCCTTAAACATCTCCTCCCCTCTCCCCGATTGAGATCTTGCTTGATGTAGAGGCCATTGACACCTCTGCGTTGATGTCCCACGAGTATTTGACCGTATTCCTATGGACCCACAAGTATTTCTTAACTCTGATTAGTTTTTGTTATTTATATTTAAGTGTTGTTTTATTGGAATATGTCTGCTGCAACTGTACATTGACCATTATCAACGTATTCCTCATGCACAATTGTATCTCCTTTTTACTTGCTATACTGTTGTGGCATCAAAACCGTATATTGTGCCTTTTTTGGATATCCCAATTAAAAAGTTAATTGATTTAAGAGAAAAAAAAATCTACACACTGCTAGAGTCTGTGTCCCTGGCATGTGGAAACAACAGTCCCAACCTACTGTGGCACAATGGTTTGCCAGGGTGAACGACATACAATGCATAAAACAACTTACCTTTACCATGGGATAAGTCTAGGAACATAGGGCTAGGTGGCCCTTTTGGGGTCCGTTCCAATTCTCTTATGAATATCTACTTCTCCTTTTCATATTACTATCCTCTGTTCTCAAAATCTCATTTCTTTATCCCTCTGCTCCACCCCAAAGCTTTTACATATCACCCTCACTTCTACCATCTCCCTACTACTGCTTTCATCACCTTCTGCTAATACTTAACTCACGTGCTGACCCAAACACCAGAACAGAAAGGCATGTGCACTCGTATACATCCTGCTCCCATCTTACTTTCCTCACCCTCCTTCTTCTCCTAACCTCTTGGGATATCTCCTTGAACTCTGGTCCTTCAGTATCTCACCCCCACACCAAGCACCCTTCTTCATCGAGGAATATCTGCAATCCGCTCAATTAAATCTTAATCCCCATGCTCCTAAAAAAACACCTTTTTTCATGTGCACTCTGGAACACCTGCTCTGTCTGTAATAAGCTCACCTCTGCCCATGACCTTTTTTCTCCCACTCCCTTAACCTACTAGCAATTACAGAAATCTGGCTTCAATCATCAGATTCTGCTTCTCCTGCAGCACTTTCCAATGGAGGCCTCCACTGGACTCACTCACCCAGACCCTGTGGTCGGAAAGGAGGTGGAGTTGGTTAGCTTCTATCTCCACTGAGCACCTTTCAAGTCGTCCCTACCTCTCCCTCTCTATCCTCTTCTTTTGAGACTCTCTGCATTAGGATGTTTTCTCCCATTTCTCTGAGGATTGCAGTGATCTATCAGCCTCCTGGACTGGTGTTGCACTTTCTTGATGACTTCTCTGCTTGGCTACCCCACTTTCTCTCCTTTGAAATACCCACTATCATTCTTGGAGATTTTAACATCCCCATTAATGCGAACAATCCAGCTACATCCTAACTCTTCAACCTAACCTCATCTTTTGCCTTAACACAATGGACACAGTCCTCCACTCACACTGATGGGACTACATTAGACCTTGTTTTCTCCCATCTTTGCACTCTCTCCAACCTCACAAACACACCCTTTCTTCTCTATAATCACAATCTCATCACCTCCACAATGTCCTCATCTTCAAATGCCTCTCCCACCAAGCAGCAAACAATTACCCGCAGTAACCTTCAGAGCTTTTACCCTTCTCTTTTCCACTCTGCAGCTGACTGTCTCTAAGAAAAAATCTCTCCCCTGTCCTGCCCTGACCTAGCCACTTCTGTCTACAACAGTTTGCTTTCATCCACACTAGACTCACTTGCTCCTCTAACTACACGAACAACAGTTCGCTTTCATCCACACTAGACTCACTTGCTCCTCTAACTACCCGACTATTACAATCGTGGCAGACTGACGACACCAGAAATCTTAAGAGACATTTTCGTGCACTGGAGCGACTCTGGCGGAAAACCAGATCCCAGCAAGCATTCACTGTATATAAATCTGCTTTCTTAAAATACAATTCCTCCCTCCATGCTGCCAAACAAGCCTACTTTGTCACTCTTATTAATACCTTGTCATCCAGTCCTCATTGTCTCTTTTCTACTTTTAACTCTACTTTCTCCATCTCCACCCAGTGACTCACTCACTGCTCATCAGATTGCCAATCATTTCAAAAACAAGATTGATGCAACTCGTAGGGGCATCTCTACTACACCGATATCTATCCCACTTAGCATACCTTATACTAAACCTCCCTCAACACTTTCCTATTTTGACCTTGCTACTACTGAAGAGGTTACTAAAGTTTTCTCAGAAGCCTGTCTCACCACCTGCCCCCTGGATCCTGTCCCCTCACAACTACTACGGTCACCCTCTTCTTCTATCCTATGCTCACTCACATCTTCAATCTCTCCCTCGCTACTGGCTCCTTCCCCTCCCCTCTAAAGCATGCACACATCACTCCCATACTTAAAAAGCTCTCACTGGACCCCACCAATCTGAACAACTTAAGACCCATCTCCCTGCTCCCATTTACCTCTAAACTCATAGAACACTTAGTCTACAATCGCCTGAGCACCTACCTCACTGACAACAACCTTCTTGGCCCTGGCTTTCGCTTACTACACTCCACTGAAACTGCCCTACTAAAACTCACTAATGATTTACTAACTGCTAAAACCAATGGCCACTACTTCATACTCTTACTACTTGACCTCTCTGTGGCTTTTGATACTGTTGACCATCCCCTCCTCCTCAAAAAACTCCACTCTCTTGGCCTCCGAGATTCAGCTCTCTCCTGGTTCTCCTCCTACCTATTGCAGCGCTCCTTCACCGTTACCTATAACTCTGTCTCCTCCTCTCCACTTTCTCTTTCTGAAGGGGTCCCTCAAGGTTCTGTCCTTGGACCCCTTCTCTTCTCCATCTACACCTCATCCCTTGGTCACTTGATAAACTCCCATGGCTTTAAGTACCATCTATATGCTGATGTCACACAAATATTTCACCTCACCCCTTCAGTCTCCTCTCGCATTACTAACCTACCAAGTGACATATCAGCATGCATGTCACTCCACTTCCTCAAACTAAATCTTTC
Organism: Staurois parvus; assembly: GCF_062004578.1. Classification (NCBI taxonomy): domain Eukaryota; kingdom Metazoa; phylum Chordata; class Amphibia; order Anura; family Ranidae; genus Staurois; species Staurois parvus. The sequence continues at coordinate 5,433,052 of NW_028318123.1, read as the reverse complement.
TAAAACGGATCTCATATTTTTCCCTCCAGCCCCTGCTCCCTCCCCTGACTTCTCCATCAAGATCAATAATACAACCATCAGTCCCTCCCCTCATGCCTGGGTACTAGGTGTAATCCTGGACTCCCATCTGTCCTTTCACCCCCAAACCCAATCATTGTCCAAATCTAGAGACTTCACCTGCGAAACATCTCCAAGATACGCCCGTGTTTAAACACTGTAACAACTAAGCAACTTATTCACTCCCTTTTATCTCTCGCCTTGACTATTGTAACTCCCTCCTCATTGGCCTACCTAATCGCAGGCTATCCTCTTTTCAGTTTATCATGAATGCTGCTGCCAGACTCATCCACCTTGCCAACCGTTCCATATACTCCCCCATCCTCTTGAACTCTCTACACCAATCTATCCGTCTATTGCCTACTCTGCCTACTTTTAGGTGATCTCTGAAAACCTGTCTCTTCAGGGAAGCCTATCCTGCCTTCAACTAATAACCAAATCTGTTTCTCCTATCAGTTCATCCCCCTCAGTTATTACCTTTTGTACCACCAGCCCCTCCCTCTTAAATTGTAAGGAGAGGGCCCTCCTAACCCTCTTATTATACAGTATTTATATATTATTATTATACAGTTTTTATATAGTGCCAATAGTTTGCTCAGCGCTGTGTATTACTCTGTGTATACCCTCTTGTATTGAACTGTATCGTTGCTGTATTGTCTTCCTTTATATTGTAAAGCACTGAGAAAACTATTGGTGCTATATAAATCCTGTATAATAATAATAATATCTCCAGTATGCATAGGCTCTCACCTACTCTCCTGCACATTGGGAAGTGCCCCCCTCCCCCCTCAGCTGCCCCCTTAGGCCCTTCATCACCACTCTTGTATCACTTCTCCATCCCCCCCTCCCCCTTTTCCACATATACACCTATTAAAGTATTTAAAACCCGGTGAACACCAAACCGGTATACGTGAATGATGGAATATCCTTTTTGAGAGATGTAGTATTGACCATTTATAGTTCCAGTATTCTAGCGTGACACAGGTCAACTTATGCTTATTTAACTTCACCTATGTGCAATATGTCATTGCTAATCACCAAACATGATGTATTTTGTCAACATGTTCAATTCTGACATAAGCCTTTATATAAAAAAATTATTTAGAAAATTGTCAATGGAACACTGCTGCAACCATGTGATAAACATGACTATGGTATTTGCAGTAGTTCAGTGAAAAGTCTCCACTAGGATTGAAAAAAATAAAGGGGTAGAGCATGTTCAGTATGCAAAGTGAATTTTTAAAGCAGTAGAGCATGTTCAGTATGCAAAGTGAATTTTTACTTAGCTTAATGAATGCGGAGAAGCTAGGTGAAAATTCACTTTCCAAAGAATACCCAATCATATGCAAGGAAAATCAAGAAAATGGGATATCACATCTTACTTGCATCAATGATTGGGGTCAGCACAACATCACTCTGCTGAGTAAATAACCATATCCCCCCCTTATAAAATACCTACTGTGCAGTGAAGGAAATAAGTATTTGATCCCCTGCTGATTTTGTATTTCAATGAATTTATTAACTTATAAACAGTTTAAGAAGAAAGGAACAACAAAATATGCCCATGCAGGGGCTATCAAAAAAACAGTGCTCTAACACCAACAGAGCAAAAGATGTGCCCATGCAGGGGCTATAAATGACAAAAACATTAGTATAACACCTACTGTAACTCAAACTAAAGGCAGCTATCCACTGTTACACCAAAAACAAACAGAAAATGAAAAGGAAAGAGGAGTACAAAAAGAAAAAGATAACAAGACCAAGAGCAGGGGTCCGAAAACGCCAATACCGGGCAACATCACAACCCCAGACTAGCCGGGGGGAGCGTGGGAAAGTCATATTGCAACCACGGCTCCCATATTTTCAAGAATTTCCGTTGGGAGTCATTACAGATACTCAACATGTTCATTGAGCATCATAGTGGTCATGCGGTCATGCACTCCCTGAAGAGGGACAAACGGGCTCTTCCAGGCCTGAGTAATTGTTCTAGTGGCCGGCAAAAACAAATAGGAAGCCAACTTCTGCTGGTGAGCCAAGAGGCCCGGTATGGGACAATGAAGCAAAGCATACCGAGCATCCCGATGTATGGAGAGATGGAACAAGGTGAAAAGGAGGCCAAACACACGAGACCAAAAAGGAAACAGTCTTGAGCATGACCACCAGATATGCAATACATCACCACGATGGTCACAACCCCGAAAGCATCGATCACTGCAGGCAGGGTTCGCCTGGGCCAAACGAGCCGTTACCCAATACCAACGAAACATTACCTTGTATGCCACCTCCAGCCTGGTCGTATTAAATGAACATTGAGCTATAAGTGACAAGGCCCTATTCCAGTCCTCCAGATCCACGACTGCCCCCAAGTCGCGCTCACACTGAGCGACATATGAGAGAGAAGTATACGTCGAGCATCTGGTCAAAGCTGCATAAAAAAGGGAAATAAGGCCCGGGGCGCCCGGGCACTGTTGGTAAAGCAGTTCAAAGGCAGATTTCTGGTATGGGAAAGCGGAAGTGCCCCACAGTGAGGTCAGCCAATGCCACAATTGAAGGTAACGAAAAAATTCCGCGGGACATCCCGTGACTCCCAAAGAGAATTCCAAGTGGGGGAGGACCGAGAAGTCAAAAAGTGTTGCACTTGTGAAAAACCATTGTTCCACACCAAGAAAATGCCCTTGGTTGATCTAAACCCGGTGGGAAGAGAGGGTTGTTAATAATTGGGAGCAAAGGTAGGAAAGGTGACATCAGGCCACTGGAGTATTGTACCGAGTCCCACACTTGTAAGCCATGGAGTAAAATCGGACTCAGTGCCATAGGGCGTAGGGCAGGGGGAAGCAATAGAAGTGTCGATGTCGCAACAGGGGCACAATTAGGTAGTTCCAGCAGGACCCAGAGAGGAACGTCCGAAGAAGCGTGCAACATAGACAGCGGGGCAATCTGGCTTGCCTGATAATACTTAGTTACATTAGCACCCCAAGACCACCCTTCAGTCTATGTACAAAAAGCGTATTTCTGGAGACTCTGCTGCGCTTATCAGTCCAGATAAAACACATAATTTTCGCCTGAATCAACCGAAGGAAATGAGAAGGAACCCGCACCGGGAGGGTGAGAGAATAGTATAACCATTTTGGCAAGATGGTCATTTTCAGTGAATTAACCCGTCCTATCCAAGACAGGTGCGGAAATTGCCAAGAGTGCATAAGAGAGGACACAGAGCAAAGCAATGGATAATAATTTGCAGCAAACATCGAGCCATAGGTAGGATTCAAGCGAATGGCTAGGCATTCAAGAGAAGAGGAATCCCATTTGTAAGGGAAGTGGGACTGTAGGCGCTAAACCAAATCTGAGGCCAAGGTAATATTGAGAGTGACAGTCTTATCCAAATTAATATGGAGAAATCAAGAAGAACCTGTTGCAAATTTGGAAGCGTCATCAGGGGATTTGTGAGAGTCAAGAGGGCATCGTCTGCAAAAAGGTTCAACTTAAACTCCTGTCCCGCGTATGGAACACCCGATACATTACAATCGGTCTGGAGCGCTAAGGCCAGCGGCTCAAGCGCCAGGACAAACAGCGCCAGGGACAGTGGGCAGCCCTGTCTCGTCCCTCGGCAAATAGGAAAGGGATCTGAGAAATACCCAGCGTATTTAACGTAAGCCGAAGAGAAGAATACAAGGCTTGAATCCAAGAAAGAATAGAATCCCCAAAGCCCCAACGAGACAGCACAAACTGCAGATATTCCCAGGATAGAGAATCAAAGGCTTTATATATGTCTAAGGACAGTAAGAATCCTGGGATTTTACGCTGTTGTATAAAATGTATAAGATGGACCACCTTATGAACGTTATCACCCGCCTGCCTCCCAGGGACAAAACCTACTTGGTCCCTGTGGACCAGACTACGCAAATATTTATTGATAGGAAGACTAAGGATCTTGCCCAATATCTTCAGGTCTTCAATAAGAAGAGAAATGGGCCGGAAGGCTTGCGGTTCCTGCACATCATCGGTCGCTTTAGGAACCATGGAGATATGAGCTCTAAGCGCGTGCAGGAGGGCAAAGAGCCCTGTCGTAACTCATTGAAGTAGTCAGACAAGAAGGGCACCAACAGGGTTTAAAATTTTTTATAATAGAGACCGGAAAAGCCGTCGGGACCTGGAGCCGCGGTGGACCGTAGAGATTTGATAGCTTGGAGCACTTCTGATATGGCGACACCGGCGTTGAGGGCCATCTGCGCTGCCTCGGATAATCCAGGAAGTCGGAGGTCTCGGAAGAATGCCTCTGCCTGAGCCACAGGGAAGGGATCAGGTTTAGCGTAAAGGCGCGAAAGGAAGTCTGTGAAACGGGAAACAATCTGCTGGGGATTAGACGTACAGCCACCCGCGGAAAGTCGCTTTCGGATCGATTTGTGGGGTTTCCCCACAGAATTGAGTTTCCTGGCCAGCATCAGACCCGGATTATAAGCACAGGAATAAAATTTGTGTTTGGTCCAACGCAGGGCCGTTCTGCCTCCGAAGAAGCAAGTAGGTCCAACTCTGCAGCCAGAGCATCACGTGCGTGTTTATGGGCCGTGGATGAAAATGACTTCCAAAGAGCATCCACAGAGGCCAGTAGAGAATGAAGCTTCAAAAGTCGGCGCTCCCGCTCCTGCTTCCGAACCACCGCCAGCTGTATAACCCCGCACCGTAGCTTTATGCACCTCTCACAGGGGCATTGCCGAAGAGACAGATCCCGAGTTTTCTGTAAAGTATATGTGTAAGAAAGATTCTATTTGTTGGCAGGTAACCTGAGTGGTGAATAGAGAATCATTAATGTGCCAGTGAAAGGGGCGCCGTACTGACCCAGAGAGGGCAATGAGGAGTACCAGGGGATTATGGTCCGACCAGAGCGAGGAGGTAATTGATATCCACCTGACCAAGGGAAGCTGCTGGACATTCATAAATATATGGTCAATTCTACAAAAACTGTCATGAGGATTGGAATAGAATGTAAAGTCATGCTCAGTTGGGTGAAGTTCCCTCCAGACGTCCGCCAACCCCGCAGAGAGCGCATACATTCCTCTAGCACAAAGTCGTGAGAAGGGGCCGCACCCCGGGCATAGCGCCTATCCAATGTGGAATCCAAGGTATACCATGTTTGACAGTTGGGGTGGAGTTCTTGGGGTCATAGGCAGCATTGCTCCTCCTCCAAACAGTTGAGTTGATGCCAGAGAGCTCAATTTTGGTCTCATCTGACCACAACACTTTCAACCAGTCCTCCTCTGCATCATTCAGATGTGCAGTGGCAAACTTCAGACGGGCCTGGACGTGTGTTTTCTTGAGCGGAGGGCACTGCAGGATTTCAATCCTTGTCAGCGTAGTGTGTTACCAATTGTTTTCTTGGTGACTGTGGTCCCAGCTGCCTGGAGATCATTGACAAGATCCTCACGTGTAGTTCTGGGATGATTCCTCACTGTCCTCATGATCATTGACACTCCATGAGGTGAGATCTTGCATGGTGCACCAGACCTAGGGAGACTGATAGTTGTTTTTTGTTCCATTTGCGAATGATTGCACCAGCTGTTGTCACCTTCTCACCAAGCTGCTTGGCGATAGTTTAGTAGCCCAGTCCAGCCTTGTGTAGGTCTACAATCTTATCCCTGACATCCTTGGACAGCTCTTTGGTCTTTTCCATGGTGGAGAGTTTGGAATATGATTGTTTGATTGCTCCTGTGGACAGGTGTCTTTTATACAGGTAACAAAATGATATTAGCAGCATTCCCTTTAAGAGACTGCTTCTAATCTCAGCTGGTTACCTGTATGAAAGACACCTGGTAGCTAGAAATCCTGCTGAATAATAGGGGATCAAATACTTATTTCCCATATGAACACGCAAATCAGTACATAATTTGTTAGATATGCATCTCTTTTGAATTTTTTGTTGCTATTTTTTCTCTCTACTATTCGATTTTTAGACTGATAATTTATTTGTGAGTGGGCAAACATTCAAAATCAGCAGGGGATCAAATACTTATTTCCTTCACTGTATGTGACTTGCCTTGAAACTTACTGCAGGAAAAAAAATCTACAAGTGTATGGTCAGCTTTTTAGATTCTAAAAAGCTGACCAAAATTTAGAATGTGACCAAAATTTTAAATCTAGAATGTGTTTGAATAAAATCACTGTGCAAAACAGTAGAATCCTGAGTGCTGACCCCCCTCTTCTAGAAGAGTCAGCTGTACAAGTGATCACAGAGCTAATATAAAACCATGATAAGGGGTTTGTCCAAGTGGCATTTACAATACATTTTTAATGTGTACATACATAACCTTTCTCTAACTTTAGAAACGTATTCTCTGGGGATAAGAGATTACATTAAATGCAAATCCAATGTATGGGCCACCAGGATCCTTAGCTTGCAAGTCAATGCACATATTCTAAATCATAAAGACAATTGATAAACTCTACTTAAATTGTCATTGTATGATAAATATTTTGTTCTATTGTTTTTTTTCTACAGATGTTGCTGTGGTGGACATGAGCGACGTAGGAAGACAACCCTCTCTTTTTTATCATCTTGGAGTTCGAGAAAGTTTTGACATGGCAAACAATGTTATTATTTATCATGATACGGACCCTGATACATCATTATCCCTCAAGGTAATAAGTATTTCATTAAACCTTGTAGCAGCTCTTCTCAACCAGGGATCTGGGTTTCCTCCAGAGCTTGTTGGGGGTTCCTTGAGTTGTTGCTGATTGACCTCCTATTTGATGGTGCCTGCATAGTTCCAGGACCAACACCACTTGGCAAAGACAGCAGCATGACACTAGTGCTATTTTTGGCTGTCTGTAGGAGTGGCATTCTGACCAGCACAGTAAGGGGGCATTCTTTCTTCTGATTACCAATGTAAGTGGCATTTTTCCATTGACCCCCACTAAATCGGTTTTAATAAGGGTCCTTTCATACGGGGGTCACACGTTCAGTTGCGGTTTTTGCTATGAAACTGATGAATACAGATTCAGTTTACATCAGTTTGCACATCCATCTTCAGTTCAACTTATTTCAGTTTACATCACTTTGCATTTCAGTTCTGTTCAGTTCAGTTCAGTTTACATCTATTTTTGCATATTTTTTTTACTTGTTGCAGAAACCAATTATATGTGATAAAAGTATGAACAAAAAATGTTTCTTGCTTAAAAACGGATATAAATGGATCTAAATGGACGGTATCCATTTTCATCTGTTTACATCCTTTTGGATCTGTCCAAGCTGAAAATGATGCAGCCTTGTTCCATTTAAAAAAACATACCTGAACAGACACGGATGTAGGTGGAATAAAACGGATGATCATCCGGGGGGAGGGGCTGGAACATGGTGCCTGCCAGACGCTAAGAACAGGAGCTCCCGATGCCCATGGAGATTGATAACTGAAAATCCCCATCTTACCGGTCTCTCTCCAACTGAGCCCTCATCCTGATCTGGAAAATAGGGACAGAAGGAATAACCTGAGGATTCGAGGCCTGCCAGAAGCAACATCAGGAGAGGATTTAGTGGAAGAAATAAGGAAAATATTTAACCCAATATTGGGTAGGCCAACGAGAGAACAATTGAAGATCGATAGAGTCCATAGGATTCAATGACCGCAGGGAGAAGCACCAGGGGTTCCTAGAGATGTAATTGTGCATTTCCATCACTATGAAGATAAAGCTAACATTTGGAAAAAGCTGCGAGGGGTTCCAGAAGTAAATCATGGTGAAGTGAGCCTGCAATTGTTTGCGGACATCAGAGACTCTAACTAGAAAGAGAGTGTTGAAACCACTACTGGACTTGATGCGCAAGGGGAACGTCCGATATAGCTGGGGATTCCCAGCATGCTTGATCAGATGGAGAGATGGCCAGTCGGCAAGGCTAAGGTTCCCAGAGGATCTGAAGCCCTTTTGTAAAAAACTGGACTTGCAGATAATAGATATTCCAGGATGGTCTGAAGGGACTAAGGAGAGTATAGAATTAAGGAAAAATAGGTGGCAACGGGTTACTAAATAGAGAATAAGATACAGAGGTAGTGGTTCGATGCTCTTTTGAGTGTTTTTCTTTTTTCTTTCTCTCTATATAGGGTATAAAAGGTGGGCACAGCTGAGGGGGGGAGGGAAAGGAAAATAAAGAAGGGCATCGTGAGGCCTAAAATGACATTGGTCATTTTAAAGGTAGGAGATACTGGTCCTGGTAGGTGTAGATGATCTGAGTCTTACCTCGAGAAAGGATCGAAGGGGGTAGAGGGAGAGGGGAAAAGGTGGAGGAAGGGAGAGGGAAGTTAAAGGTCACCTGAAGGAAATTTTTATTCTGTTTCAATCTACGTACATCCTTCTCCTTTCTGAGTTTTCATATAGTTGGAGAATAGACAAGGAGAAGAGATGAATGTGTGTAATTTTATAACACACAATGTGAAAGGATTGAATACCCGGACTAAAAGATATAAGATTCTTAGGGAAATCCACCAATATTTGTCGGTTGTTGTGTCCTTACAGGAAACACATTTTTCTCAAGATACAAAGGTTAAGTTATTCTCTAAATATTACCTTACATGGTTTTATGCGGACTCAAACGAGCAAAAGGGGTGGCAATTGGGATAGCAAAGAATGTCAGCTTTACGGTGAAAGATAGAGTGGTAGACCCAGGAGGTCGGTTTCTGTTTCTGAGGGAAATTACAAGGAGCAGAATGCACACTAGTGAACATCTACTGCCCTAATAAAAATCGAATGGCTTATCTGGAGGGTGTGTTGAAAAGCCTCATGAATTTTAAGAAGGCTCAATTGATCGTGGCAGGAGATCTTAATTTTCGTATGGATCCATGGTTGGATACATCTTCACGGCATGGAGGGATGGAGGTAGTAGTCTAAAATTGATTAAAAAAAGGCTTTATCAGTGTCAATTGATGGACACATGGTGAATTAAACATCCAAGGGATAAGGACTACACCTTCTTCGCTCCGGCGCATGGGATGTACTCAAGGTTAGACTATATAATGATAGAGCATAGACATCTGTAATCCTTGGTAAATTCTAATACTGAAGTAATGTGATTATCAGATCATGTACCTGTTACAATGAGACTAAAATGAGGAAAGGAAGATAATAGAAGTAATATGTGGAAATTAAATGAAACACTTATACAAAATCCAGAGACGGAAATAAGACTAGGAAAAGAGATAAAGCAATACTTTATGCTGAACAAGACTGAAGAGATATCGGTGACGACAATATGGGAAGCACATAAGGCGTATATTAGGGGCATTCTGATCTTGATAGGAGCCGAAAAAGAAAGGGAGAAGAAAATAAAACTTAACAAAGGAATTACATGACCTAGAACAACTACAACTAAAAAGAAAATAGATGTGGAGATACAACAGAAGATATTTATTAAATAGAAGAACTGAAGGATACTATGGAACAGGAAACTAGAAGAGTTTTTAATAGGGTGGATAAAGAAAGCTATCAGTGGGGGAATACCTAGGAAAATATTTAATGAGAAGGGTAAGAGAAAAAAAATTATATAGAGAAAATTAAAGATGAAAATGGAGAAATGGTATATTCAACCACTGGTATTGCTAAAACGTTTCAAAAATATTATAGTAAGCTATATAATATAAAATCTAGCAACCTGAAAGAACCAGAGGGAGAAAGAAAAGAAAAAAGGCAGCTATATGTAAAAGAGGCAGGATTGCCTAGGCTAGAGGAAGAGAGGTTGTTAGCCCTAGAGAGAAGGGTTTTTGTAAAAATTTTGATATTGATAATGTATTATTGTAATATCTGAAATAATTTATGTTTCAAAAATTAATAAAAGATATAATAATAATAATAATAATAATAATAAAAAAAACGGATGATCATCCATTTACATCCACCTACCCATAGGCATACAGCTCAGTCTGGATCCGTCTGAAAAACTGATAGATGGATCCAGACTGAATGTCCATGTGAAAGGCCCCTAGGGGTTTGCCAAATATTTTATGGTGAAGGGGGTTGTTTCCCAAGGTAGAGTGAATGTAAAAGCAAGGTATTTTTTACCTTGATGCATTCCCTACATTAAGGAAAAAATGTCCCAGGAGTTGCATCATCCCCCCCCCCCATATTCCCATATTCTTGATGTTATCTTGATCCAGTGCTCTGTCTGTCTGCAGATGTGCTGGTCTCTAGTCCTCTCCTCATAGGACACACAGACAGTAGTGGGAGCCATTTGTTTCTGCTGCTGTCAATCAAATCCTGTGAGAAGGGAACGGGGGGAGGGGCCAAGTTGCGCTGTGTGTGTCTATATACACATACAACAGGGCTCCGGAGTGCGGCCACACGTGTGTCCCCAAAGCACACAGCTTACTATGGGAGTACACACGGAAGAGGAGGAGCCAAGAGCGCCAGCCAGACAGAGGTCCAGGGCTTCTCTGTACAATACCATTACAAAGAGCAGGTTAGTATATCATGTTTAATATTTTAATATTAATATTTTAACAATCTGGATGGTCACCACCTTATCCAAACTGCCATGATATATAGGGAACAGTACCAGCAGTTGAACAAGGAGTGCTTCCACAAGCTGCTGTGACTCCAGTGCAATCCCATTTTTCATCCAGGCCATTTGGCATTTGTCAGCACTAACGGTTTGGGGGAGCCCATTTAGTGCCCATCCATTACAAATGTGTGCTGCAGCACCTAATTGTAAGTGCATCTACACATACTGTTTTACCTTAGTAAACCTGTGAAGTCTTACAAAAACCTGTTGTTCCTGTCATTGAAGTCCACCTCATTCAGCTTCATGAGATGGGGGGACAACTCTCCTATACTGCTACTGAAATCAAAGCAGTGTTGTCCCTCATGTAGGCTGCTCATGTTTGCGCTACAGTGGGGTGGGAATATGTTGTAGTCTTTTGATTCTGTTTATGCAAATTCATAAGTATGTAGACTGTCAATCAGCAGGTGGCTACACCTATCCCCACACACTACCTTCTGTAGAAATGTCTATGTTGCTGAACCACTCGCACTGTAGGCTGTGGTGTATGGGAGGAGGAGCATATTAGTCCCCTTTCACACAAATGTTCCGATTGGATTCGCCTGTCCGTTGTCCAGGCGGACCTGATCAGATGCTCCATTTTCCTCTGTGGAGTGGTGGATGTAAACGGACATATGTTTGTATATTCCTGCCTACATCCCATCCGATCTGCTAAAAACAGACAGATGGGGATCGTTCCCCTTAATTCCAGTAGATCATATCGGATAGCAGTGGGGTGTAAACATACAGGCAGTCCGTTTACATCTGACTGCCCATAGAGGAGAGCATCTGTGTCCGTGTCTGCTCTGCAAAAGCAGAGCGGACATGGACCTGTCATCAACCTGCTTAGCGGGGAATCAGCAGACAGATACCCTGCTGAGCAAGCCAATTGCAGGCAGAGTCTGCGTCGTGTGAAAGGAGCCTAGGGCACAAATGAAGGAAGATTTGGCTCAAAGGAGGTTTTTTTTTTAATTTATTAGGCTCTTTCCTCATATAGTAACAGAATTTGAGACCTGTTTGGGCCATCATACAGGAGACTTTAGATGTACTTTAGGCTGAGCAGTGCTGTCACCCAACCACACATCTTGTGTTTAAAATTCTAGCAATTAGAGACGGGGCCAGGTGACAACATTGCATTGAATAAAGCAAAGCTACCAATGTCACAGACAATTTTTTGGAAGCTGGAGAATGATAAAGCCAAAAATTGGGAAATCTTCCTATATTTGAAGTGGTAAAAAGCTGGAGGAATGCTTGTTCAATGTCTTTTTTCAGTTTATTAAACTTTGTGTAAAACTGACTGCTGTTTTTATCAGTAACTAATTACCTGGAACTTTGTGGAGTGAAGGAGAAATTGTCCATGGCAACTAATTATTATACAAGATTTATATAGCGCCAACAGTTTGCGCAGCGCTTTACAATATAAGGGAGACCGTACAAACGAATGTTACTGGCTGCTTAGTTTTCTTTTCTCTTAGCCATGACAGAAATCAGAATTTATGACAGTAATCATTTTAATTAATGGTTTAATGTATTTTATTTTAGGATATGGTGTCCCAGAAGAACACTGTGAGTATTAAACTTTTTTATAACTTATATATGTTACCTATATGCAGCATGCATTATATTTTATTTTCTATTTTGCTGTGTAATTTTAGTCTGTATTTGTATGCATGTAAGCATATTCATAATAATCAATACTACCTTCAGATAATTCCTTGGTGTCTATAATAACTAGGATGATGATTTTATCCAACCCTCAATGGCTTAAGCCAGCAATAGATAGGTCAAATCTTGGCCGGTTCAGCAGCTCAAGGTTGCGTGGAATTCATCACCTATAGATCTGAGCAGAGGAAACTGAAATCAGATAGGTCACAATATGATACTCCTTGTTGTACCTCATCTTTCTTGTACTGCCTGAAGCTTACCATATGCATTTAGATATTTGTTAGTCTAGTCCAGTGTTTCTCAATCTTCTTTCAGCCAAGGCACCCTTTAAACTTACAGTATGGACAGTCCCAAGGCACCCCTTAAAATTATGGACAGTCCGCAGGCACCCCATTCTAAAATGGGGTGCCTCAAGACTGTCCATAATTTTAAAAGGGCATCCCATTCTAAAATGTGAAAAACTATTCTAACAGCAACATCCACACATGTAGGACACCCAACATTAGAGGTGATTTATTCTTCCAAAGCAAACACTTTTGCACACTGGTACTGAATAGTATTCCAATGTTTCTCTTCTTGCTCAGTTTTTCTCCATCACTGAGCTGATGTGACCCCAGCACTGACAGAGATGGACAAGGGAGGGTCAAATTTGGATGCTGTGCAGGCAGCTGACATCCTCCTTATCAATTGATGATGCCATTGCTTGTCAGGACTCTGGCAGCTAGAAGGTTGTGATGTCGCACAATGAAAAAATGTGGCTTTGTGTAAAAAAAGGCAGGCTTGTTCCATCCGCTAGCTTGTATACAAGATTTGGGCAATTTTTAGACCTTTTGCCAAGGCACCCCTGTAGAAACCTCAAGGCACCCCAGGGTGCCTGGGGTGGTCTAATCCTATAGTTTTACCAAGCGGCTGAAGGAGCTGTCTGGATGAGCAGCAAAAGATCCATTCCAGTTGAAGGTGAATTACTATGAGTAACTATATATTTTTTTTAGTAATGTGTTAAATCTATTACACATACACATACAGAGACATGAAACTAAATACAGTATGTCCCAGTCATTGTTAATAATGATCACATTTGTTCTTAAAGCCTCCAAAATATCTTCAGCTGTTTTCCCCCCAGCCAGCACTCCATGGCACTTACTTAATCATAGTCATAAATTTTCTTCCGACTTGTTTATTCAAAAACATCACTTCCTGGATGTCTGTTATGCTATGTTACAAATTTTTACAACCATTCTTAGGTCAACTACATTGGCAGTAATGCCAGTGACATACTCAGCCAAAAAGGTTGGTAAGTGGTCACAATACATACAATTCTCTTTTAGATCTGTAAATATAGATAGTTGATTATTTAGACAATACAAAGAAAAAATGAACAGGAACTGTCAACTAAAATAGGAGTACAATAAATGTAGAAACTTAAACTGCACTTGCATTGGAGCATTGGCACTTCACTGGCCACATACAGGCTGATTAATTCCTATCTGCCTCTTCTCTGTTCTAGTTTGGTTATGATGTAATTATCACCCAGGGTATAGCCACTGGGTTGTAGGAGCTGTATGGGTTGTCCAAAGCTTCACACTGGCTTGAGGATAAGTATTTAGAATGTTGCATTTTGCCATACTAACAAGATGGAAAACTTGGTGAGGACATCTATGACATAACATTTTATGGTGCTGAAGAACATTGCTTATTTTATCTGTTTTGATGTTTGTGGAACTCTGTGAAATAATGTTTCAGTTACGTAAATGTAAGATGTCACAATTCAAAAATAAACTCAAGACAGTGGTCTGGGTGCTGCCATTGCTGACTTTTTAATGTGCTACCTCCAGGGTTGCCATGTTGATCCTTGCTTCCATGGCTGGTGAGTCATTGACTTCCTAGAACAAGTAAGCAGCCATTGATGAGTTGGAATTTGGAAAACCTGACCCAATACGCGAATCAGCAAGGATTTTTGGAAGGATAAAAATGACAGTGCTGGAGCTTGCACTTACCAAAACATGATATAATTGACAGCTTTCGACTGTCCCGACAAATTCCCTTTAAACATAACTGTATTGGAAAGTATAGCTAATACCTAGAGCATAGATCAAAGAAAAGTGAATGAATTGACTAAAACTACCTCTTAGGTTGATATAATTTGTTAGGTTGTCATGGACACAGTCCTACTTATCTTTTTTATCCAAGACCCAATGGTTCTTATAAAAGCTAAATTTAATGCAGTTGTCCATTAAACCTATATGGACTTTTAGTGCTGGTGTGCAAGAGTATTTGCGGTTTGAATCTGAATACAGTTTGTAAAGTATTTGGAATAAATGTGAAATAGAGGTTTGTAATTTTATCTTTCAGTACATTTTTATTGAGTGTAAAAAGGTTACAAATACAACAATTTTGTTAACTCAGACGCTGCATGTAAAGAGCATGGTGAGCTACCAAAAGTGGCATGCTGCAATGTAGAAGAAATACATTAGTTACTTCAAACAGTTGTGTACAACACTCGTTTAGTGTACAGATGCATAGAAAGAAAGCAACAAAAGAAGGTTCCAAAAGAGAACTATGTGATTAGTCGCAGTCATTGTGCTTCTCAACACAAGAGAGAGGAAGCGATCATATTAAGTTAAAGTATTTACGTCACAGATTGGTATGTTAGAGAGTACCAGTTAAACCAATCAGACCAGACCTTGTCTACTTGTTGTAGTTTGCCAACACTAGAAGCCATCATTATGGGTATGTACCAGAGAGACCACTAATTCCTGACTAGCTGGGACTTGTGAATACCAATTTCATGCTATAGCCAGCTTAGCTGCTAGTATGATGTGGATAATAACTTTTTCAGATTGGGATGGATAGTTTCCAATTCCTATATTTAATAGAGCTAGTTCAGGAGTGAGGGTGCAGGGTGTTTTAGAGACTGCTGATAAGCCTGGAGTCGCCAAGCCAAATTAGATTATTTAGATTGGAGCATTGCCAAGTTCCCATTCACTGTTGTGTCTCCAACATTTGGGCGATTTGGAAGGATCCATTTTGTGTACCTGGGTTGGGGTCACATACCAGCGAAGGGAGATTTTGTGGTGTAACTCCCATAAATTTGCAGAGCGAGTAGATTTGAAGGTAGATTCCATTGCTTCTAACCACTGGTTTTTATGGAATTATTTCCCTAGCGCTGTTTCCCATTTAAGCATAGGTGGGAGTTTGTGAAAGGTAAACTTGTCCTGGAGCAAGTTATAGAAAAGGGAAATTTATGTGTTGTTATCAATGAAGTGGTGCAAAGTTAGGGTGTGCATTGGTTTGAATAGGTGGGAGTTACGTAACAAGCACTGAGTTACTTGAACAAATCTCAAATACTCAGAGATAGGCGTTTTGTAGGGATGTGAACAATTTTAGAGTGCCATCAGAATACAGGTTGGATATCTGTAGAATGCCCCTGTCTGACCAAAGGTGAAGAGAGAGGTCTGGTATGAAGTGTTGGAGTATGGATAAGGGAATGGAGGGTTGATCGGAAAAATCCCTGTTGGGGCTTTTTGTAGAAAGTAGTGGTATGCTAGGGATGAAGCTATGATCGTAGGGGAAAGATATTTATTTGTAGATTTAGGTAGGATTTGGCTGTGAATCCATGAGTATAAGTCATGGCCCATTGCTTGTGAAGCTTCAATGTCTTTCCAAAGATTGGTGGTATGGGGTGTAAACCAGGCTTTAAGTTGTGCTAGAATAGTTGCTGTGTAATAGTCTCTAATTTCCATAAGGCCTGTTCCTTCAACTTTCCTATGTTTAATTAGAGTGGTGCAGGAACACCTAGATTTCTTTTGTTGCCAAATTTTTGTAAGGTCAGTTTCAGATAGGACCAATGGACTCTGTCAAATGCCTTCTCTGCATCCAAAGAAAGGAGCAGGGAAGGCGTTTGAGTTTTTTGGGTTTGGAAGATAATGTCCATTAACCGCCTCCCGCCCGCCATATAGTACAATGACGGGCGCAAGGCGGTTCTCTTGTTCTGGGAGGACGTCATATGATGTCCTCCCATTCTAACAGCACATGCGCGGCTCCGGGAGCACGCAGCGCGGTGATTGGCGGTGCGCTGTGTCCCTCGGACACAGCGGATCACCGATCAACGGAAAGAGCCGAAGATTTTGGCTCGGTCATGTGATCAGCTGTGTCCAATCACAGCTGATCACATGTAAACAGGGAAATGCCAGTTATCAGCATTTCTCTCCTCACGAGCTGTCACGCTGACAGCTCGAGAGGAGAGGAGAGATGGTAATCGGCATTCCTTGGAGGGGATATGTACACTGATCATCAGAGTACTGATGATCTGTGTAGCCCCAGCAGTGCCACCTGTCAGTGTCCATCAGTGTCAGCTGTCAGTGCTCATCCATGCCACCTGCCAGTGCCCATCAGTGCCACATTTCAGTGCCTACCAGCGCACATCAATGCCACATATCAGAGCCCATCTGAGCTGCCTTTCAGTGTCACCCATCAGTGCCAGTCAGAGCCACCTATCAATGCCAGTCAGTGCTGCCAATCAGTGCCACTTATCAGTGCCAGTCAGTGCTGCCTATTAGTGCCAGTAAGTGCCGCCTATCATTGTGCATCAGTGCCACCTATCAGTGCCCATCAGTGCTGCCTATCAGTGCCAGTCAGTGCCACCTAACAGTGCCAGTCAGTGCCACCTATCAGTGCCAGTCAGTGCTGCCTATCAGTGCCATATATGAGTGCTGCCTTTCAGTGCCCATCAGTGATGCGTGTCAAAGCCCGTCAGTGCCACCTACCAGTGCCTCCTCATCAGTGCAAATCAGTGCCACCTATCAGTGTCCATCAGTGCAGCCTATCAGTGCCCACCACTGCAGCCTCATTAGCGCACATCAGTGAAGGAGAAAAATCACTTATTTACAAAATTTTATAACAAAAACTAAGAAAAAAAATTTTTTTTCAGAATTTTCAGTGGTTTTTGGTTTGTTAAGGAGAAAATAAAAAACCCAGAGGTGATTAAATACCACCAAAATAAAGCTCTATCTGTCACAAAAAAATGATAAAAATTTCATATGGGTACAGTGTTGCATGACCACGCAATTGTCATTGAAAGTGTGACAGCGCTGAAAGCTGGAATTTGGCCTGGACAGGAAGGGGGTATAAGTGCCCTGTAGGCTAGTGGTTAAACAACAGGTGGTGTCCGAGGTTTGACCACATTTTGTAAAACCAGACTGGTCAGGATGTATTAGATCAGGCAGAAGGTCATTCAAGCGATTTGCTAAAACTTTGGCATACAGCTTTAAATTGTGATTCAGGAGGGAGATTGGTCGGAAATTTCTGCGGGAAGTAGGTTCCTTACCGTGCTTCGTCAGGGTTATAATCAGGGCATTTAACATTTCTTTCAGAAAAGATGTGGTGGAGGCAGGAGCATTGAAAAACCTTGTTAGGGGAAGTAATAGAATTTGTTTAAATTTTTTTAAGTATTCTCCTGTGAAACCATCAAGGCTTGGGGATTTGTTATTTGGGAGAGAATCTATAGTCTTGCTAATCTCTGTGCAGTTGACGGAGGTGTTGAGGGATTCCAATTGAGTCGCTGTTAAACTAGTGAGTTGAACTGTATTGAGGTGAT
The DNA here is from genome assembly GCF_062004578.1 of Staurois parvus. Classification (NCBI taxonomy): domain Eukaryota; kingdom Metazoa; phylum Chordata; class Amphibia; order Anura; family Ranidae; genus Staurois; species Staurois parvus. Next base: position 5,415,221 of record NW_028318123.1, on the reverse strand, counting down.
TGTAGCCGTATTAGTGCATTTGCGACAGAAACAATTGAGTACTGTCCGTGATACTTTTTTTATTTGCACTAACATACAATTTTGAGGACAAGCTTTCGGGGTATGTCCCCTTCTTCAAGGTCTAAGCAGTACTATTAAAAATCACAAAGTTTAAGCAGAATGTTAGAATGGATTGAGAGAAAAAAAAAAAAAAAAAAAAAAAAAGGGCTACAGATAAGATACATCAAAAGTGAGGGGGGGAGGGGGGATACAACACTCACACAGAGGGGGTCAAGTTTTAGCTAATAGATAGTCATAAAGCTGTCGGATAGTGGTTGAGGAATCCCATGTCCAAATTAAGACCGTTATCTTTAGTGTCAAATAGAATTATCATTCTTAGTTCAAATGTTTTTCTTTCCTGGATGGATTTAAATTTTCCTTTCAGAACTAAAATATTGAGGTCTTCCATATTGTGGCCTGGTTGTGAGAAATGGTGTCCTACAGGTGTCATCTTCTTTATGTTCCTTGATGGTATGTCTGTGTAAATTCATCCGTGTTTGCAACCTCTGTCCTGTTTCACCAACATAAGATCCTTTGCTGCATTTTCTGCACTGGATAAGGTACACAACAACAAATACACTGCTGAGGATGTTACACAGCTCATTGAATTCATACTTACACACAACTACTTTGCTTTCAATAAGGACATCTATCTTCAATGTATGGGCACTGCGATGGGAAGTAAAATGGCACCCCAATATGCAAATTTATTTATGGCTGACATGGAGGAACAATTCCTGAACAGCATGGAACAAAAACCATACAGATACTTTCGCTATATTGATGATATTTTCATCATATGGACGGAAGGTGAAGAAAATCTAAAACAATTTTACTCATTGATGAACACTTTTCATCCATCAATCAAACTAAAAATGGAATACTCAAACACACAGGTCAACTTCCTAGACACCACAGTATACATCAGGGATGATACGCTTCACACCTCAATATACAGGAAACCCACTGACAGATGCAACTACCTCCACAGTTCTAGCTTCCACCCCCAACACATGAAACGTGCCATCATACACAGTCAGGCCATCAGATACCACTGAGTATGTTCTGACCCAAGAGACAGAGATAAACATCTTGGGACACTAGCAGACGCCTTCCATAAGAAAGGTTACAAGGACAAAACTATCAACACCAGCATAAACACAGCCTTGAGAACCCGAAGGGAAAATTTGCTTCAGTACAAAGAGAAAAAAACAAACAACCGTGTACCTCTAGTAACCACATACAACCCGGCACTAGAAGGGATAAGAAAAATAATCAAAGATTTACAACCCATCATAACAGAGGATGGAACTCTGAAAGAAATATTCCAGCAACCCCCAATACTGGCTTTCAGACAACCCCCCAACCTCAGAAATAAACTAATCAGTAGGAAACTTCCTTCTGATTATGATGCCACAAATAATGGAAGCAAACCCTGCAATAAGAAACGCTGCAAGCTGTGCAACCAAATCAATACATCAAAAAGTGTCAGACACTCAAAAGGGATCTTCAATATTTCTGGATCATACAGCTGCACCTCCAGTAATGTTGTGTACCTTATCCAGTGCAGAAAATGCAGCAAAGGATCTTATGTTGGTGAAACAGGACAGAGGTTGCAAACAAGGATGAATTTACACAGACATACCATCAAGGAACATAAAGAAGATGACCTCTGCACACCTGTAGGACACCATTTCTCACAACCAGGCCACAATATGGAAGACCTCAATATTTTAGTTCTGAAAGGAAAATTTAAATCCATCCAGGAAAGAAAAACATTTGAACTAAGAATGATAATTCTATTTGACACTAAAGATAACGGTCTTAATTTGGACATGGGATTCCTCAACCACTATCCGACAGCTTTATGACTATCTATTAGCTAAAACTTGACCCCCTCTGTGTGAGTGTTGTATCCCCCCTCCCCCCTCACTTTTGATGTATCTTATCTGTAGCCCTTTTTTTTTTTTTTTTTTTTCTCTCAATCCATTCTAACATTCTGCTTAAACTTTGTGATTTTTAATAGTACTGCTTAGACCTTGAAGAAGGGGACATACCTTGAAAGCTTGTCCTCAAAATTGTATGTTAGTGCAAATAAAAAAAGTATCACGGACAGTACTGAACTGTATTGAGAAATCTACTGAATATTAGATCAGGTTGAGGCTGAGATGGATCATCTTTAAGGTTATAGAGGGAACTATAGTAAGTTCTAAATGCATCTGCAATTTCTTGTGAGTTAGATATGTGTTCTTTAGTGATTTGGTGGTATAAGAAAGGAATGTGGGATTTGAGGTGATGGCCTTTGATTAGATGGAATAAGAGTTTTCCCGCTTTGTTCCCTGAAGTATAAAAGATCATTTTTATGCGTTTTTGATGCTTCTCGAAATGATCTAGTAAGAGTGTTCTAAGATCTAAATGTAAATGCCTCAGTTTAGCTTTTAGAATGGGGTTAGGATTTTGCTTGTTTAAAAGCTCGGTATCATAGATTTCTGAAACTAGTTTTTCAGTGTGGTGCACCCTTTCTCTTTTCATTTTGGTACCAAGTTGGATGAATAGACCTCTCCTATAGGCTTTGTGTGTGGCTCATAAAGTTTCAGGATCAGAAACTGAGTCAATGTTGATGGCGAAAAATGGATCTAAGTCTATACGGGACTAGACATTATAAGTTGACATAAGTTGATGAGAAAGTAAAGTTGCGTTCCATGGCATGTTGGCATCGCCACACATTATCTAGTTGGAAATCTCGACGTAGAGGACTTAAGCATGGTTTCTCCACACCAAATAAGCGAGCCTTTACAGACTTTAGAGATCTTTTTGTAGAGCTTCCGTAAAAAGCAAATTTAATGGATGTTGGGAGCGTAGACATTGATGATGGTATAAGGAGTATTTTTTTAGAGTGCATACCAGGATGAGATATAGACTATCCACATCTTGAATGCATTATGTTAGTTAGTTAGAAAGAGATTTTGTGGTTGATGGCAAGGAGGACGTCTTTATTTTTAACTGCGGCACTTGCTGTAAATATATGTGGGAAGTTCTTGTTTGTAGAGGTTGATTGGCAAGAAGCTTGAAAGTGCGTTTCTTGTGCACACAGAATGTCGCATCGGGAAGTGGTAGCACACTTCCTAAGTGAAGATCGCTTAGCAAGGTGGTTTATGGATAAAAGTTTGATGGTCAGGATGTTTGGTCCTTTGGTAGAATGTTAGGTAGAGTGGCGTACTCTACAAAGCTAAGGAGTGTAAAAGATAAAATAATTAAACTATATATTGCCAAGTTCTGTCTGTGGTGTGTTGTGAGGGACTGTGCCTCACAAGCTGGATGATCAAATGGGGGTAAGCGACTCATTTGGTTAGCAGTAATGGAATTGATATTTAGTAGAAATATAGTTTAAAGATGTGGAGGAGGTCAAACGATATTAGTAAAAAGAAATAAAAAACACCCTCTCACGGAAAAGAAGAATATAAAATGTAAGCACAGTTATCCTAGAAACAGGTTAATGCCTTTCTGTTGAACATGCACTGCGGGTGCACAGGAAGAAGATATGGGGTATTGAGTCCAGTATAGCCGAAAGCTTAAAAATATCAGAAAGGATATTGTAGCGTAGGGTGCCCATGGAGTTAGCGTGGTCCAAACTTATGGTGGTTATGTTGAGGCAGTGGATGTCTGTTAGGTGTTTCTCCTCTCTCTGGTTGGGTTGGATTGGGGAAATTTGGTTTTGCAATAATGCACCATGAATGCAGTTGTTGTAGACCTGTCTGCAAAGAGGAAATCACATGTTTGGAGCCTTGAAATGTGACCAATAATTTAGCAGGATTGATCCATTGGTATGGGATTTTATGGTTATGTAACACTTTCGTTATCGTATTCAGTTGTCTATAGCATTGCAGTGTGTGTTGCGAGAGGTCAGCAAATAGCTGCAAGTGACTGTAGGGCTCAGACAAAGATTCAATGGTGCAAACTTTTTGCATAAGTTGTTTTTTAACATGGAAAAAATGGATGCGTAGGATAACATCCCTGGGAATTGAATCAAAAAGATGTGGGGGTTTTGGAAGCCTATGTATGCAGTCTATGACCAGCTCTATATTTTTGAGCTCAGACAGAAGTGCTTGGATCAGGCCTCTAACATATGAAGATAGGTCAAGAGCTTGTATATCCTCATCTATTCCCCTAATTTTCACATTGTTAAGGTGGGATCTACCCTCTAGACCTTCCATTTTATTTTTGATCCATATGTGTTCTTCTTTATGAGCTGTATGGGCATTGATAAGATCATTCACAGTAGGTGCACAATCTCCCATGTTTGGTACAATATTAGACAATCTGTCTTCTAAGGCTGAAACATCTTGTTTAAATTGCTGCATGAGAGAAAGCATTTCTGCTTGAATTGTACTTCTCAGGGACATTAGCATGTCTTTAGGAGTTGTGTCTGTCACTGGTTGATTGGCAGGGAATAGAGCAACAGCATCAGGTTGTGCACCTTGAATTCCAGGGGAGGAGGAATGGAGGCTCACCTCTGGCATAACATGTGCTGAAGAATCCATCTGCATCCTCGCTTTGGCTGGGCTGTTTGTGTTTGGAGTACCAGGGGGAGAGGCAGGAGAGTTGTTGTATGAAATCTGTACCACCATGGAGCTATCTTGTGTGTTCGCGGCCGCTGCAGGCAGGGGAGACTGTAGAGGAGCTGTAGTACCTGAGGATGTCGCTGGATCGGTGCCATTTTGCCTACGCTGGTCCGCAGGCTGGAACATGGAGGCAGTGATTTTCTAAGGCTGCCCATCCTGTTTTCTTTTGGTCGCCATGGTGACGTTGTGCAAGAGGTGATCCTGGCGCTTCCTGGGAGTGATAGTGCACCACGGATTGCTGCTAGGTGCCGCTTTTGCTCGATCCGGTAAGTAGAGCCTCAGAGCTCAGAGTCCATCTTGGGCTCCGGCCCAATGGGATTTCATTGAACAGTATATCCTTAAACCGTGCATGATGGGCGCACAGAAGTTACATTGTCCTCAACACCTGACTTCATTCTTGGCAAAAAAAAGTTTTTGCGTGTCTCCTCACTTTAACCCCTTGACGCCGACGTCACACAAATATGCGGCCTCACGGAACTGGGCTTTTTTCCATGGGGCCGCATATTTGCGTACCTGTCTTTGTGCTGGGAGCGCACCGCACTGCGCGCTCCCAGCACAAAGACCACGGTGTCACTGAGAGTCCCGGGTCCCATTCTAACGATCGGGACCCGGGACTCCCGATTCTGGGTCACATGATATCTGTGATAGCCTTTGATTGGCTGTCACAGTGATCAATCACTATGCGGCCCGGCCCCCTTGTTTTTTTCTCTCTCTATGAATGGAGAAGAGAGATACATTGTATCTCTCTAACTCCTGGCATAGAAAAAAAAAATGATTGTAAAAAAAATAAAGATAAATAAATAAATATTAAAAAATAAAATAAAAAATAAAGAAAAATACCTAGATCAAGGTTTGATCTAGTTCAGTGCCAGGGTTATTGTTTTGGTCAAGGTCAAGGTCAGAGTCAAAGGTCAGGATTAAAAAAAATATTGGTATTAGTGTCAGTGTCAATGTCAGTGTGTTTTAGGTGAAAAAAAAAAGACAAAAACAAAATGTGCACTATTGTTTCTGGGCTGTACTACGGGTACAAACAAAAAAAACATAAACATATATGATATCGCTGCGATCGTCAAGAGCTGGAGAATTTATTTTGGGTTGTTATTTGGTGGTAGGTTTTGGTAGTAACAAGAAACACACAGCTAAATAAGAAAATAAGAAAAATTATTTTTTTAAATTATTTTGGAACAGTTTTCCTTTGATAATAAAAAAAATCAGGAGATATCCATTACCATTTACCACCAAATGAAAGCCCAATTTGTCCTGAAAAAAACGCAAGATAATTCACCTGGATGTACAAAGTAGTTGTGATGATATGTACGGTTTTACTAACACAAGTCAACGTTGCAAAATAGTACTTAGGCATTTACATTTGCTTTACCCTTAGGTGTGCAGGGATTAAATTGATCTAAAACTGACGTCCCTATAAATTCACCCTTAACCAAATCCAGCATCTGTCCTCTGGCCAGAGAACAACTCATGTGGTTGTTCCCAGGCTCTCTGCTTCCTATTCCTGAGGGCTGATAATGGATGATTTATATACAGTAGATTCTGAATTTGTAAGTGCTTGTTTATATCCGTATATTGGGAGTTTTTAGCCAACATATCACAATGTATTGCCAGTGCAAAAATACTTTTTATGGAAGTTGGATAGATGGCTGTGATTTTTACAGATGTGGAACACAAATTCTTAAACAAGGAATAAACCCTTTATTTTTGGATAGATGTGTTGACAATGATGTATGACTATTTCCTAAACATTAATTTTTTTTATTAAGGGGTTTGAATGTGGGAATATTTTGATACACACAGCTATCTTTTTGTCCACAAGTTTCATTTAAGGTTATTGAAGACTTCTTCTCAGACTGAAAAACCGAAGCTGACTGTAATATTTAGAAGGCAAATGCTCAAATTCTCATAGGCTACCTATGATCATTAGATGGTGATTTCAAGAAATGTTTACATTTGAGTCAAAAAGTTATTCATCTGAAGATCATTTGTATAAATGTTCTTTTGTACACCGACTTTATCACAAGATCAATAGCATATTTTTCTCAATATTGAATGAGACAGGTGACTTTGTAGCATGCCAGTTAATTTTACTGTCCACACATTATCAAATTATTGGCACATTACCTGTACTTGGAAGTATTGTTTTTATGTTAATTTTGCTTGTATTTTGAAAAACCAATAGGTCTTTTGGTAGGTAAGATTGTTACTGTTTACAGAAAGATCTTTATAAAAGATTTTTCACAATTTTGGCGAGCACTGTCTTTCAGCTATAGGTAACTTTACTAAGAGTGTTAAAAATATCATACTTTCCTAAAGTGTCATTAGCCTTTTGAGAACCCTTCCCAGTTCACCAGTTTTACCAGGTTGCTTTTTATGAAATATAAAAGAGCAAAACCCCCCATATTCTAAAATGAATAATTGACTATTCTTTCAGTGTATGCACTATAGCAACAGTGTAATGTGAAAAGAAGCCCTCTTGATTTCTCACTTAAAGGTTTAAAGGAAAACTGTATGGAGGAAGTATGGAGGCTGCTCTTGCTGACCTGAACCCTGCCAGTGATGTCCCTCATCAACCATGGCCTATAAGCAGTCATATCCTCAGGGAGCTATAGGTCATGATGTAGTGCGCATGTGACTTTTCTCCATAGGCCTAATAGAGAGGCTGTCTACTTTTAAAGCATTACTAAACCCACAACAGTAAAATTAATCTGTATAAGCAGTAAAGCATGCTTGTTATACTCATTGTGGAACCTAAGGGGTTAATCCTCCTCATTGTGTAAAAAGGATGTTTATTCCTTTCTTCTCTGCCCTTCCTCTTGTTGACATGACTACCTGGTACAGATTGAATCTGTAGTCACATGCACATGCTCAGTTTGGTGTGTATTGCTAGAGAGGGTTGTTTTTTTCTCTTGGGAGAGTGCATGTGATCAGCACAGGGTCAATCAGCACTGTCCAGACAGAGGGTCAGGGGTTTTACATCCTCCTAGAGCAGAAAGAAAACTCCTCCTACAGTGCTCTGCTGAAGTCACAAGACTGCTCTAACTGCTGATGAAAAATGGTATTTAGCAGTTTATATTTACTAAAATATTTACATTTCCATGTTGTCTGTACTTTGGAGACCAGATATAGCGAATGCAGGGTCCTGGGTTTAGTATCACTTTAAGCTTGCAGGATGAGGGCTACTACATTATAATCTATATACTGTATACTGTAGAAGCCACACATGGACAGATTGCCATGGCCAGTGGAATAGGTAGCCCTTTGATCTTAGGTAAGTAATATGTGGTATATATTGCATTGGAAGGGTAAGTGCAGGCAGTTGCTCCCAAGGTTGTTTGAAATATGTTATTCTTTAAAGTCACTCACCAGGATAAGATTGATATAGTGTGATAATCACACTAAAGTATGTAGTAACTTAAAGTGTTACTACACCCACAACAGTAAAATCAGTCTATATATCCAGGAAAGCATGCTTGTTATATTCACAATGGAACTTAAGGGGTTAATCCTCCGCATTGTGTAAAAAGGCTTTTTGATCCTGTCTTTTCTGATCCTCCCCTTCTTCTACTGTCCCCGATCCATCTACTGATAGTACAGAGCCCTAGGAGGCACTCTGCACATGCTCAGTTTGGTCTGTATTGCTAGAAAGGTTTTTTTTTTCTTTGGGAGAGTGCATGTGATCAGCACAGGGCCAATCAGCGCTGTCCAGACAGAGGATCAGGGGCTATACAACCTCATAGGACAGTCAGAGCAGAATGAAAACTCCTCCTACAAGCTTTAACCAGTGCTCAGCTGGACACTGATAGAAGTCATAAGAGTGCTACATACTGCTGATGAGAAAAGGTATTTAGCAGTTTATATTTACTAAAATAATTGCATTTCCATGTTCTGTGTACTGTGGGAGACTGGATATAATGAATGCAGAGTTCTGAGTTCAGGAACACTTTAATCCTTTGGACTTAAAGCATAAAAGAACCTGCTGTCGTTATGGTGTCTGCTCACCTACAGGCTGAAAGAATGTACATTCTAAAGGGGGGTTCATACTGTGATAGACGATGCTGCTCTGCTATTGGTGATATTAAAATCCTTACTTTATAAAACACTTGCAACTAAATTATCATACAAAATAAACAAGTGAATAAGTATGTAGTACAAAATAAACAAGTGAATAAATATCTAGTGCATTTCAACATGTATAAACATGTAAATGGAGGCAGATACCAACCAGAAGTGACATCATGTGGAAGCGCTTATTGAGATCTCAGTAATAGAAGCGATTTTTAATCTTGTAAAGTGTAAGTGCAATACATATTTTTAATAAATACTGGAATTTTTAATCATACTACACCATAAGAGGCTCATTTCTCTCTCCTCATATGGATAATGTGATGGCTACAGTATGAATGCATAAGGGCTTTAAAGGCACCATACCTCCCTTCCATTTTTTTTTCTGTAAGAAAGGAGTGGAAAGCCTCTAGTGGTCTAGAGGAGAAGGAGGCAGGAGTTGGTGGAATCTGGAAGGAATGTCACGTACACGCATGGTGATATAAATTTAAAGGTGAGAGTCCTGTGAGCACAGAGGTGGCACTGTATTGTGCAAAGTTAACAAGGAGTACGTGTATATATTTTAGTGTTTGCTAATCACGCACATACAGTGGGGATCAAAAGTTTGGGCACCCCAGCTAAAAATTTGTATTAATGTGCATAAAGAAGCCAAGGAAAGATGGAAAAATCTCCAAAAGGCGGGCGTGTCCAAGATGGCGACCGGAGCGGCCGCATAATCCGGAGCTCCGGCGCCGATTTTCGGAATCCGCTGCCATCCGTGCAGCAGCGGATCACAGTGGAGCAGAGGAGGGCCCTGGTGTCATTCCGGATACCTGGGAGGTGGAATCTGGGCGACATTTCCGCCCCTCGTGGCGGCGGACTTCCGCGGCCTGGTGCGGCCGCGCGGGCCGGGGCTCCGGCGTCTTCCATCCACACCCGCTGCCATCCGGGCTGTGGGGGATCATCCGAGGACGTCTGCAGCGTCCTCTGTATCACAGAGGCTGGGAGAGGGACGCCGCTGTGTATTGTTGCTCCCCACGGCGGCGGCGATGTTTGCGGCCTACACCTTCTGCCAGAGGCCTCCTTTCACCTGGACACAGTGAGTGGGGGGTACAGGCGGCATCCTGTCACTATGATCTCCCCACAGTGCTTTGGGGAGTGGGCCACATATTAATAGCCCCAGAATCCATCATCCTCTGTGACTGTGGCCCTTACTGTGCTCAGAGGCCTACTGGGGCCTTGATACTGCCCCACAGGGTGTCTCCCTGCGGGGCCCTGTGCTCAGAATTGGAGGTCCTCTGCTTCCTGCTTCCCATCCGTCCCTCTCATGTCCTGAGTTGGGATCCAGTGCCATCATCTTGCTCCAACGTGAATTTTTTGCAGGATTGCTGCGACTTATGTTCTATCTACCCTTTCAAGGCTTGCTGAATATTTTTACAATATAATGTTATCGCATATGGATCTGACAGCATCCATGTAACTACAACCCTGAACCTATTTTGGGCGCTATAGGTCCCCTGGGGTTATAATCTTCACTCACTTTCCAATTTTCAGTTGATCACCCCCGGGAGATTACTTGTATGCCGTCCACCAAGAAAAAAAAGGGACAAGCTCAGAAGTCCCTCACAACATACCTACTTAAGGCTCACGAGATTTGCGGCATGTCTCCAGTCAATACAGAGCAAGCATCCCTGTCCGATCCCGCACGGGACACCACTGCTCCCTTATCGGCCTTAGTCAGCGAAAATACACAGCATCTCACAAAAGGGGACTTGGAGTCCTGCTTGGAATCTATGTACGCCAAACTAGCTGCCAAATTTCAATCAGAATTGCATAAAAGCACTAATGTTCTCTCTCAGGAAATAGCCACGCTGGGCTCTAGGACAGACCGCTTGGAAACCAAACACGATGAACTTAGCCTGGCCTATGGTGAACTTTCCAGAGAGCATGATCATTTACAAATGGCCTTTTCACAACTGCAGGCGCAGGTCGAGGATCTTGACAATCGCAATCGCAGGAATAATCTGCGAATCAGGGGAATCCCGGAGTCTATGTCAGATCTTTCATTAATTATAACCAAGTTGTTCAAGTCACTCCTCCCAGATCGTGACCCTGGATCTTTTGCTTGTGACCGCATCCACAGAGCCCTACGCCCTAAACCTCCTGCTGACAAGCCGCCTAGGGATATTGTCTTGTGCATGAAGGATTTTCTGACCAAGGAAGAAATCCTCGGAGCTGCTCGCAATACTCCAACAATCTCCTTTGAGGGCTCGGTTTTACAAATCTATCCTGATGTTTCCCCGGCCACGTTGGAGAAACGTAGAAAGATGAAAGAAGTTACAACTGCCCTGTTCTCAGCTCGTATCCGCTACAAGTGGGGCTTCCCTTTTAAGCTGATAGTTCCACACAATGGGAGCACATATATAGCTACATCCCCTCCCGAAGGTAGAGCAATCTTGGCCAAATTGGGCTTGGCGGATGCCCCATCACCTCAACGTCCACCCTCCACCCCTCGTATTTCTCCCATTTGGCATACCCCTTCCCCACGGAGGGATAGAAGGAGAGTCAGACAAGAACCGGGTTGACGTGTCCACTCTCACTTGCCTAATACTCATTGTCTTGATAGTCTTTGGTTTGGTCTATTGTTTTTTATGACTTTACTAAGATTTGGGACAAAGGGATTTTGCTCTCTATTTTTTACATTGTCAGGTTGTGTATTTCTGTGGTTGTTGCTATGATATTTTTGCAATACTGAATATTTTGTATGCCTTGCATTGATAACTGTACGGGTTAAGGTATAACTAGGGTCATTGGACCCTCCTAATTGCGCCCATTAATTCATGGTTGTACTACTCTTTGACACGTTACCCCACCCTGCCTCCTGACATGGCCGGAGGTGTCGCCGCCTGATTGCGGGGTGGCAGCTCTGTTTTCCATGTTCTAAGGAGACAGGGTTTGGGCCCATGTGGCTTCTTAATGTTTGAACTTTTTGTTTTATCAGGTATGACGACTTTTCTGCCTGATCCACGTTCTTCAGTTACCCTTTCAAATATAGAAGATGTTAAAGCTTCTTCTCCATTGTTTTTCGCTTTTTCTTTTCTTAAAACTTTAGTGCATGTGGATGGTATTATGTCGGTCTGTGGACGTCACGACCCCTATGTTGGGGTCTGGAGGTCCCCTAGGCTGGTTCTGCCACCTGTATGTCTGTCTGATGCAGACTTGCGGGTTTCTATGTCTAGTCAAATAACTTTGGGGGATATCCTTGTAATGTGTACTTTTATGATGATAGTGGCAAGCTCTGTTTATTATGGTAATGCAATGTATTTCACATAATGTCCAGGGTTTCAATTCACCAAATAAGCGCAAAACAGCCTTTCTTCAATATAAAAGATTAGGAGCAAAAATCATCTTATTACAGGAAACACATTTTGCAGCCGCAAAACACCCGACCTTTTTTCATAGATCCTATAGGCAGGGGTATTATACCCTACATTCCTCCAAGAGTAGGGGAGTGGCCATTTTTCTACATAACTCATTTCCTTTTGAGGTTCAACATGTGTATCGTGATCCAGACAGTAGGTTTATTATTCTTAAGGGCACCCTTTCAGGTCGAGAACTTACAATTGCTAATGTCTATGCACCAAATTCGGCACAGGCTACCTTTTTTTCTAAATTTTTTGGTGCTCTGGATAAATTTTTGTCCCCCCATCTATTGGTGGGTGGTGATTTTAATCTGGTGGCAAATCCTCTTTTGGACCGTAGCTCCGCCTCGCACACTTCCCAAGCTTTCCCAAAATCCCTTACTAAGAAACTAGATGCCCTCCAGTTGGTGGATGCTTGGAGGGCGCACAACACGGGAGCCAGGGATTACACATTTTATTCCCACCCACATGACTCTTATGCTAGACTAGACTATATCTTTTGTACCCCTATTTTGCTAGCTAATTCTAGGATAGCTAGTATTCATTTGAGCACCTGGTCGGATCACAGTATTATGGCCTTATCTATCACGTTTGTGGGATTGGCACCTACTCCCTTTTCATGGAGACTTAATGATTCTATGCTAACTGATACTGACTCTCGGCAGGAGGTGGTTACATCTCTTAAGGAATACTTTCAATCTAATTCAACCCCTGATATTTCCCCAGACACACTCTGGGTAGCCCACAAGGTGGTCCTACGGGGCCGACTTATCTCTATGGCTTCGGCCAGAAATAAAAAACGTTGGCAGCAGATACTACTTTTAACCCGAGAATTAGAAGCACACTATAGAAGCCATGTAGCTGATCCATCTTTACTTAATAAACAGCTGTTGTCCCAAAAACGCTTGGAACTGAATGCCCTACTTTCCCAAAAAACTGAAAAGGCCCTCCGCTGGTCGAAGGCCTCGTTCCTATTACATAGCAACTCAGCATCTACCATGTTTGCTAGGAAATTGAACCATTCTTTGCGCCCCCCACATGTGTATAAATTGCGTACTAATTCAGGTGCTATCTCATCATTACCTCAGGAAGTTTTGGGTATTTTTGAAAATTTTTATTCTAAACTACTGGCTTCTCCACAGTCGGATTCTGTTTCTCTATCAGATTCATGGCTAGATTCTATACCCCTTCCTGCTCTCACACCTTCTCAGATTGCCTCTCTTAATGCCCCCTGTACTTTAGAGGAAATAACATGTGCAATAGGAACGCTGAAACGCTCTACTGCACCGGGTCCTGATGGATTTACTGCTGGCTATTATAAACATTTTGCCTCTACATTGGCTCCATACTTGATAACACTATTTAATGATGTTTTACAGGGGGGTAAATTCCCTGAGGAGATGTTGTTAGCTAACATGTCTCTAATACCCAAGCCACAGAAAGACCACTGTTTGCCGCAAAACTATAGACCAATCTCAGTAATGAATAATGATCTGAAGATATTTAGCCGCATTTTGGCGAACAGGTTGGCTCCCATTATCTCCTCTTTGGTATCTCCAGACCAGTCGGGTTTTATTCCCGACAGATTTATTACTGATAACATTCGTCTCACTCTAAACGTTATTCAAGATGCCAATTTACATTCCAAAGAGGTTCTGTTGATGAGTTTAGACATAAACAAGGCCTTTGACAGTGTCCTTTGGCCCTACTTGTTCTCTTTGCTACAGAAAATGGGCTTCAGTGATGGGTTTTTGGCAGGCATACATGCCCTATACGACTCTCCTAAAACAAGAATAAGGCTTCCTGGCTGTAACTCTGACTTTTTTACATTGGGTAGAGGTACCCGTCAGGGTTGTCCTCTTTCGCTCCTTTTGTTTGCGCTGGTGTTGGAACCTTTGGCATTGGCGATCAAATCACATTCGGATATTTCTGGCTATTCGTTATTAGTTTCACACTTTAAGCTGAGCATGTATGCTGATGATGTTATGCTTTTTATTACTAACCCGTTGACTTCTTTGCCTAATTTGTGTGTCGTATTGAATGATTTTGCTAAAGTGTCAGGCCTCACCGTTAATTTTACCAAATCGGTAATTATGCCTGTTAATGTTCCTGACTCCCTAAGTGCATCTCTCCGTAGTTCTTTTCCATTTCGCTGGGTCAAGGACAGGATATCCTATTTGGGGATTAATCTTGCTCCCAGATACTCGGATATGTTTGTGGCTAATTATCCACCATGTGTGTCACGTCTCTACTCTACTGAAGATTTGGCATGGTTATCATATCTCCTTTCTGGGTAGAGTCACGGCGGTTAAAATGAATATCTTGCCCAAACTGCTTTATCTTTTTAGAGCACTTCCAGTTCCGGTTTCAAAAACGTTTTTGGATCATTTTCAGCGGATTATTAACAATTTTATTTGGGGAAATAAGCATCCACGTTTTGCCTCATCTATTTTGTATCGCTCACAACGGACGGGAGGTCTTGGTCTTCCCAACTTTTGCCTATATTACCTCTCGGCTCGTTTTGCGCAATTATCACAATGGGCTACTATTAACTCTCAAATCCCATGGATTAAGTTTGAGTCTCAGTCGATACGTCCTTTTTATTTACCGGGAATTTTATGGTCTAAAATCTCCCCCCGATCGCTTACTTTTCATAACTCTATAGTGACCCACTCACTGACACTTTGGTCCAAATACAAGGCTAAGCTGAGTTTAGTCTCTCATATTCCCCCAGGTGTTTCATTTTTTGGTGATCCTACTTTTGTTGTAGCCTTTTCTTCCCCTCACATGTTTCGTTGGTGGTATGATCGATCCTTTATCAGATTGTCTGATTTCCAAAGAGGAGGATCTTATATTACCTTCGATATGCTGCGCGTGCTATTTGATGTTCCTCTTCGTGAGTACCTTCGTTATAGACAGATTAGGCACTTTTTTAATGCGCACTTTGGCCT
Source organism: Staurois parvus (assembly GCF_062004578.1). Taxonomy (NCBI): domain Eukaryota; kingdom Metazoa; phylum Chordata; class Amphibia; order Anura; family Ranidae; genus Staurois; species Staurois parvus. The sequence goes on along the minus strand of NW_028318123.1, from coordinate 5,400,134 downwards.
TACCCCGTCTTCTCCGATCTCTTTTTTTGAGCGTGTCAGCCGTGACTCTCCTAGAGGTAGGGGTCTTATTTCAGATCTTTATCACCAATTTTTGATCTGTCTTTTTCATGCTCCTCCTATGTACAGGCAGAGGTGGGAGGAGGATTGTGGTATCACTTTTTCGGATGAGGATTGGGACTCCATGGTGGATAATATATGCAAGAGCTCTAGATCTCTTTCGGTTCGTGAGACGGCCCTTAAAGTTTTAACCAGATGGTATTATACTCCGTCCAGACTACATACAATGTTTCCACAAACATCCCCTTTATGTTTCCGGGGCTGTGGCCGCACAGGTACTTTGGTCCATATGTTTTGGGATTGCCCAAACATATCTTTGATCTGGCGTAAGATATCTGAGGTGGCTACCTCACTATCGGGCAACCCGATACAGTTGTCTATACAGACCTGTTTATTGGGGGTTCATATCCCAGGGGTCTCTGATGCCACTCTGAGATTGCTACATACATTATGTATTGCCACTTTGTGGTCCATTGCCCTGCATTGGCGGTCTAATGCTGTACCCTTGGACTCTGTTTTACACAGAATTGACGCTGTAATGCTTATGGAACGTATTCATTATACACTACTGGATAAGATGCACTTATACGATAAAAAATGGGAGTCATGGAAGGATTGTAGACATTTATTGCATGATTGACAACATCCCCGGTAAAGAATGGCTGACATATATTGTTGATAGCTGTATCACTCAATCTGTTTTATCATTTATGTATCTCATGCACTCATAACTTTCTTTCTTCTGCTATCTTCTTTTTTATGTTAATATACTTTTATGTATTGTACGTTTCAAATGTGCCATATTTTTGTTGACAATATCACTTTCATACTGTGCTGTTGTTTTACTGTCTACTTATGTACAATAAAATAGTTTGTAAACAAAAAAAATCTCCAAAAGGCATCAAATTACAGATTAGACATTCTTATAATATGTCAACAAAAGTTAGATTTTATTTCCATCATTTACACTTTCAAAATAACAGAAAACAAAAAAATGGCGTCTGCAAAGGTTTGAGCACCCTGCAGAATTAATATCTTGTACTGCCCCCTTTTGCAAGTATCACAGCTTGTAAACGCTTTTTGTAGCCAGCCAAGAGTCTTTCAATTCTTGTTTGAGGTATCTTTGCTCATTCTTCCTTACAAAAGTCTTCCAGTTCTTTGAGATTTCTGGGCTGTCTGTCACGCACTGCTTTTTTAAGGTCTATCCATAGATTTTCAATTATGTTGAGGTCAGGAGATTGTGAAGGCCATTGCAAAACCTTCAATTTACACCTCTTGATGTAATCCCCCGTGGATTTCGAGGTATGTTTAGGCTCATTATCCATTTGTAGAAGCCATCCTCTCTTTAACTTCAGCTTTTTCACAGATGGCATCAAGTTACCATCCACAATTTGCTGAAATTTTATTGAATCCATTTTTCCTTCTACTCGTGAGATGTTCCCTGTGCTACTGGCTGCAACACAACCCCAAAGCATGATTGATCCAACCCCATGCTTAACAGTTGGACAGAGGTTCTTTTCATTAAATTCTGTGCCCCTTCTTCTCCAAACGTACCTATGCTCATTCCGGCCAAAAAGTTCAATTTTAACCTCATTGGTCCACAGAACTTGTTTCCAAAATGCATCAGGCTTGTCTGTATGTTCATTTGCAAAGTTCAAACGATGATTTTTGTGGTGAGGACGTAGAAGAGGTTTTCTTCTGATGACTCTTCCATGAAGACCATATTTGTACAAGTATCTCTTTATAGTGGAATAGTGTACCACAACTCCAGTGTCTGCCAGATCTTTCTGGAGGGATCATGCAGTCAAACGTAGATTTTGAATTGTTTTTCTCACAATCCTGCGAGCTGTTCTGTCTGATATTTTTCTTGGTCTTCCAGATCTTGCTTTAACTTACACTGTTCCTGATGACTGCCATTTCTTAATTACATTCCGAACAGAGGATATTGACATCTGAAAACGCTTTGCTATCTTCTTATAGCCTTCTCCAGCTTTGTGAGCGTCAACTATTTTCAGTTTCAGTTTTCTAGACAACTGCTTAGAAGAACGCATGGTGCTGATTGTTGGGGCAAGGTCAGATGAGTCTGGGCATTTAAAACCTTTGAGATTGACATCACCTGGTCTTCCCAGACGATGATTGAGAACAATCCATGACACTGGCAGGTCTCAGCTTTGCAAAGGGGGCAGTGCATGCTATAAATTCTGCAGGGTGCCCAAACTTTTGCAGACGCCATTTTTTTGTTTTCTGTTATTTTGAAAGTGTAAATGATGGAAATAAAATCTAACTTTTGTTGACATATTATAAGAATGTCTAATCTGTAATTTGATGCCTTTTGGAGATTTTTCCATCTTTCCTTGGCTTCTTTATGCACATTAATACAAATTTTTAGCTGGGGTGCCCAAACTTTCAATCCCCACTGTATTTGTGGACTTTATGAACTAATGCATTTATTGAACTTATATATTTATATATGTTGAAATGCACTAGATATGTATTCACTTGATTATTTTGCATGATAATTTAGTTATGTGCAAGTGTTTTATAAAATAAGGGTTTTAAAATTACTAATAGCAGTGCATCATCATTTATAACAGTATTCACTTTGCTAACATTAGGTTCACATCTGTGTGCGTGGTGCCACTGCGGATCCGCACGAAAATCCGTGCAGCCGCACCACCCTCACAGAGAAGTGCGTACCCGCGGGTGGGTGCCATTAGTTCTAATGGCACACCGCCCGCACTGGAAAACGCAACCGAACTGGGAACCGAGGTTCCCGTGCGGGCTGCGTTTTCCAAAGAAGTGCAGGGAAATGAATGGGCTCTCTTGACCATGCAAAACGTGGCCCGCACGGGCGCATAAATCTGAACCGGGGGTTAATATAGGAACACATTTTTATGCTGGCAGCAGCAACAGACATTTAAAGAGACACATACTTAGTGCACCTGTATATTATGTCACATTTATTGAATAGCCTAATCACTCAGTTTTATTATATAATTTCGTTCTAAAGGGGGTTAGCTATACTGAGGGTACGGTAGCATAGGCTATGTGCTGCAGAATGGTGATTTTTATCTTTCAAGTATCAAAAGTTTCAAATTGGCATTAGAATTGCAGGTAAACTGGAAAACATATAACACGTAACGTATATAACGTATATATGTGATATCTGATCTGCCTCTGTGGAAGCTGTAGTCTTTGTTATTCCAGTGACGGCCGCAGTCTTTTGGGTGCTGCGCTGAGCAGCTGCCCTTCTTTTAATCCCAGGGGTTTGCTTGTTCGGTACAGCTATCATTCAGAAAACACCTTGCATTTTTCTTAATGAATACACAGCTTTCATTGATTGAACAAGGTAAAAACTATGTGTGGTGAGGTCATGATCTCCATCTTGTCCAATCAGAGACCGCTTTGCATTCTTCAGGAATAATGCAAGATGTTCTCTGAATGGCAGCCATGCTGACCAAGCAACTCCCCTCTGGTTACTAGGCAGAATGGCAGCTGCTTGGCACAGTGCCCAGAAGACTTAGGTTACTACAGTGATTTAGAGCTTCCTTAGAGGACAGTGAGGTATCATGTGAGGCATATGTACAATCTGAAAAAAACATGCAATCTATATCATCCTTGCAGTTCAGCTTTAAGGTGTACTTGAAATCAGATAAAAGGGTCAGACTCATGATCACCTGGAGCCATCTTCCAGTTGCACACCAAACCTCCTGGGTTCCTGTGCTTCAGGGGCACTCAGCAGAATAGATGAGCAGACATTTAGGCATCTAAAGATTTCTGCTTGTGAAGCTTCTATCTCTTGTAGGCTTAAAAACTCTAATCTGAGCCGTGAGAGCATGTTTCACAGTCAGACTAAAACCATGGCAAGGAGCTGGAGCCACAATCTTTGTAGAGTTTACAGTTAACTAATGGGATCCAAAAATGTTAAAGGAAACTTACAGGTACGGTTCTAGGTCACCCTTTTTCAACTAGGGTGGTACCCTGGGGTGCCTTCAGGTTGCTTCAGGGTGCCTTGGCAAAATGCCTAAAAATTGTCCAAAAACTGTATACAAGCCAGCAGGCAAATCAAGCCTGCCTTTTAGTTACACACAGCCACAGGTTTTCATTGTGCGCCATTACATCTTTCTAGCTGCCGACGAATTAAAAAACAATGATGCCATCAGTTGAGAGGAAGGGTCACCTACATAGCATACTCTCTTGCCCCTCCCCTTCCCATCTCTGTCAGGGCTGGGGTCACATTAGCTGAGTGAGAGAGAGAAACAATGGAATACTAGTTCAATCTCTGCAAAGTGTGCAAAGGTGTATTTGCTTTGGAAGAATAATTCACTTCTGACGTTGGGTGTCCCACATGTGCAGATGTTGCTGCATTCTGTAAAACTATTTGTTTCGTTTTTTACATTTTGTAATGGGTGCCTTAAGATTCTGCAGGATTTTAAAGGGTGCCTCAAGATTGTGCAGAATTTTAAATGGTGCCTTGACTGAAAAAGGGTTGAGCAACACCTTTCTAGGTGAACCAATACGTTAAGTGGACAAAAGGTCTAAAATTTAAGTCGTCTTTTATAACACAACTAGCATGTACAATATACAGTACATTTAGGCAACATGCACCCAACTGGTGCACACAGAATCTGTGCAACTGTGCATGGTAACCAGTCAACTTCTGAATTCAGCTTGTTCAACTACGCCATGACAATAAAACCTAGAAGCTGATTGGTTACTATGCACAGCTGAACCAGATTCTCTGTACACCAGTTTTAGTAAATATCCCCCAGTGTGTACATGGGTGGGTAAACTCCAGTGCACAGAAGCATTGGCTTTTACACATGTACAGGGGTGTACAGCCATTCACTTTTATGGTCAGCTTTTTGCCTCACCTGCGGCACCTTGGACGCAGGAATATGCCAGGAATTTTACCCTAAGCATTTTATACTTGCAAACGTCAATGAGGCCTTAATTAGTCCTTTACAAGACATGTAACTTCTGTATGATTCTAAATGTTTGTTGCTATCATTACCACTTTATAGCAATTTAAAGGAAACATGTCATGGGAGAAATACACTTACCAACCACTTTATTAGGTACATCTGTTCAGTTGCTGTTCAAATATAGCCAATCACATGGCAGCATTTAAGCATGTAGACGTGGTGAAGACAACGTGCTGAAGTTTAAACCGAACCTCAGAATGGGGAAGAAAGAGGATTTAAGTGACTTTGAATGTGGGATGGTTGTTGGTGCCAGATGAGCTGGTCTAAGTATTTCAAAAACTGCTGACCAATGTGCAGTAAAAGGAGTAAAATTCCATTTTACTAAAGGAAGATCACTGAATCTTGAATTGTGACTGGATGAACTGGCTGCAATTTGCACATAAATTAATCTCGGGTTCCTGGTAATTAATTAGTATGTTTTGTAAAAGGCAAAAAAGTTTTTTTTTTTAACAGAGGCCAGCTCTAACATTCATGAACTACTGCCAAAAAAACGATTTGTAGATAATTTTTTCCCAGATCACATTATTGTATTTAATCTCAATTATGAGCCTTTAATTGGGGAAAATCTGGAGAAGCTTACAGAGTTTAAAACAAAAATCAGAACGTCAATTATTTAATGAATGACATTTAGAAGTGTCTAATACTGACATACAATAATAATACGTACTTGATCACTTAAAGCAAATTAGTCTCCTTTGGTATAGAGATCTTGGCACTGTTAGATTTTAGTGCAGCACTGTGCTTTTGGTGCTGATACTTTTGGTGCTCAAGTACAGTTAGCACAGACTTCTAGGGGTTCGTTTGGTGTTAAAGCTACCCTGTCAGTAAGTTTAGCAAATTTAAATAAGCCTGGTCTGTAAAAAAAGAAGGTAAATACTTGCCTTTTTGTAGTTAGGTCTTAAAACTCAGACTTGTTACTGATCTCCTGCCGCTGAAGCTATCTGACACTTCTACATGTGCTGAATACCTGCTCCCTTGCCACATGTTGTCCCTTGTTCTGTAGTGGTGTAGAAGCCAGCAAAAGGATCCACAGTACACAGTGGGAGAGCAGATATTCGACGCACCCAAAAGTGCTGGATGCACTGGAAGCTGGAAATCAGCAATTGGATGAAATTTTAGGACACCGGCTGTCAGAAAGGTATTTACGTCCTTTTTTTACAGACTGTGCTTAATCGCTGCACATCCTGAGAGGGTCAAGTACATACAGTTGTGTTCAAAATAATAGCAGTCAGACATCACTAACCTGATCAATCACTGTTTTTGGTAGAAATGATATTTCTACATGGCAAATAATGTACTAGCAGGTGTAGTAGAGTAATAGAAATCCAACAGACCCAACAGTCATGACATGCATGCTGCTGATTCTGTGTAATTGAATCACTAATTGAAAGGGGCATGTTCAAAATAATAGCAGTGTGGAGTTCTATTAGTGAGGTCATTCATTCTTTGAAAAACAGGTGGCAATTATTGCCCTTATTTAAGGAAGGAAGGCAGCAAATGTTGTGCATGCTGGTTACAGTGCAATTCTCTCTGAAATTCTGAGGAAAATGGGTCATTCCAGACATTATTCAGAAGAACAGCGTACCTTGATTAAAAAGTTGATTGGAAAGGGGAAAACATATAAAGAAGTGCAGAAAATGATAGGTTGCTCAGCTAAAATGATTGCAAATGCTTTCAAATGGCAACCAAAACCTGAAAGACGTGGAAGAAAGCAAAAAACTACCATTCGAATGGATAGAAGAATAGCCAAAATGGAAAGGACTCAGCCAACAATCAGCTCCAGGAAGATCAAAGAAGGTCTAAAGTTACCTGTGAGTACTGTTACAATTAGAAGATGCCTATGTGAAGCCAAGCTATCTGCAAGAAGCCCCCGCAAAGTCCCAGTGTTGACAAAAAAGACATGTGCTGAAGAGGTTACAATTTGCCAAAGAGCACATTGACTGGCCTAAAGAGAAATGGCGCAACATTTTGTGGACTGATGAAAGTAAGATTGTTCTTTTTGGGTCTATTGGCCGGAGACAGTTTGTCAGACGACCCCCAAACACTGAATTCAAGCCACAGTACACTGTGAAGACAGTGATGCATGGTTGCGCAAGCATCATGATATGGGGATGTTTCTCATACTACGGTGTTGGGCCTATTTATCACATACCAGGGATCATGGATCAGTTTGAATACATCAGAATACTTGAAGAGGTCATGCTGCCTTATGCTGAAGAGGAAATGCCCTTGAAATGGGTGTTCCAACAAGACAACGACCCCAAACACATCAGTAAACGTGCAACATCTTGGTTCCAGACCAACAAGATTGACGTTATGGAGTGGCCAGCCCAATCCCCGGATCTTAATCCAATAGAAAACTTGTGGGGTGACATCAAAAATGCAGTTTCTGAGGCAAAACCAAGAAATAGAGAAGAACTGTGGAATGTAGTCCAATCATCCTGGGCTGGAATACCTGTTCACAGGTGCCAGAAGTTGGTTGACTCCATGCAACACAGATGTACAGCAGTTCTCAGAAACAGTGCTTATACAACTAAATATTCATTAAGTGATTCAAAAGAAAGCAAAATCTTCAAACATTTTTCAGTTTATATAGTGAATGTTTGAGTTTGTAAAGAGGAATACAAACATTGCTATTTTTTTTGAACAGTCTAATATTCGCTTTTCTTCAATTTTTTTTAGAGGAACAACACAAATTTGATATATTTTTCTTCATGTTTTGATTTGGAATAGAATGTGTAGTGTTCCCAATGCATTTTTGTGTATGGAAATAAAAGCTATTAGAAGGATTTTGAGCTTTATTCACTTTTTTCAACACACTGCTATTATTTTGAACACAACTGTAATTCTCTAGGGTAGGAGAAAGTGACAACAGAGTGACATAATCTCCTCTTTAAAGTACTGTGGGGTTAGATAAAGAGGATAGGATATGCTTGGCTACTATATGATGTGACAGATTTTACTGGTGGTTTAGATACTGGGGATTGAGCATGTCTGCTGGAGTGCAGATATCACTGGTGGTATAAAAACTGCAGGGTGAGCTGTGTGTGCTGGACTCTCCAGCTCTAAAGATGGTGGGAAGTGAGCTGTGTGTTGGAATGCAGATTCCTTTTGTGCTATGGATGCAGAGGAGTGAACTGCGAGTACAGGGGTGCATACCTCAGTGAAGCTCCAGGGTGGAGGATAATTTGTGATTATTGGGGTCCAAGGACAGGTCAGTAAACTTTATCCTGAGTGTACGATTGGACTACAGGTCACAAAGTGTTTCTAAAATCGAATTCTTTTTTACCTCGATATATTTCCTACATTAAGGGAAAAAACACCCCACTAATTGTTTCCCCTTCCCTCAACCCTAAACATTTCCTTGCTTCCTCTGCTGACCCAACGATGTCCTGTCTGCTTTCTCTTCCAAGCCTCACAGCAGCAGGAGCCAATGGCTCCTGCTGCTGTCAGTCAAATCATGTGAGGAGGGAGATAGGGCATGGACAAGACACACTGTGTGTGTCTATGGACTCACATAGCTCGGCTCAGGAGCATGCCCACAACGGTGCATCCTCAGCACACAGCTTGTGGAGGATTCCGAATGAGGAAGTAAGGGACCGCTCTGTGCAATACCATTGCACAGAGCAGGTATGTATAACATTTTTTTATTTTTTAATTTGAAAAAAATTGCCTTTACAATCACCTTAAAGTCAAATTATCACTTCAGAAAACTAGGAAAACGGGTCCCTCACGGAGTCATATATGTTGAGCGCCCTCACAGTCCATTCACAAGTCCTTGTTTTCTAAGAGAATGCCCGCACAGAGGTATGGGCAGGAAAACTGGAGGTCTTGTCTGCACCCACTGATTGTTGGTACAATGCTTTGTCAGCTGTTGGGGAAAAAATGATAAATGCACATATATTTTCCTGCAAAAATATGTGCATTTATTATTTTTTGTAATGGTGAATGTAGCCTTTAAGTGCTCTTGAGTGAACTGGGATATATTTAATAAAGTTAAACATTTTTGTAGCATCATCCAGACCTTTTTTTCATTTCAGTTTGATGGGTTTCTGACATGAACACTTTTCTATGAAGAAAGCAATGTGTTGGGAAAATATTCAAAACTTGTACCAGATACTCTCCTGTTTGTAATCATTGTTTTTTTTCCTTTTTGCAATATTTGGACTATTACTTCTTGTTTCCTGTTGCCAGACCTGGCCAGGTTACCTATGCTGTGCTTTTCCCTTTGATGAACTCTCTTATGCGGAAGTATCTTCAAGTATGATTTTCCAAATGTGACATTTATATATAGTTGAGGAATTCTCTTTTTTTGATCTGACCTCCCCTGCATTGCATTAGCCATAAGTTGTTGTTTCCATGTCTGGAGATTCCTGACCCTGGTAAGCAAAGAGCAGGTGACATTGGCAATTGCTAGGGAACTATTGACAGTGGGTATCTGTTGTATACTGTATAAAGGCAGAAATATTGCGTCGGTACATGATGAAAAGTTCAGGCATTCATCTGAACTCCCCAAGAGCCAAGTTCTGTCTGAACCTTGGTCTAGACCAAATCATCGGCTCCTTCCCTCATCCCTAATCATGATGTGTGTTGACATTCAAAGCAAAGGCAAGGATTCACGTTTTTAAGCTCTGCTAGAACAGGATGTTAAAGTGTGTGGTGTTTTGCATTGGTCCATTCGAGGAGCTACCTCTCCCTTCTCAAAGTGTAAAAAAAACACTGCAGGAAATTTGGTAAAGCAGTTGAAATGCAAAATACTGCAGGGAAAAATAATCCTCTGATAGGATGATAATTACAATATTGAGGGCAAAGTGTTAGCCAGAACTACAGAAAAAAAAGATTTTGGGGTTCCTTTCAGGTTATTGCAGAATTCCTCCACGTAGGTTCCAGATCCCTCATTACCAGTCAGGATGAATGTCTTCCTCTTTTTGGCTTCCTTTCAGTATATCCTTCTGTTAGGGATCCGGGTATGACCAGAAATGTGTGGACCGACACAGGGAAACACAGGCTCCAGGTACAGTATAAACAATACAATTTATTAAAGACTAAACAATACATAAACGCAGTGCAAGACTAAACATAAACACAGTGCAACCAAACCTCCAACAGATAACAATAAGAACAATACTAAACGTAGTTGGGCAGCCGGGTCGGTAGCAAACGGGCAGGCAAGGTACAAGGAGCAGGCGGAAGCGTAGTCAGGAATAGCCGAGGTCAGGACAGGCAGAGTTCATGCAGAGTCAGGATAAAAGCAGAATCAGGATCAGGCAGGAAGCAGACAGGATGCAGGTACAGGGGCTCATGGGAAACATACACCAATGCCCTGATCACAGGCCTGGCCATTCCTTAGATACATCTGCTGTAATCAGCCTCAGGTGATGGCTCATTGCAGGAGTGAGCCTCTGGTTGCTGAGAGCACCCGCTGGCCAGCCCTGGTACTGCAGCCCACAAGGCAGGTGAGTCCCACCACCACTGGCAAGTCCATTCCTGACACCTTCATTCTGTACTATTTTCAGAATGTCTAAACTTAAATTCCTTGTCTACCTGTCTCTCCCTAGTCATTGAGAGCTGTACTCAATTTTGTCCTCTTCTCCTTCCATGCATTATTCAGCCCTTGCATGCCCTGTTTTTTTTTTTAAACTAATTGAGCATGGCATGCTGGGTTCCCTCAAGAGAAAGTAGTATTCTACTTCCTGCCCAAGCCCCCCTTTTTGTGCAAAGGTTGTTGGTTACCTTACCTACTCTTTTTTTTAAAAAACTTAGATGTATTATTAGGTATCCTTTTCATTACTGTGCCTTAGCTATTCCTGTCCCTGAAGTCAAAGGTTAGGGATATTTACAGAGCCTTAGCAGCTATGTTTTTTTTTCCCTGAAGGCAAGGATTAGGTATAGTAGCCATTGACTTACATTTCCACTGCTGTAGCAGGTTTTGTCTGAGTTTCCACCTCTATTTTGGTGAACTGTTTTTTGTCTTTCCTCCACTTTTTAGGTCTGTAGCTGTTAGGTACATTCTTCCCCTGTAGGTTAATTTTGTCTGAGTCTGTAACACAGGTTCATCCTTGGTTCCCTCTTTTGAATTCTTCTATACCATCATGTATAGTATGTTTTCTGTGTTGCTTAATTCTCTGTGGCTTTTGTCCTCTCCTCAGTTGGACTACTTTTGACCATCTCATTTGTCTAATATTGTTTCTACTCCTGTGTTCCTCAGTTGACCATAAAGAAATACATATTTGTGCATTTAATGTACAGTCTTTTTCTTGGAGCCCTTTGTGGCACACAGATCCTGCCATTGTGTGTTTGGCCTTATGCAGAGATTGTTCACAGAATATAAAGGCATAACAGGGGTCTGGCTTAATGTTTTTGTTTGGTTGCCAGGGCCCCAACCTCCTGAAGGCAACTAAGGCAAGTACAGAAATTGAATTCTCTGGATGTGCCTTGTACAGTAATTTCACTTTTTATCTCAGGTCCTATTTAAGGGTCATATTATATTTAAAGAACTTCCCCTTGCTAGGTACAATGGTGTCATCATGATGTCTGAACCTATAAAACCAAATGTATACTAATACTTTGCAGAACAGTTTAAAAAAAAAAAAAAAGAAAGCAATGGTATTTTCAATGCATGTAAAAAGGAAGCATTTATACTACCAAGACACAATAGTACTTTTTGATCAATAAATTACATATAGGTACTAAATGTTCATACTTTTTTTCTCACGCATATTCAGCAGTTTACTAGAGGTAATTTATTTGCTATAGATAAATGTGATATCCCTCTTCTGTGGATTACAATTATATATAAGCTGTGGCTCAGAACAAGCAAATATGTAGTGTACAATAACATGCATGACATGATAAGTGATTTTCTGTCTGTCAAATGTGCTCCAGAAATTTGCATATACAGGAATCAGCTTATGACACAATTCCATTGTTTTTTTTAGCTCCTACCAGGTAGGACCTCCTAGAGTCGCTGGTAAAATCATCCACACCAAATGCACATTTAAAGGTGACACGAGCTTGGCAGGCCTCCCCCATTATTGTTAGTCAGGTCCTAGGATCATTAGGTACTTAATTTTTTAAAACCTAGCTATAGCATTCTATTTACCTAGAGTAGTTCTGCCATCCTCTGCTGCTGACTCAACCTTGTGCCACTTGTTTCGATTACATCACAAGCTGGAGCTTTAGGAGTACTTTCAGGATGAAATCAGTGCGCACAGCCGTACTCATTAGCACACACTCAAATAAATTAAGGGTACCATAGAGTAGAACCCCAGGGTTCTTCAGGACCCTGGTTGAGATATCCTGCTATAGACAATGGGCTTAAATACACCAGCTCACTGATATCTATTTAAATGATTTAAAAATATTGGTTTCTGTTATCCCAATACACTCATACATGTAAATATATGTAGCATAACAGCTTTTTAAAAAAAAAACACTGGAAACTGTTAAGCTGTTAAGATCCATTTCAAACACCTGTAGTAGATAAAAAACAGTTATCGCACATAGCCAGCTTACATTTGCTTTCTAAACTGTCCTGGAAAGCTAACGGATGGAAGAATACTTTCCTCGTCATTACTTATATAAAAGTTCAGCTAAGTCTGAACGTAGATAGGGGAGAGCTCATCACACCAGCATGGCAGACTACAAAATTTTATTGTATTAACCAAAAGTAAACACTTTAAAGTCATGCTTCATTGCACTTAACAGTCTTCTCCAACTATGAAATAGAACTCCCAGTGGCTCCATAAATCTCGATGTTCATGTTAAAAGCTCGACAAGGTCTGGTTAAATTAAAAGACTACATGTAATTACTTGGTATGGGGGGGGGGGGTGTAATGACTGCCTCCCTAGCTCTCCTTCATGCATACATTTTTCAGCTGAGTATATATAAATATATGACTCTAGAATTTTGTGATTTGTTACTTTCCTTCTGTTTAAAAGCAGATAACCCGCTATACTTATTCCAATGTACAGTGATCCTGTTTCTATAAACTGTATATTGAGCCAAGACTTTTTCTTCAGCAGGGAAAGATAAAGTAGGGTTTCAGATTTTCCCTTACTTTCTGTGAGATGAGACTGGCCACTGTGACATTAAGTGTTGGGGAATGGGTAATCTCTATAAACGGAGCCCAAATATAGCAGTAGAGATATAACATGGATTCTAAGTTTTAGGTGAACAGTTTACCCTGTTGTATACATGCCATTAGTCAGATCTGCACTATAGGCACACAAATTCTCCAGTATCCATGACACCATTGAGATCTTCCACTGCACACCATCAGTCCTGTCCTCCACACCACATGTGAACCAGTCATATCTCACTTTATTCAGGGAGGAATTGATTTCATTCTGATGTTACCTTCTCTTTTGCAATAGAATTACATATTCTAGAGGAGGTGTAGAGCTGTGTGCTTTAAAAAAAGTCCAACATACTGCATCTTTGAGACTGTTTCCAGAATTCTCTCCAATAGGGGTTGCAAAGTATCTCTTGTAAGATACTTTGCAAAAATGTCCAAAAGACAACTACACAGTTTATGAAGTGAAGGTATGAATATAGCTTTGCATACCTCTCTGTTGCTTTTTAGTGCCTTACGCAGTGCCTTGATGCAGTGCTTTACACCTCTACTACATGCATTGCCTCACATCTATTGCGTGCAGCACCTCAATGCTCTACTATTTGCAGTGCCTCCGCGTACTGCTCCATGCATATGTACAGCATGCAGTAAGTGCTGAACTGTCTCTCTCTTCCATGCTGTTCCTTATGCCTCTGTTACAGGCAGTGCCTCCTGCGTTTTTAAGCTGTTCCCTGTGTCCTTCCTTTGACATGTTATGATTCATACCTCCCCACTACATGCAGTGCTTCCTATACACAGTGCCCTCATGCTTCTCTGTTACTTGTAATGTCTCATACCTCTGTATTACAAGATGCAACTGCCTTATAACTCTCTATTAAACACAGTACCTCACACCTATTACAAGCAGTGTCACGTGCCACCCTCTGTCTCATAGCTCTATATTAAGCACAGTGCCTTTTGCTTATGTATTACATGGAGCTCTTTTCTGTTGCATGTTTCTCTATTACATGCAGTGCCCTATATCTGTCTTTTACAGAAGGCTCAATTTACAAAGCTAATACACCAGGATATACATTTCTTATTTTCCAGAGAACTGTCAGCTATTCACAGCTGAGTCTAGTGAGATTTACAATTACAATTCACATGTACAGTCATGTGGCTTAAATAAAGATTTGAATCCACTGCATCTTGCCCCTCTTTCATGCAGTGCTAGGCACCTCTCTACTACACTCTGTGTTTTCTGTATTTCTGTTTCCACAGCGTCTCGTGCCTATTTGCGGCAACTAGCGCCTTATACTTCTTTGCTAAAGAAGTGCCTCGTACCTCTATCTTATGTGTCCTAGGCAATACAGGTATAGTTGCCTAAAAATTTAGTGTGTCGATGCACTTAGTTTGGGTATGTTTTAGGCTATGCACACATTAAAATCTATTAAGTGGTGCTAAAAGTAAAATATCTCATAATTGCATTGTAAGAACATGCAAGCGTTTGCAGAGTGTGTTTCTAGTGTGAATATGGCCACACAGACTACAGTTTGATTGTATAGCAGTCACCTTTAAATTTACCAACAACTATGCAATATGATGGACTGGGATAAACCACGGCGACCTAAGAATGCCCCTGGAAATCAGAAACAGTTGGGAAGCTATGTGAGTGTGTTATCCATTACTTTGATGATGTAAATGTTTTATGTGGACGCAGCAAAGTAAAAGAAGACCCACTACCAAATAATTATTTAAGCATAGCAGTGTCGCTATTCCTTCATATTGAATGTATCTCTTATCTGGGAGTGACATGAATTCTATAGAGACAGGAGGACAATATGACCATTTATGACCATTTATGTTTGAGATTCCATTATTTGCCATGTGCCTTTATTCCCAGGATTTGTATTAATATAGAATGTGTACACATAGATGCCTCTGGTACATTGTAGACCTAACCATTTCTTAATTGTACATTAATGCCTTATTCACAGGAGCACAAAGGCCCGTACAGTGTGAAGACGAATTGCATTTATGCGGGTGGGAGGCTGTAAGTGTGTCACTGCACATCCGAGCATTTACATGCAAACAGAGATGGATAAGCAGCCCTGGAAACAGACAGTTCATGTCTAGGACAGCTCATCTATCCCTGTATGCATAAAAACCCTTTTATTTATGGTGACATGCATACAGTCTCTGAGTCCATGTGAATGGAGACTGGAGGATACAGGATGAGATTTTCCTATTCGATATACAGCTGTCACATGCACCAGCTGTTACCCATCCTTGTCTGTAGGGAGGCATAAACAGGAGGAGATTCTAGTCCTCTGATTCTGGTAACATCTTCAAAATAAAAAACAGGCTTTGGGATACAGAGTAAAAATAAATAATTAATATTAATAAACTGTTGTAAATTGTCATACAAATATATAATTGAAATCAAATCTTTATTATTTTTTGGTAATAACATGGTATGGGTGAATTTCAGCCAGTCAAAGACTGTGTCATGCCCCTCCAGCCTGTGTCTTAGAATAACAGGTAAAGCCTCCATCAATCAAGATGTAACATCTCACCCTATTGTCTATAGTTGGTTAGTGGGCATGGAGGAAGAGGGAGGCTGTCATTTACCACTGTGTATGACTGTGTGTGATTCTATAGTCACATGGGCTGCTCAGATGTGATAGGGAGAAAATGCACAGAATAGAAACTCCCTGAAAACTGAGCATGTGCAGTAGCTGCTAACAGTGCTCTGCAAAATCCCCTGCTACATTAGGGGCATGGACAGAATAGGGCGATAGAAAACAGCAGGATCAACCAGATGTTTTGCAGAATACAGAAAACAAATCCCATAGTGACTGAGCGAGTATGAACAGCATGTAATACAGCATTTATTGATAGTTTTAGATACTTTAGTGGGATCTGAATCTTAGAGGTTAGTAATGGCCATTTTTTCTGCCCTGAGAAACATGCTCTAAAGCAATATATTTTTTTAAAAACAGTTCCATTTGGTTGGGAGCAAATTTAATAATGCTTAGACTGAAACAGTGAATATGCTCAATTCCTTTAAATAACATGCCTGAGGATCCCCTTAACCAGTCTGTAAAGTGGTGCCTCTGTATGGTGTATGCAACTTACTACTGCAAAACAATTACAAAGAAAAAAATGTTGTTTAAATTACCAGTAAAATGACAGCCCCGGCTGCTTTATTCTGTTTGGTAGCAAAGTGGCTGAGGATTCTTTTCTACTTTACCACTAGAAAAGAATTCCCAGAAACACTTATTCTTGATGAGGCTCTGGTATAGATCTTGATAGGAGACCCCATTCAAAACAAAACAAAAAAACACGTGCACCCCCCTAAAATAGATACCAGACCCTTAACCTTGATGGCGGTCAAGGGCGTCCCTATGCAAAGAAGACCTAAATAAAATGGTGTGCCCCAAATTCATATCAGATCCTTATCCGAGCATGTAACCTGGCAGACCATGAAAGGGGGGGAGGATGAACATGTGAACTGTACGAGGCTACATACCCTCAACATGGGGTGGGTACCTTACTTTGCCTTGGTAATGAGGAGAGAGACCTCTTCTTCTCTACAACCCTGACTTGATGGTTGTTGGGGTATATGGGCAGGAGGCTCTTTAGAATCTAGAAGCCCTCTTTAAAAATATTGGGGCCACGAGATGCTGTCTCCCTAAGTGAGTGACTAAGTGGTACAGAGTACCCCTACTCATTCACAAAAAAAATGTAAATAGTAAATAAAAGCACAACATTTTAGACAAGTCTTTTATTAAAAAATAAATCTCAAGTTGACCCACAATAACAATTTATCTGCAAACAAACTGGTGATTCAGAACCTCATCAATCGCAATAAACCGACCAATACATTGTATCCTGTTACGCACACTTATTATGCTGATTCAAAAGTCCAAGGGTAGAGCTCCTGCGGGTCTTTCCAGCTTGTAATCCACTAACGGTTTAACTGTAGAGGACATGTCAATTTGCCAGACCTTAATTGACTTATCCAAGGATATGTCTTGGGATCTTGAATATACCCCCATTTATTCCTCTGTTTGCCAACAACTGGAGCTCATTAGATATTATTTGTTTTATATGCAGAATTTGTCTGTTTTCTGTAAACATATGAAGGACCCTTTAGCTCAAATGTTGGTCTGCAATGCAAGAAACGCGTATTAGGTGTGTCCTTTGTTGGGGAACACCTCTTTTGTGAATCCTTGGACAACTTTATCGTGGATGCCACTGGAAGAAACAGCATTCTTTTGTCCCAGTAAAAGAAAACTGGAAAACCCAGAGTTCCTGTTTCTCTCAAGCCTCAAAGTCCAAGGCCAAACCATAAATATTGGATTCCCAAATCCTCCAAACTCACAAGTGAGTCTTGTCAGAGTGGGGGTATGTTTGTTGGCTTTTGCTGCCACCTGGTCCTAGGACATTTTAGACGTTTGGGCTCAGAATGTGGTATCCAGGGGCTGCAAGCTAGATTTTCAAACTCTACCCCCACCCATTTTTATGTTATCAAAACTGCCAATATGCCAGCAATGGGAAATGGAACTCCACTTTACTGTGGCACAGCTCCTTTCTTAAGAGGTCATTGCCATCATTACAGAAAAGGAATGGTTCCAGGGTTTTTACTCAAACCTGTTCAGTGTTTCCAAAGCAAAAGGGAGAAATCACTCTAATGTGGATCTAAAGATTCTCAGTAGTTCTTCCTTCAGATATAAAGGCTCTGCATAGAATCTGCCAAGACGCTCATTGCTTCTCTCCATTCGAGGGAATTTCCGGCCTCTGTGGACTTCAAAAATGCCTACCTGCATATCCCCATCTTTCCAGAGCATCAACGTTACCAGTTTGTCACCCTTCATTTTGGTCTGTTCACTGCACCTTGTTTTTTATCAAGGTGCTAACCCCTGTACTTGCTCTGCTGCACTGTTGGGGTATTTGCCCTATGGGATACTTGAATGACCTCCTACTGAGGAAACAGTCGGCACAGACTTTGTCAGTGAGTGTCCATCAAGTTCTTCAAACTCTGCAGGGGTTCAGGTGGATCTTGAGTCAGTGCTGGAAGTAATTCATTGTTTGGAACTACTCCTGGATACTTCTTAGTCTAGGATCTTTATTCCACAGCAAAAACTTCAAACTTTCCAATCCCATGTTCAAACTTTGCAGCGTTGAAGCCAGCCGACCCTCCATGTTTGCATAAAGGTCTTATTAGTGGACTCTTTCGTTGCAGTTCCATATGCTCAGTTTCACTCCAGCCCATTACAACTGAACTTTCTGGCAGTGTGGATCATTTCATGTGCCCGCCCATCAAAACCAGGCTGGCCTTGGGCTCAGGAGCTTAACCCCACTGGTCTGGAAGGTTCTCATGATGGATGCCAGCATGTTGGGCTGAGGGGGAGTTCTGCATACTTTCTCAGTGCAAGGAACGTGTTCACTGTAGGAAGCTTGTCTCTGAATAAATATTCTGTAAATCAAGCGATTTGGTAATCCCTTTAATACTGGACCTCTTGACTGCAAATTCATCCGACCAGGATTCACTCAGACAAAGCTACAGCAGTGACTCACATCAACCATCAGGGAGAAACCAAAAGTCTTGCAGCTCATAGAGAAGCCGATTAGATTCTGGCTTGAGTGGAAATTTATGTTTCAGCCCTGTCCACTTTGCACATCCCAGGTGTAAAGAATTGGAGACAGACTTCCTCATTCATCAATGTCTGCATTTTGGATATTTGTCTCCCTTTCATCGTTTCAAAACCTCAGTTGCAGGTGGGGTACTCTGGACGTGGATCTCTTGGCTTCCAGGTTCAACAACAAAGTAAACTTGTTTTTCTCCAGGTCCAGTGATCCTGTAACCTTCAAGGTGGATGCTCTAATGGCTACATAGGATCAATCCAAACAGATTTACAGCTTTCCTCTCTGAAACTCTTTTGTCGCCTGCTCCAAGGGATTGAAGGCGCATTCCGATGATTCTCACTGCTCCAATCCAATTGGAATCCTGAGCGCTCGCTGATTTCTGATCACTTAGTTATGGTACTTGGATCTCTTCAGACTCCTGGAAAACTCTCAGTGCGCCTTCAGAGATCTTCCAGATCTTCTGTTCTAAAGGCCAGTTTACCACTCTGCTTCTTGGTCATTGGCTTTAACAGTCTGGTTTTTTTTAAATTCTAGCCCAGGTACTGAAGTTTAGGGTTCGGCCTGATTCAGTTACCTCTATGTTCTTGAACGATAGGAAATTGACTTTTTGCAAAGTCTACCATCACACCTAGAAAGCATAATTCCCACAATGGAGGCAAGGAATTTCCATCCCAGAAAATACTCAGTGGGACAAATCTTGTCTTTTTTTCCAGATTAGTATGAATCAGTTCTTAGCCCTAAATACCATCAAGGGTCAAACCTAGACCCTATCAGTTATTTTTCCCAGACCACTTGCCTCTTGGTGATAGCCCTTCTACAGGGTGTTGTTCTCATTGTTTTCCCTATGCGTTCTCCAAAGAAGCCACCTTTTATACTCATCAGAGATATTATCCTGTCTATGCTTACTCACAAGGATACTGTCTTTGTGGCAATCACCACCATGAGGTGAGTTTTTTAATTAGTGCCTTTACCCTCTAAAAAAAAAAAATGTTCTCATGCTACACAGAAACAATCTTGTGTTATGGCATAAAACCTCTTTGCTTTCTAGGAGGGTTTCTTGCTTTCGCCTTAATCAGAACATAGTTCTCCCATATCCATGTCCTGTTTCACGACATCTCAACAAGATTTTACTCCACTGTCTGGATATGGTACGCACCCTTTGAATCTATCTCTCTGCTAAAGGTTTTTTTTAGACAGAATGACTCTCTTTTTGTCATTACTGAAGGTTTCTGTAGGGTATAACCTGCTTCCCATTCCACTATCTCCAGATGGATTCAGAAGCTCCTCATTCTAGGCTGTAGACTTTAAGTGGTTGTAAGGACTCAAGTTTTTTTTTTACCTGCATGTATTGTATGCATGAAGGTAAAAAACCTTCTGTGTGCAGCAGCCCCCTCAGCCCCCAATACTTACATGAGCCCCATCGTGATCAAGCAATGTGCACGAGAGCCTTGGCTGTCTGAGGACTTTCCCTCCTCATTGGCTGAGACAGCATCGGGAGCCATTGGTTCCTGCTGCTGTCAATCACGGCCAGTAAGCCAATAAGGAGGGGGAAGGCGAACCACGGCTCGTGTGCGAATGGATGGTATGTGAAAAGCTGCTTGTTCTGGGGGCAGTTGACAGGAGGGAGGGGCCAGGAGCACCAGCGGGGGACCCAAGAAGAGAAGGACCAGGGTTGCTCTGTGCAAAACCACTGCACAGAGCAGGTAAGTATAAAATGTTTATTATTTTTATTTTAAAAATAGATGCCTTTAATATCACTTTAAGGACACAGTTTTCACTTATTTTTCCTGTGAAAGCATACTCCACTAGATCAGTTAGTGCTTCATGGGCTCTTCAGCAATAGACATCTGATCCTCAGATTTGCAAGGCTGTCACCTGGCTTTCTGTTCACACGTCGATAAGTTTTATCAGGTCATGCCCTATACCACCTTTTGTAATAAGGTTGCTCAGGTGGCTCTGTAAGTTCTAGATTTCCTATTGTTCCTATGGGCACGTTAGCATTAGCTTACTATGTTGCCCACCATTTATTTGGACATTTTTTAGACTCCTATGCACATGAAATTCTTATCTTTCCCTTTATGTACGATCCTTTCCTTGAAGTACATTAGGTACACAGATCCCTCCCTTATTGAAGTGGGAGGGGTTCTACTAGGCTATCCTTGCAGCTTTTTTTGTCAGTGTCCAATCTCCTGAAAGCAACATCATGTACCTGAATTTCTCATCCTGTGTCCCTTAATATACTCCAAGGAAAGGATTTTATGGTAAAGGCTTGTTTTTACTTGTGGTTAGGTGGATGTAAAAACAAGCAGTTCAACTGAGTTTTTGCAGCTTCTTTTTAATTGCTGTCTCTTAAGCTGCAAAAGCAGTGGATGTAGTTGTACACAGGTCACAGCTATGATGCTTTGCTGGAATTAAACCCCTTGTTGCTTTTGGCAGGCACTAGAGATGAGCGAATTTCTCAAAAATTCGATTCGGCTGATTCGGCGAATTCCAGTGTGAAATTCGATTCGATGCGAATTTCTTCGCTACGAAGATGACTTATAAAAAGGGTTTCTAGGCTTCAGAGAGCCTTTAAATTAGTGCAGAACACTGTACCTTTAATTTAAATGCCCTTGGAGATGAGGAAAGAGAAGGAGAAGGATGAGAAGAAGGAGAAGGATGAGAAGAAGGAGAAGGATGAGAAGAAGGAGAAGGAGAAGGATGAGAAGAAGGAGAAGGAGAAGGATGAGAAGAAGGAGAAGGATGAGGAGAAGGAGAAGGATGAGAAGAAGGAGAAGGATGAGAAGAAGGAGAAGGAGAAGGATGAGAAGAAGGAGAAGGATGAGAAGAAGGAGAAGGAGAAGGATGAGAAGATGGAGAAGGAGAAGGATGAGAAGAAGGAGAAGGAGAAGGATGAGAAGAAGGAGAAGGAGAAGGATGAGAAGAAGGAGAAGGATGAGGAGAAGGAGAAGGATGAGAAGAAGGAGAAGGATGAGAAGAAGGAGAAGGATGAGAAGAAGGAGAAGGATGAGAAGAAGGAGAAGGAGAAGGATGAGAAGAAGGAGAAGGATGAGAAGAAGGAGAAGGATGAGAAGAAGGAAAAGGAGAAGGATGAGAAGATGGAGAAGGAGAAGGATGAGAAGAAAGAGAAGGAGAAGGATGAGAAGAAGGAGAAGGATGAGAAGATGGAGAAGGAGAAGGATGAGAAGAAGGAGAAGGAGAAGGATGAGAAGAAGGAGAAGGAGAAGGATGAGAAGAAGGAGAAGGAGAAGGATGAGAAGAAGGAGAAGGAGAAGGATGAGAAGAAGGAGAAGGATGAGAAGAAGGAGAAGGAGAAGGATGAGAAGAAGGAGAAGGATGAGAAGAAGGAGAAGGAGAAGGATGAGAAGAAGGAGAAGGATGAGAAGAAGGAGAAGGATGAGAAGAAGGATGAGAAGAAGGATGAGAAGAAGGAGAAGGATGAGAAGAAGGACAGTTCTGTGACAGTTTCTGTCTATTTCTGACAGTTCTGGGACATTCACTCCATACAGCTGTTTCAACCGCTGTATGGAGGGAATGTCATGGAACTGTCAGAAATAGACTATTAATGACAGTTCTGGGACTGTCCTTCCATGCAGCGGTTGAAACATTGTATGTATTTGTTTCCATAAATGGATCCATTTATGGAAACAAATACATACAATGTTTCAACCGCTGTATGGAAGGACAGTCCCAGAACTGTCATTAATAGTCTATTTCTGACAGTTCTATGACATTCCCTCCATACAGCGGTTGAAACAGCTGTATGGAGTGAATGTCCCAGAACTGTTGGAAATAGACTATTTATGACAGTTCTGGGACTGTCCTTCCATACAGCGGTTGAAACATTGTATCTATTTTTTTCCATAAATGACATTCTGCAAATACACTTAGAGGAGCGCTGCAGATACACTTTTTGCCGGCTTGGAATTAATCTTATTTTCATCCTACTTCTTCTTCTTCATCCTCATCCTCATAAGAAGAAAAAGAAGAAGTAGGATGAAAATAAGAATAATTCCAAGCCGGCAAAAAGTGTATCTGCAGCGCTCCTCTAAGTGTATCTGCAGAATGTCATTTATGGAAAAAAATAGATACAATGTTTCAACCGCTGTATGGAGTGAATGTCCCAGAACTGTCATAAATAGTCTATTTCCGACAGTTCTGGGACATTCACTCCATACAGCTGTTTCAACCGCTGTATGGAGGGAATGTCATAGAACTGTCAGAAATAGACTATTAATGACAGTTCTGGGACTGTCCTTCCATAGAGCGGTTGAAACATTGTATCTATTTGTTTCCATAAATGGATCCATTTATGGAAACAAATAGATACAATGTTTCAACCGCTCTATGGAAGGACAGTCCCAGAACTGTCATTAATAGTCTATTTCTGACAGTTCTATGACATTCCCTCCATACAGCGGTTGAAACAGCTGTATGGAGTGAATGTCCCAGAACTGTCAGAAATAGACTATTTCTGACAGTTCTGGGACTGTCCTTCCATACAGCGGTTGAAACATTGTATGTATTTGTTTCCATAAATGGATCCATTTATGGAAACAAATACATACAATGTTTCAACCGCTGTATGGAAGGACAGTCCCAGAACTGTCATTAATAGTCTATTTCTGACAGTTCCATGACATTCCCTCCATACAGCGGTTGAAACAGCTGTATGGAGTGATTGTCCCAGAACTGTCAGAAATAGTCTATTTCTGACAGTTCTGGGACATTCACTCCATACATACATACATAAATGGATCCATTTATGGAAACAAATACATACAATGTTTCAACCGCTGTATGGAAGGACAGTCCCAGAACTGTCATAAATAGTCTATTTCTGACAGTTCTATGACATTCCCTCCATACAGCGGTTGAAACAGCTGTATGGAGTGAATGTCCCAGAACTGTCAGAAATAGACTATTTATGACAGTTCTGGGACATTCACTCCATACAGCGGTTGAAACATTGTATCTATTTTTTTCCATAAATGACATTCTGCAGATACACTTAGAGGAGCGCTGCAGATACACTTTTTGCTGGCTTGGAATTATTCTTATTTTCATCCTACTTCTTCTTTTTCTTCTTATGAGGATGAGGATGAAGAAGAAGAAGTAGGATGAAAATAAGATTAATTCCAAGCCGGCAAAAAGTGTATCTGCAGCGCTCCTCTAAGTGTATTTGCAGAATGTCATTTATGGAAAAAAATAGATACAATGTTTCAACCGCTGTATGGAAGGACAGTCCCAGAACTGTCATAAATAGTCTATTTCCGACAGTTCTGGGACATTCACTCCATACAGCTGTTTCAACCGCTGTATGGAGGGAATGTCATAGAACTGTCAGAAATAGACTATTAATGACAGTTCTGGGACTGTCCTTCCATACAGCGGTTGAAACATTGTATGTATTTGTTTCCATAAATGGATCCATTTATGGAAACAAATACATACAATGTTTCAACCGCTGTATGGAAGGACAGTCCCAGAACTTGTATGTATTTGTTTCCATAAATGGATCCATTTATGGAAACAAATACATACAATGTTTCAACCGCTGTATGGAAGGACAGTCCCAGAACTGTCATTAATAGTCTATTTCTGACAGTTCTATGACATTCCCTCCATACAGCGGTTGAAACAGCTGTATGGAGTGAATGTCCCAGAACTGTCAGAAATAGACTATTTATGACAGTTCTGGGACTGTCCTTCCATACAGCGGTTGAAACATTGTATCTATTTTTTTCCATAAATGACATTCTGCAAATACACTTAGAGGAGCGCTGCAGATACACTTTTTGCCGGCTTGGAATTAATCTTATTTTCATCCTACTTCTTCTTCTTCATCCTCATCCTCATAAGAAGAAAAAGAAGAAGTAGGATGTAAATAAGAATAATTCCAAGCCGGCAAAAAGTGTATCTGCAGCGCTCCTCTAAGTGTATCTGCAGAATGTCATTTATGGAAACAAATAGATACAATGTTTCAACCGCTCTATGGAAGGACAGTCCCAGAACTGTCATTAATAGTCTATTTCTGACAGTTCTATGACATTCCCTCCATACAGCGGTTGAAACAGCTGTATGGAGTGAATGTCCCAGAACTGTCAGAAATAGACTATTTCTGACAGTTCTGGGACTGTCCTTCCATACAGCGGTTGAAACATTGTATGTATTTGTTTCCATAAATGGATCCATTTATGGAAACAAATACATACAATGTTTCAACCGCTGTATGGAAGGACAGTCCCAG
This sequence comes from Staurois parvus, assembly GCF_062004578.1. NCBI lineage: Eukaryota > Metazoa > Chordata > Amphibia > Anura > Ranidae > Staurois > Staurois parvus. The sequence continues at coordinate 5,375,136 of NW_028318123.1, read as the reverse complement.
AACTGTCATTAATAGTCTATTTCTGACAGTTCCATGACATTCCCTCCATACAGCGGTTGAAACAGCTGTATGGAGTGATTGTCCCAGAACTGTCAGAAATAGTCTATTTCTGACAGTTCTGGGACATTCACTCCATACAGCTGTTTCAACCGCTGTATGGAGGGAATGTCATGGAACTGTCAGAAATAGACTATTAATGACAGTTCTGGGACTGTCCTTCCATACAGCGGTTGAAACATTGTATGTATTTGTTTCCATAAATGGATCCATTTATGGAAACAAATACATACAATGTTTCAACCGCTGTATGGAAGGACAGTCCCAGAACTGTCATTAATAGTCTATTTCTGACAGTTCTATGACATTCCCTCCATACAGCGGTTGAAACAGCTGTATGGAGTGAATGTCCCAGAACTGTCGGAAATAGACTATTTATGACAGTTCTGGGACTGTCGTTCCATACAGCGGTTGAAACATTGTATCTATTTTTTTCCATAAATGACATTCTGCAAATACACTTAGAGGAGCGCTGCAGATACACTTTTTGCCGGCTTGGAATTAATCTTATTTTCATCCTACTTCTTCTTCTTCATCCTCATAAGAAGAAAAAGAAGAAGTAGGATGAAAATAAGAATAATTCCAAGCCGGCAAAAAGTGTATCTGCAGCGCTCCTCTAAGTGTATCTGCAGAATGTCATTTATGGAAAAAAATAGATACAATGTTTCAACCGCTGTATGGAGTGAATGTCCCAGAACTGTCATAAATAGTCTATTTCTGACAGTTCTGGGACATTCACTCCATACAGCTGTTTCAACCGCTGTATGGAGGGAATGTCATAGAACTGTCAGAAATAGACTATTTATGACAGTTCTGGGACTGTCCTTCCATACAGCGGTTGAAACATTGTATGTATTTGTTTCCATAAATGGATCCATTTATGGAAACAAATACATACAATGTTTCAACCGCTGTATGGAAGGACAGTCCCAGAACTCTCATTAATAGTCTATTTCTGACAGTTCCATGACATTCCCTCCATACAGCGGTTTCCGGCAAAAAGTGTATGTGCAGAGTTCCTCTATTCTGCAGATACACTTAGAGGAGCTCTGCAGATACACTTAGAGGAGCTCTGCACATACACTTTTTGCCGGCTTGGAATTATTCTTATTTTCATCCTACTTCTTCTTCTTCTTCTTCTTCATCCTCATCCTCATCCTCTTCTTCTTCTTCTGAGGATGAGGATGAGGATGAAGAAGAAGAAGAAGAAGAAGAAGTAGGATGAAAATAAGATTAATTCCAAGCCGGCAAAAAGTGTATGTGCAGAGCTCCTCTAAGTGTATCTGCAGAATAGAGGAACTCTGCACATACACTTTTTGCCGGCTTGCAATTATTCTTATTTTCATCCTACTTCTTCTTCTTCTTCTTCTTCATCCTCTTCTTCTTCTTCTGAGGATGAGGATAAAGAAGAAGAAGAAGAAGAAGAAGTAGGATGAAAATAAGATTAATTCCAAACAGGCAAAAAGTGTATGTGCAGAGCTCCTCTAAGTGTATCTGCAGAATAGAGGAACTCTGCACATACACTTTTTGCCGGCTTGGAATTATTCTTATTTTCATCCTACTGCTTCTTCTTCTTCTTCATCCTCATCCTCAGAAGAAGAGGATGAGGATGAAGAAGAAGAAGAAGAAGTAGGATGAAAAGAAGAATAATTCCAAGCCGGCAAAAAGTGTATGTGCAGAGTTCCTCTATTTCTGACAGTTCTCTCACAGCTTCTTCACATGTACAGCGGTTGAAACATCTGTATCCTAAATGGAAACTAATAGATACAAATTAGTTTACTAATTGTATCTATTAGTTTCCATTTAGGATACAGATGTTTCAACCGCTGTACATGTGAAGAAGCTGTGAGAGAACTGTCAGAAATAGAGGAACTCTGCACATACACTTTTTGCCGGCTTGGAATTATTCTTCTTTTCATCCTACTTCTTCATCCTCATCCTCATCCTCTTCTTCTGAGGATGAAGATGAAGAAGAAGAAGAAGTAGGATGAAAAGAAGAATAATTCCAAGCCGGCAAAAAGTGTATGTGCAGAGTTCCTCTATTTCTGACAGTTCTCTCACAGCTTCTTCACATGAACAGTGGTTCAAACATCTGTATCCTAAATGTAAACTAATAGATACAATGTTTCAACCGCTAAACATGTGTTCCTTCTGTCAGAGAACTGTCAGAAATAGCGGAGCTCACTGCAGGGACACTTTTGCCGGCTGATCGGGAAATGTTCGATTCGCGCACCCGAAGTAGGCAAAATTTCGGTTTCGCCGCGAATCGAATATTTCCTGAAATTCGACTCGAATTCCGGTTCGCCTGGTTCGATTCGCTCATCTCTAGCAGGCACTATCACTTGCCAAACATGACTTATTCAAGTGAATAGTGTTTGGTTGTGGCGCAATGGTACAGCATGTGCCTCATATTTCTTTTTAGTGGCATGGCATCCTTGCCGCACGTGTAAACGAGCCCTAAGCAAAAAATATTATTTTACTTTTTAATGTTACTCGTTAGATAGCAAATTTATTCTCAGGAATAAGGACACTGAGACATCTGCCCATACTTGAACCTGCCACTGTCTTCCTGGCCTATGGGTAAAAGTGGCACAAGCATAGTTAATGTATCCATTCCTTAGAGAAAAAAGAAGGATCAACACCCATACACAGGCATTTCTCTACAAGTTAAAACATTCTGCATGTGATAATGAGGTATTTCCTTGATGGTTAAAGGTGCTTGATTGCACCCAGAAAAACCCAACACAGCCCAGTCCTTCTAGAAGGTGCCCAAATTGTAGCAAGATACAACCAAATGTGGTTCATGCAACTTAGTGTTGTATGAAGGTAGAACCAAAATTGAAACTCCCTAAGAAAATAATCGTAGCCATGGGTTCACTAGAGTTAGCCATATGTAAAACATTTTTAGGGACAATAGCTAGTGTAACTGCTTGCAAACAGTTTGTCTTTATTGACTTTATAGACCACTTGCCACAAGGTCAGGATCTGTGGGGCATATTCTGAATGGGGGCACAGACACCAACAAAAACCTGGCATATATTACCTCAACTTTCTCTTTCAGTAACATCTGTGTGACAGTGTGTCAAGGGCAAAAAAAGTTGGGGGAGATCTCTATAATTAGTATATAGACAGCGTTAAAACGTTTACACAGGTTTAAACCCTGCACCACTCTACCCAAAATTAAAAGTTACACTTCCAGAAATGGCAGCAATGGTTGTTGAAATAGGAAAGAACAAGGTGGCAGGCACTGATTTTATGTGCAATGTCTCTTTTCTGAAGCTGCTTTTGTTTATCTTACATGTATAAGCGCATGGAGGAGCAGGTGATTACACATCAGCACTCTTACAAGCATGTGTCAGGAAGCAAAGCGAAAACCTCCTAAAAAATAATTGTAGCCTGGAATAGTTGTCTTGATTTAAATTTGAGCCATATTGAATGTAATTCACAGATGAAATCAAGCATGTGTTTTGGATAAATTGTGGAAAGCATTATAATTTCTGTTTTTATTGCTGCTTATGCCCTTGTTGACTAGCTTTCCCTATTTCCTGTTGTGGAACTGGGAAAGGAGTTGAGTAGAATCTCTCGAAATAGAACACAGGCAGGAATAGCTGTTCATTTCATTAAGAGTAGGGAAAAGTTAAAAGCATTTCTTTTCTTTTGCTTGTGTCACTAGGATGGGAAATGAGGGGAAATACCAACATTGTAGTAACATACAGCAACAATAACCTGACAGCCATTCTAGCCTTTCATTACAGCACTCAAACCTAAACAAAAGTTATGACTTGAAAAATTAGTATAATTAAAAATCAATGTATGCAAAATTAAATTTGAATAGCTCATATGTAAACAAGTCACATTTTACCTAAGCATAGAGTTAAATTTATCTTATGCTATTACAGAATTGTTGGAGGTATTTTCTCTAGGGAAAACTGCAGTTTCTTTGAATAGCTTATTTTTAGTGAAGAACTCTATAAATAGCATTATCCTGCTCTAGTACTTTTTAGAGTACTAGCAAAGTATGACCTCTGTCTGTGTTTGAGCAATCTAGCAAAGGAGGTTTTGAAGTGGGTTACATAACATGTTGTTATATGGTTAATTGGATCAGAGAAGGTAACCAGAGAAACAACACTTCTCATGACCCAGGTTTCTGCTTTGCCTCTTATTTGTGTCATTTGTTTAATGAATAAAGGTTGTTGAAAAGCACATTTCATGCAAGTTGCAAATATGTTTTTGTCAATAGTGGGCTACTGCAAAAATGCATAGATTTTGGTGGCTGACTCGTAACATTTTTTTTTCTGTATCAGGGAAGCAGTATTGTGACCTTATAGAACCTGGCTGTAGGTGTGTTCTCCCCATATTCAAATGGTTTCCCTTCACAATTCGGCAGTATGTCATTGTCTTCTTTACAGTAAGGCAGCAAAGAAACAACAACATGGAACAACTTTTTGTAGCTCTACCTATTGTACCAAAATAATTTGTTTTAGAAGGTAATGCTATACTTTCACAGTTCCTTTAGTGGAGAGAGTTTTGTATCTATTTGGTTGTCTCACCATGAATCAGCTAATACTTAAATCAAATATATGGAGTTAGAAGTTCTATCAAGTACTCACTGCTGTCTGTGACTCCATTGGGTAGGCATGTGGCTGAACTTACACATGAAAAATGTCTGATGTAACTGGATTTTTGTATTCTACATGGATGGGATTCTATGGCATATGTTGCCTGTGGTGAGGGGTCCTCACCTATTTGTTGAAGATGGTGGTGGGTTGTCTGGGTTTTTTCTGCAGCTGAATAAACTAATGACTGTTGATCTCTTGTGATTTACTCATTTTCATTAGGGGATGTTTTCACCAGTGGTATGAGCTGATGGATACTCATTTGTAGTGTCATAATATAGTCAAGAGTACACAACTTTCTCTTTTTTCCCTCACATATGGTTGGCAAAATATGGGTTTCTCTGATCAGCTGAGTAGTAGGCAGTTTTTAAATCAAGCTCTCTGTTTGCTTTCTACCTTCTCTAACCCAACTATGCTAATTAATTTAAAGCTGAACTCTGGTGAAAACGAATATACTCCCTTGTAGCGGGACTGCCCTCAAATTACAAAGTTAAATGGTTGTTTAGGTCTAGGGAGCACAAAAAACACGTTTACTTATCCAATCCTCCGCTGCTAAAGGTGGGGGTGTAAGACTTGTCTCCACAGCCTCTACTTCCCTATGCTTTTGGCAGTCGTTGGCCCTCTTGCATCATCAAGACTGTAGTCCTGCAGTGGATGTGAGGATACTAAAGTACAGCCCACTGCTGAAGCGTAAGGAGTGAAGGAAAGCATCAGCTGCTGGGGAAAGTGAGGTTTTGGTTAGAAAAACTGCTTTTTGTGGTCCCCTAGACATAAACAGACATTTAGCCCTTGCAGTCCCAATGGGCATTCTTGTTCTCCCATGACATGAACCTTAAATTCCCAAGTTTACCATTTGATGTTTCTATAAAAGACTGATGTAAGTGAATTCAGCTTTTTTAAAAATAATATACCAATGCTTAATTTTCACCATAGTAGTCCATTAAGTTATTGAATTTTTTGGATCATAATGTACCCCATAATAACAAAGTGAAATCAGAATTTTAGAATGTCTATGAATTTATTAAAAAGAAAAAAATTGAAATATCACATGTACTTAAGTATTTAGACCCTTTACGCAGTACTTTGTTGAATCACCTTTGGCAGCAATTACAACCTTGAGTCTTTTTAGGTATGACAGGACAAGCTTTGCGCACCTGGATCGGAAGATTTTTTGCCATTTTTCTTTGCAGATCTTTGTAATCTCAGTCAGGTTGGATGGGGACTGCCAGGACGTTGCAGAGAGTTGGGGCAGCAGAAGTAAGAAGTAGCCCATGATGACTTGAGAGATTGATCTAATGCCATATTTAGTCTAAGTGCTAGGCTTTGGAAGCATATATAAATGGGACAGCATGGGATTAATCCAAAAGGGGGAATTAGGGGAAACAGCAACTATAGGATAATTTCAGGTGCCAGACCCACCTTCCAGACCCATAAAGTGGTAAGCATGAAGGGAGTGAGAGGGTAGGGGGTTTTGGCACCTCTGAAGGAATTTGAGGGATCAACTGTAGAGAGCGAACCACTGCAGCTTTCAAAAGGATGGCAGGGATTCAACCACCAGGCTGCTGCGACTAACTGTGAAGCAAGAAAGTATTTATAGCAGTCCAGGAAAGCCAGGCCTTCTCATGGTGGGTTTTATAAAATTCAATAGGGAGGCCGTACCAGTAGGAGAGGATTGAATAGCGGTGAGAACTTCATCAGGTGTAATAGGGTGAACCAAAATCTCGCACTTTGCATCTGAGAGCTAGCCCAGAGCCAAAGGATCTAACAGGCCAGAAATGTCTTAAGGCCCCATGTACACAGGACACTTCTGAATGATAGAAACTGACTGCTGGAAAACGTAGGTTAAAAAACGTCTGTTTAGCTGCGTTTGCATAACTCGTTTATGCGTGTTTGCATTTAGAAGCGTTTTTTAAAGATAAGCACAGGAGAACCTCTCAAATGCCCAGAATGCACTGAAAAGTGGTAAATTGTTACCTATTTCAGACTGTTTCAGAGAAATACAGAGAGTAGAAGCAGACACAGAAGTATGTGTTGATATTAGCTAGGTGTGAGTTGCTCATTAACATTTCTTTTGTTTCCAAGGGTGGGACAGGTGTCTGGTGGAGTGAGTCATTAAGGTCACCTGGCAGGGGGTCTTCATGAGGAATTTGAGGTGTGAATGGTCATTAACATATCTTTTGTTTCCAAGGGTGGGAGAGGTCTGACTTGTGAATTGGTCGTTACAATGTGTAACAAGCTTGGTAGGAACATCCTGTGTTAAGTGTTTTGTCAATCTGAGCACCTTGAAAACGCTTTGCATGCATTTTTCATGATGAAAAAAAGCTCTGGACAGCATTGGGAACTGGGAAGAGTTAAAAAAAAATGTAAACTAAAACGCTTATAAAGCAATTTGCCGCGTTTAGCCGCATTAACAAGCATTTTGCGGTTGAAACACTGATAAAATCAACTGCTGCATGCAAGTTTGGAGCTTTCAAAAAAAACAACTGTAAACTCAAATGCTTTGTAAAAGACTGTCAACAAAGATGTGTACATGGACACATAGGAAAACATTAGGGTGAGTTCAGGGGCTGCTGAAAAAAACGCTGAACAGCTCCTAAATGTGAGTTTATCAGCTGCAGTGTACATGAGCCCTGAGGGTTGAAATCAAGGGGAAGGGTAGAGATATAGAGGGTGATATAAAATTGGCAGAAAGCATATAGTATCTCAGATGGAGAGGAAACAGAGTTTTCCGAGAAGGTGCGGAACTCATTGTGAGGGGTGTTCATGGTGGGCCATCATAGCCACTCTAAGTTGTTCCTAAGCCACCCCTGTGTTGTCTTGGCTGTGTTCTTAGGATCATGTTAGAAGGCGAACCTTCGTCCCAGTCTGAGGTCCTGAGTGTTGTAGAACAGGTTTTCATTGAGGATATCATTCACTTTTCCTTCAACATTGACCGGGCTCTCAGTCCCTGCTGCTGAAAAACACCCCCACAGCATGATTTTGCCACCACCATGTTTCACTGTTGGGATTGTACGTGGCAGGTGATGAAAAGTGCCATGTTTCCTCCAGACATAATGTTTAGAATTGAGGCAGAACAGTTAAATCCTGATTTCATTAGACCAGAGAATTTTGTTCCTCACAGTCTGAGATCCCTTTAGATGCTTTTTTGCAAACTCCAAGCAGGCTTTCATGTGTTTTGCACTGAGGAGAGGCCTCTGTCTAGCCACTTTGCCATAAAGCCCATATCGGTGGAGGGCTGCAGTGATGGTTGTCCTTCTGGATCATTGTCTCATCTCTACACAATATCTCTAGAGCTCATTCATCTTGGTCACCTCTGTTACTAAGGCCCTTCTCCCCGATTGCTCAGTTTGGCCTGACCACAGCTCTTGGAAAAGACCTGGTTGTGCCAAATTTCATCCATTTGAGAATTAAGGAGGCTACTGTGCTCTTGGTAACCTTCAGTGCAGCAGACATTTTTTTGCATCCTTCCCCAGATCTGTGCCTTTCAACGATCCTGTCTGAGCTCTGCAGGCAGTTCCTTTGACCTCATGGCTTTTGCTCTGATACACTGTGCATTTTCAGCTGTGAGCATGGCCAAATCTAGGGGGTGCTAGGGTGGGCTATCCCCCCCAGATTTAATTGTGCCCCCCCCCCCCAAATCAAATGCCCTTCAGCCTGAACGCTTTGCCTGCTTGCTATACCATACTGTGCAGGCAGTAGGCTCAGCGGGCAGGAGAGACTGTCTGTACCACTCCCCTGTCTTTTAATTAGCTTAAATTGTCCCTCGGGATGTTCAATATCTCCAAAGGCAGCTGGAGTTAGTGAGCGGGGATGGGGGTGTGGCTGCCTCCTCCACTCCTCCCACAGACTCCTTCACTCTGGCTGATCCCAAAGTTGATGAAGGGGAAAAGGGAGTGGACACAGTAGCCCGGGCTGTCAACATCTCCAGCCATGTGGTAAGTGTCTGAGCACACTGTCACTGCAAGCCCAAGCCCGCCACTATACTACCCTAATTTGTCACTATATCACCCCAATCTGACACTATGCGCTAACCTGCCACTTTACTACCCTAACCAGCCACTATACAGACACTATACTGTCCTAACCTGCCACTATACTACCCTAACCTGCCACAATTTACCCTAACCTGCCACTACAATGCTCTAACCTGCCGCTATACCGCCCTAATTTGCCACTATACTACCCTAACCTGCCACTATACTATCTTAAACTGCCACTGTGCTATGTTAACCTGCCATTATACTACCCTAACCTGCCACTATACTATCTTAGACTGCCACTATGCTATCTTAACCTGCCACTATACTACTCTAACCTGCCACTATTCTGCCCTAGCCTGCCATTATACTACCCTAACTTGCCACTATACTGCCATAACCTGCCACTATACTACCCTAATCTATCACTATACCACTAACCTGTCACTGTACTACCCTAATCTGTCACTATATGACCCTACCCTGCCACTATACTTCCCTAACCTGCCACTATACTACCCTAACCTACCACTATGCTGCCCTAACCTGCCACTATACCACCCTAATCAGTCAATATATTGCCCTAATCTGACACTCTACCACACTAATCTGTCACTATACTGCCCTAATCTGTTTATATATCACTTTAACCCGCCACTGTACTGCCTTAATCTGTCCCTACATCACCCTAATCTGCTACTATACTACCCTAATCTGACACTTTACCACCCTAATCTGTCACTATACCACCCTTATCTGTCACTATACTACCCTAATCTGTCAATATACTACCTTAACCTGCACTGTATCACCCTAACCTGCCACTTTACTGCCCTAACCTGCCACTATACTGCTCTAATCTGACACTATACCGCCCTAATCTGTCACTATACTGCCCTAATCTGACACTGTTCCACTCTATTCTATCACTATACTGCCCGAATCTGTCACTATACCTCCATAATATGTTAGTATTCTGCCCTAATATGATGCTATATTGCCCTAATCTGTCACTATGATGCCCTAATCTGACACTGTGCTGCCGTAATCTGTCACTATACTACCCTAATATGGCACTGATGCTCTAATCTGTCACTGTACTCCCGTAATCTGACACTATACTGCCATATTCTGGTACTTTTCTGCCCTAGTCTGACACTATACTGCCCTAACCTCACACTATATTGTCCCTGTTTGACCAGGTTGTGTGCAAGGATGAGAGAAAGAGCTCTGCTACATGCCATGTCTGCAGTGACCTCTGTCTAGCCAAACGTGACTCCTGTCCTCTGCCCTGCCAGCAGTGAACCCTGACCTCTGCCCTGCTAGTTGTGACCCCTGTCCTTCACTCTACTGACCCCTGTCCTCAGCTCTGCTGTCCCCTATCCTCTGCTTTGCTGACCCCTGTGCTCCGACCTGCTGACCCCTGTGCACTGCCCTACAAACTAATGGCCTTTGTACACTGCCCTAAAAACTGTTGACCCTATCCTCTGACCTACTGACCCCCTGTACACTGCTCTGTTGACCTGCCATCCTCTGCCCCCCAGACATTTTTTTTTTGCTCCCCCACATCAGACAGGCTAGATCTGGCCCTGGCTGTGAGGCCTTTTATAGAGAGATGTGTGCCTTTCCAAATCATATCCAATCAATTTAATTGATCACAGATGGACTCAGCAACGATCAAGAGAAATGGGAGGCACCTGAGCTAAATTTCAAGTGTTTTTACAAATGGTCTGAATACTTATGCTATTGTGATATTTCAGTTTTACCTTTTTCATACAGTTAGGTCCATATATATTTGGACACAGGCACAATTTTAGTTTTTTTTCAGGTATTTACCAAAGCATATTCAAGCTATACTTATATAATGGATATGGACTGAAAGTTCACATTCTCAGGTTTAATTTGAGGGTATGTACATCCAAATTGGACGAAGGGTTTAGGAATTACAGCTCTTAAGAGTAGCCATCCCCCCTTTTTCAATGGACCAAAAGTAATTTGACAATTGAATCAAAAGCTGTTTCATGGCCAGGTGTGGTCTACTCCTTCGTTATTTCTTCATCAATTAAGCAGGTAAAAGGTCTGGAGTTGATTCCAAGTGTGGTATTTGCATTTGGAATCTGTTGCTGTGAACCTACATCATGTGTTCAAAGGAGCTGCCATGCAAGTGAAACAGTCCATTGTAAGGCTTCAAAAACAAAACAACTCCATCAGAGAGATAGCAGCAACATTAGGAATGGCCAAATCAACAGTTTTTTACATTTTGAGGAAAGAAGAACACACTGGTGAGCTCAGCAACATAAAACGGAATGGACATCCACAGAAGACAACAGTGGTGGGTGAATGACAATCTCTAGGAGGTGGGTGTATCATTGTCAAAGTCTACAATCAAGAGAAGAATTCACGAGAGCAAACACAGAGGGTTCACCACAAGGTACAAACCATTCATAAGCCTGAAGAATAGAAAAGCCAGATTAGATTTTGCCAAAAAACATCTAAAAAAGCCAGACCAATTCTGGAAAAGCATTCTTTGGACGGATGAAATTAATATTAATTGTACCAGAATGACGGGAAGAAAAAAGTGTAGAGAAGGCTCGGAACAGCTCATGATCCAAAGCACACAACGTCATCTGTAAAACATGGTGGAGGCAGTGTGATGCCATGGGTATGCATGGCTTCCAGTGGCACTGGGTCATTGGTGTTTATTGATAATGTGACAGAAGACAGAAGCAGCTAGATGAATCCTGCTGTGTTTTGAGATATACTGTCAGCCTAGATTCATCCAAATGCAGCAAAGTTGATTGGACGGCGCTTCACAGTATAGATGGACAATGGTCCAAAACACACTGCAAAAGCAACCCAAGAGCTTCTGAAGGAAAATAAGTAGAATATTTGAGTCAATCACCTGATCTCATCCCAATTGAGCATGCATTTCACTCGCTGAAGGCAAAGCTAAAAGCAGAAAGCCCCACAAACAAAAAACAACTGAGACAGCTACAGTTAGAGCCTGGCAAAGCATCAGAAAGGAGGAAACCGAGTCTTTGGTAATGTCCATGGGTTCCAGACTTCAGGCAGTCATTACCAGTAAAGGATTCTCAACATAATATTAAAAATGAACATTTTGTTTATGATTATATTCATAAATCAATTACATTTGAGCCCCTGAAAATGGAGGGACTGTGTATAAAAATGTTTGCAGTTCCTAAAATTTGTACTTGAATTTATGTTCAACCCCTTGAATTAAAGCTGAAAGTCTGCACTTCACATTCATTTGGATTGTTTTGTTTTAACTTATTCTGGTGGCATACGGAGCCAAAATTTAGAAAATTGTGCCTGTGTCCAAATATATATGGACCTAACTACATTTGCAAATATTTATAAAACTCTGTTTTCACTTTGCCATTATGGGTTACTGAGTGTAGAATTAATGAGAAAAAATTGAATTTAAATAACTATAGTATCAGGCTGCAACATAACAAACTTGAAATAAGTGAAGGAGGTCTGAATACTTTATAAGTGCACTGTATATATAAAGAAAAAAAAATATCTTATTTATATCTTTTGTTTCCACTTTTAGGCCTCTAGTGGTAACTATTACTTCATTTCATACATTTTGACGCCTTCCGGAGACTACTTTTGCTGTGAGAGTGATGCCCAGCGGAGAGCCTCAGAGTACATGCAACCAAACTGGGACAACCTTTTAGGACCATTATGCGTCCCTCTGATTGACAGATTCATTAGTCTGCTAAAAGATATACATGTTACTTCATGGTAAGTATAATGTTCATTGGCCATCCATACACAGCCACTTAAGAGAAAGGAAAGATAAAAATAATTCAAAATGGTAATATCTTACATGAAGTATAAACATTGATTTTTCCAAACATTAGCTGACATGTCAGCTAATCACACCCTTTCCTAAGTTCAAAGAATTTTTTTTAGTGATCAAGAATTGACATTTGGAACAGACATTGTAAGTGGCTAGGATTGAGAAAATTAATGACTTGTTCTTTATGCAGTTTTCCACTCCCTGTCGTTCATCTCAGAAGTCTTAAGAAGTGTCTCCTAACTCAAGTACTCTTAGCTCAAGTATAAACATTGTTACCAGCTTGAATGGATTCCTTTAAATCTAAGCATACAGAATAAATAAAAAGTGCTGTACTAATCCTAAAAGTAGTGCTCTAAACAATGACCATCACAAAAAAACAAAATTATATCACACTGTTCCTTTCAATTTTTATAACCCTCTCAAATTGCAAATATTCCAAAGACACCATACTATCCCATTAGGAAACATTTTAGAAATAAGTGCATGTAAATGACCCAATATGTTATTTCAAAGGTGTAAATAAAGTCCTTCCAAATGAGGGGGCGTGTCCTGGTCGCAGAGCAGGATGGATGCTTGGCTAAACCCTCTGCACTACCACCGGTGTTTTCAGCAGCACCCAGTGACATTACTTGCAGAAAATACCTCCTAAATGGAGGAGAAGTCAGGCATTACACTGGCTATGTCCCTGAAGAAAAAAAAAGCACAGGGTCCGTGCCACTTGACAGATTATTACATGCAGCTGGCTCAAAGAAAAGGCATAGATAGCACAGAGGAGAACGGTCGCTCTCTCATCGCAACAACAGCATGGAAACCCAGATCAGGAACTGATAGAGGACATGGAGGAGTCTCAACTAGATCCCTCTGCAATAGCAGCTGCAGACAGAGGTAAGCTGGCTACATTGTCTCCTCATTCGCCAAACATCACTGGGCAGACTCAGCATGTTCTTAACCTGATAGGGATGTAGAGCACTCAGCTCCATTAGCTGCTTTCCCTGCCTCTGATGCTCCAGCCTCTGAGAGCTCACTAAAAGCAATGTTACTGTCCCTCCAAGCTGGGTTACAACAAGAGCTTTGCTCATCTATATCTCATCTGACAAATTGATTTGATTGTATAGAAGACTGCACTGATATCTTAGAGTCCCAGCATGGGGAAATTGTAAAAGCACATAATGAAAAGGTAGATGTGTATGAAGAACAGGTAGAAGTGATCCATAAGCTTCAACAAAAAGTAGCAGATCTCGAGAACTACTCCCGCCTGAAGAATATTAAGCTCAGAGGAATTTCTGAAGCTGTAAAGCAAAATTATCTGATTCTACATCAATTATTCCTTAAGCTTATCCTAGATCTTACCCCACAAGACTTCATGAGGGTGTCCTGAGGGCCCGATGTCCTCTAGTGGGCCCTGTGCTCACTGCCTGGCACCATAGAGGTCGAATGACATTTGCCATTGAACACCAGAATTGGCAGATCCACCACTGGTGCCCTGTGATTTTCACAGATGAGAGCAAGTTCACCCTGAGCATGTGACAGGCGTGAAAGGGTCTGAAGAAGCCATGGAGAACATTATCTTGCCTGTAATATCATTCAGCATGACCGTTTTGGTGGTGGGTCAGTGATGGTCTGGGGAGGCATATCCATGGAGGGACACACAGACCTCTACAGGCTAGACAATGGCACCCTGATTGCCATTAGGTATTGGGATGAAATCCTTGGGCTAGACCAGGGGTCTTCAAACTTTGGCCCTCCAGGTGTTGAAGAACTGCACATCCCATGGGGCCTTGCAAGACTCTGACAGCCACAGGCAAGACTCACAGAGGCATGATGGGACTTGTAGTACTTCAACAGCTGGAGGGCCATAGTTTGGAGACCCCTGGGATAGACAGTAGCACCCTGACTGCCATTAGGTATCAGGATGAAATCCTTGGACTCATTGTCAGACCCTACGCTGGTGTAGTGGATCCTGGGTTCTTCCTGGTGCACAACAATGCCAAGCCTCATGTGGTGAGTGTATGCAGGCAGTTCCTAGAGGATGAAGGAATTGATTGAATTGTTCCCATGCTCGTCTGACTTAAAACAAATAACACCTCTGGGATATCATGTTTTGGTCCATCCAAGTGATGCCCTGTTCCAGATCTGGGAGGAAATACCCCAGGACACCATCTGTTGATCATTAGTAGCATGCCCCGACATTGTCTGGCATGCATACAAACACGTGGAGGCCATACAAACTACTGAGTGCCATTTTGAGTTGCTGCAATGAAATTTCAGCAAAATGGACTAGCCTGCTGCATCAATTTTCCACTTTGATTTTCGGGGTGTCTTTGAATTCAGTCCTCTGTAGGTTGATAATTTTCATTTCCATCAAATGATGGGGAATCCTTATGTTCCTAACACTTACCCAGTCCATATTAATATACAGTGGATATAAAAAGTCTACACACCCCTGTTAAAATATCAGGTTTCTGTGATGTAAAAAAATGAGACAAAGATACATAATTTCAGAACTTTTTCCACCTTTAATGTTACCTATAAACTGTACAACTGAGTTGAACAACAAATTGAAATCTTTTAGGTGGAGGAAAGTAAAAATAAAAAACTAAAATAATATGGTTGAATAAGTGTGCACACCCTTAAACTAATACTTTGTTGAAGCACCTTTTGATTTTATTACAGCACTCAGTTTTTTTAGGTATGAGTCTATCAGCATGGCACATCTTGTCTTGGCAATATTTGCCCACTCTTCCTTGCAAAAACACTCCAAATCTGTCAGATTGCGAGGGCATCTCCTGTGCACAGCCCTCTTCAGATCACCCCACAGATTTTCGATCAGATTCAGGTCTGGGCTCTGGCTGGGCCATTCCAAAACTTTCATCTTCCTTTGTTGATTAGGATGTATGCTTTGCGTCGTTGTCATGCTGAGAGATGAAGCTTCTCTTCATGTTCAACTTTCTAGCAGAAGCCTGAAGGTTTTGTGCCAATATTGACTGGTATTTGGAACTGTTCATAATTCCCTCTACCTTGACTAAGGCCCCAGTTCCAGCTAAAGAAAAACAGCCCCAAAGCATGATGCTGCCACCACCATGCTTCACTGTGGGTGTGGTGTTCTTTTGGTGATGTGCAGTATTGTTTTTGCGCCATACATATCTTTTGGAATTATGGCCAAAAAGTTCAACTTTGGTTTCAGCAGACCATAACACATTTTCCCACATGCTTTTGGGAGACTTCAGATGTGTTTTTGCAAAATTTAGCCGGGTTAGATGTTTTTCTTCGTACGAAAAGGCTTTTGCCTTGCCACTCTACCCCGCAGCCCAGACATATGAAGAATACGGGAGATTGTTGTCACATGTACGACACAGCCAATACTTGTCAGATATTCCTGCAGCTCCTTTAATGTTGCTGTAGGCCTCTTGGCAGCATCCCAGACCAGTTTTCTTCTTGTCTTTTCTTCAATTTTGGAGCGACGTCCAGTTCTTGCTAATGTCACTGTTGCGCCATATTTTCTCCACTTGATGATGACTGTCTTCACGGTGTTCCATGGTATATCTAAAGCCGTGGAATTTCTTTTGTATCCTTCTCCTGACTGATACCTTTTAACAATTAGATCCTTCTGATGTTTTGGAAGCTCTCTGCGGACCATGGCTTTTGATGAAGGATGTGACTAAGAAAATGTCAGGAAAGACCTACTAGCACAACTTTTTTGGGGGTTAATCAGAGGCACGTTAAATGATGGCAGGTGTGTACTAACTTCTATTTAACATGACTTTGAATGTGATTGCTTATTTCTGAACACAGCTACATCCCCAGTTATAAGAGGGTGTGCACACTTATGTAACCACATTATTTTAGTCTTTTATTTTTACCCCCCCCCCCCCCAAAAAAAAAAAAAAAGATTTCAGCTTGTTTTTCAACTGAGTTGTACAGTTTATAGGTCACATTAAAAGTGGAAAAAGTTTTGAAATGATTTATCTTTGTCTCATTTTTTTACATTACAGAAACCTGACATTTTAACAGGGGTGTGTCGACTTTTTATATCCACTGTAGGTATCTAGCATGATATTTTTCCCCATTGAGATCTTAATGTGTTTTCATAGTCTTCCTTTAATTTTTTTGAGCAATGTATATCCTACTCCCTGCCCTTGAACTCGTCTGTAAGGATTTATCTCTTTCTACTTGGACAAGAGCAGGGATTCATAAACTAGGAGACCTTTATGATATATGGGGCTTACATTCGTTCCCTGACCTACACACTAAATATGATATACCACATCAGGATTTCTACAAATACCTTAGAGCCCAATACGCCATGGACATTTAATGGTCAGAATCCAACCTAATGGAGAATATCCTACGTTTTTAAGAACGCTCTGCACCATGCCAAAAAGGGATTTTGCACCTCTATAAACTCCTGAACTATCCCTCAACTTCTCAAAAACTGCCATCGATGGTGAAATGAGAGCAAACTCATTTAGGAGTTTTCTCCCATTTCACCATCGATGGCAGTTTCTGCTGACCTGAAATCATGACATATGGCTTCTCAGACTACCTTACAATTCTCTAAGTGCTTTAATCATTGGAAAACATCACAAAAACTGCTACGCTATTGGTACCATACGACAGTAAAACTTTCTAATCTCTACCCTGCACATCCTTCCTCTTGCTGGAGAAACTGCGATCATCTAGGGACATCTTTACACACCTGGTGGACTTGCCCTGCTTTGACTGCTTTTTGGAAAGTAGTGCATAGAATTATAATTTGTCTTACAGGCTCACCCCATGGTATTAGGCCCCAGTTGGCCTTGCTAGGTTTGGGACTTGAAGAGTGGCCTAGGCAATATCATTCCATAATCACTCACATCTTTATAGCAGCTCCCTTCCGCAGCTTATAGCAACATTAAATCAACATTTCCAAATGGAATATATGTTTGCCAGAGCCCACCTCACCATGTCCAGATTTTTTAGAAACTGGGAACCATGGATCAATAATACTAGAAGTATACCACTATCCTTATCATTCCCTCAGCTTCAGAACTAGGATGGCCAACTCAATTGTCTTACTCCTAGCAAGGACCATTGCCCACATATTTTCTATATTCTTTAGCTCTACTCAGATTATTAGCCTTTTACCCTAGCACTTACTGTACAACCTGTTATCGTTTAGTCTATACTCTCTATCTCCTTACCCGGACTAAGCTGCACAAGTTAAAGCAATATTGTGCAAAAATTACTTTAGTTATATTTATTTGTACTCTAAAATGTTCATATGATGTAATTGTCAACAACATTTGTATGTTGGACTTGTGTTCCTTTTTTTGTTGTAAGTTATCCTGATAACGTAATACATTTGAAGTGAAAAAAAAAAAGTCCTTCCAAACATCGATCTGCAGAAGCTTCACAATTACATTTCTGTGACCTTCACACCACCTCTGTGACAAAAGTAAACTCTTACTGGATGGGATTGACTCCCAAACATGTGAGTGGTCATCTAGCACTCAAGCCTGTATTCAATCCCACAGGCATGTTATGGTATCCTCCAGCATCATAAAATGGCAGTAGTTTCCATTACTGTAAACGCCATACAAAAGAAATAAGAGGAAGCACTCCCAACAGTGTAAATTTGTATATAAACTTGAGAGCAGACTACAGACAGAATATCAACCAAAAATCCAAAAAAAACGCATACAAATGTTACAAAAAAGGTTGAGAGAGGCTGGTTTAGAGCATTGCCTATAGGATTAATGTAGTACTTTTTATTTATCCTGTATTGCATTTCATTTCAAGGTATTGTGCAAACTTCTCTTCTGGGTGGTTTTATAGTGCCTAAGTTAGGCATTAGTATTTTTTGGGATTTCTAAGTATTCAGAATATATGTGCTGAGTGAATTACTGAGGCTGTGATTGTTGACCTCTTATTCTGAAAATTCTTGTTCCCTGGCAGTCATGCTTGTCCAATTGCTTCAGTATTTTTTGTCTCACTGAGCTATAAGAAGCATATATAGCAAGATATACAGTATCATATCTCATTGTATTGTTGCACAGACAGCAATAAAAATGTAATAGGTGTTCTAATACCTCTCCACCCTATCCAAAACTAAAAAAAAGCATTTCCTTTAACTATACGTTGAGCAAATACAACATATCTTTATAAATATCAACTATTGAATGAAAATAGTATTAAAAAAGTCAAACACATATATAAATGCCCTTCTTCCACCAACAAAAAAAGACAAGAGTATTTGTATATGTGTTTGAATGTTTGATACTATTATAAAGATATTTTGTATTTACTTAATTTAACTGTTTTTGATATACCATGCGTGTCCAGTGAAAGCAGCTTCCCTTTGATATGTATTCTAGTCACTTTTTTAATATGTATTCATACATATTCTGCAGGGACAACTCTTAGTGAGTTGGCATATTTCTACGGTTTAAACCATTTTCATCTCTTACCAATAAAAACTGACAGGGGTTCTAATTCTTCTCCACTGTATCCATCCCACTGTATACCGCATCAGATAAAATACCATGGCTTTGTGAGATAAATACTGCATATTTCGGAAAAATACAGCACCAGCACGTTTTGGAGGATGGGGAGTAAGTCACGTGTTCCATAACACCCAGAAGTATGTTAGAGCATACAGTGAATGGTACATCAGGGTCAGTAAGAAGAGGTCCTGTTGTTTGTCCTGCAATGGCACATCACAATTTCACTTTAAATTCCTCTGTACATTATTGATTTAACACAGTGAAAATTATGAAATTTATTAAATCTTCCCAACTCTAAATATTGACCCTTTTTTACCTTACAATATACACAGTGTAAACACATACCTCTGCTGTCTCTTTTAGTGCATACTACAAGGAAACACTGCTGAATGACATCAGGAAAGCCAGAGAAAAGTACCAAGGAGATGAACTTGCTAAAGAACTGGCTCGTATAAAATTACGAATGGATAACACAGAAGTACTGACTTCAGATATTGTAATCAACCTGCTCCTCTCATACCGAGACATCCAGGTTAGAAAGTCTGAAGGAAGATATTATGCTGTAAATTACTTTACATGCTTTTACATGCTTACTGAGCTTCCCAACTTTCTGAGGAAACTGAGGTGTTCAAATGTATGACAATGAAGATGCCTCTGTCAAAAATACTGTACGTGTAATCTCAAACGAAAAATTATTTTAGTGTTCAGATTACGGTTTTGCTTCATGTGTTTATATTGTGTCTCCTGCAACAGAATATTTTGTTTGGTAGCTAAACTAAACTTGCATGCAATTTGCAATATAATCTGATCAGAGCAGGTGCCATTTTTTCATTGTTTTCTGGATTTGGTACAGACGAATACTGAGGTCTTCAGCTGCTATTGAGCAGTGTTGGGCTTTTGGTGTGTCAGTGCACCTCTAACCGGTTGTCTACAGGGCAATTTTTAAAATGTATCACATCTATGTTAAAATCTGCATTTTTCTCTTAGTGAATTACTTAGAACCCCCAACAATTATATATTTTCTGAAAGCAGGGGCCCTAGAGAATAAAATGGTGGCAGTTGTGGGGTTTTTTATGTCCCGTGATATTTGCGAAGTTGTTTATCAAACAAATTTTGGTACACACAAATACAATATAATATCCATTTTTAATAGTAAAATATATGTTGCTTCGAGTAAATAAATACTAATCATGTCAAGATTTAAAATTGCGCATGTCTGTAAATTGGTGACAAACTACAGTATATAAAATTGTCCATAGATGACAGTTTAGAGTTAAACATGAACTATGGTGCTAGAATTATTGCCCTCACTTCGACATTCATGGCAGTACCTCACAGGTGTTAGATCAATCACCGTTTACATATGCGTGCCAGACCAACATGCACGTTTGTATTTGCTTGCGATAATGAGGGGATAGGGGTGCTTTAACTATTTCCTGACCGCCCTATAGCAGAAGTACTGCGGCAGGGCTTGCCGAAATCACGTGAATGTATGTATATATATATATATATATATATAACATTTTGTATTTCCAGGTAGGGGACACGCACGCCTGCCCTACCCGCGCCACCATTGGTGGCTACAGCTGTCGATCACTGGGTCTTGGATGGAGATTCTCCACTGGCACCCAGCGATCGCTGAGGAACAGTGACAGAGGATAGGTCTGTAAACAATGCAGATCTCGTCCCTGTCAGCACTAGCACACTGCTTTGTATTGCTCTGCATAGCAGGCTGAGGGGTTGGAATATAAAGATTATAAGGAGCCAATACAGGTCCGCATTACAGGCCCCAACCCTACGTTTGCTAAGACTGCTGCCATGTAGTCCCAGGCTACCCTGTCAAATGCCTTTTCTGCGTTCATTAAAAGAAAGAACCCAGGGGAGCTAGAGAAGGTCAGCCATTTTTGTATGTTTAGGGCCTGATGGTGTTATCGCGTCCTTCTCTGCCTGGGATAAATCTCACATCATATAGAGACACCCACGTCCCCAGATGTTTCACATCCACATTTAGCAGGGACATCGGTCAGTAATTTTTGGACTTGTGTGGAGTCTTTACCCTCTTTTGGTATCACTGTGATGTGGGCTTCCAAGAGTTGCTTAGGGGGTAACAAGTCCTCTTTAAAAGAATTGAATACCCAAAGAAAATGTGGGAGGATCGTGTCTTGAAACATAGTATAAGGTGGGTAGGCCATCCGGGCCTGGACTTTTCCCTGGTTTCATGGCTTTAAGTGCCTTTAACAACTCCTCTGTCGAATCAACTTGTCCGTGGTTTTTGCTGAGGTAAGGGACAAAGGAGGCATTCCATGTTGGTGGAGGAATTCCTGTATTGCAGTTTTACTCTCATTTGGAGATGTCAGTATCTCTTCCGGCGATGGTAAATTATATAATTTTTTTGTAGTACTGAACAAACTGAGAAGTAAGCCTCTGTGGAAGAGTGATTCTTGCCCACCTGGTCTCTGATTGAGTGAACAGTTGAATTTGTTTTGTCTTTCTGAAGTGCCCTCACCAGAAAATGACAATTTTCATAAAAGAGTTTTGAGCGGAGGATAAATATACTATGTATGTGACAACCCAATTTCTCCAAAAGAATTTGTCTGGCTTCGGACAGGGCCTCCAGTGTGTTCAAGGCCTGTTTCTGTTTATGGGTGGTTTTCACGGTGCGAATTTGTGCTATTAGCCTGTCTGTCGAGGCCTGTCTAGCCTTTTTCAGCTTTGTAGAAAGTGCAATAAAATTTCCACGCATGATGCATTTATGTGCTAGCCACTGATTCATTGGGGAAGTGTCCAGGGTGTCATTTAAAGTTAAAAACTCTTGTAGGCTTTCCTGGAGTTGGGCCAACTGTGATGAGTCCCCCAAAAGGGAAGGGTTCAGATGCCATAATTTCGACCTCCTCTCTCTGGAAATTGTATGGTTAGTGTGATTGGGTGATGGTCAGAGGCATAAAGAGGTTCAATAGTGACGTTGGTCAAGTAAGATAGATACGCTTGCGATAGAAAAAAGGTATTCGATACGTGAATATTTAGCATGTATATGAGAATAGCAAGTATAATCTTTACAAGAGTAGGGATATGAGTTTGTCATGTCGGGTAAAGACAGAGAAGTCAACTGAAGTTTAATTTGTTTGAGGGCTCTATATGGTACTGTAGATGTGCCTGTAGATGAGTCCAATAGGGGGTTCAAGGGCACATTCAAGTCACCTCCTAAGATTAAGTCTCCCGAAGAGAAAGATATCAGAACATCCACGACCTTGCGAATAAAGGCAACTTGTTTTGTATTCAGGCTATAGACTTTCACTAGTGTAATTGGTCAGTTGTAAACTGAGCCCTTGACAAAAATATAATGGCACTCAGGCTCTGTCAGTTAGTCCGAAAAGACAAATGATAAGGACCAGGCAAGAAGGATCGCCACTCCTCTCGATTTCGACTCAGAGGCCGATGCATGGCGCACCCCTTATGAGTATGTGCTAGAGCACGAAACGCGTCAGTGAGGAGCTGCAACATCGTGACGTCACACCGCCGAGGACCCTTGCAGGTCCGGCGGCCATCTTTACAACACACATATGGTCAGTTTCTGGTTTTCTGTTTATCTTGTTACTTACCTGTGATTAGATTAATAAAACCCTCTGAAGCAGTATCACGCTATTCTGGCATCCTTTTTTGGGGCTCTTGATGAGCCTAACCACCCACAGAGCTATCTAAGGAGGAGGTGAGAGGTGCTGCATTCCACTGATGATCCAGAGGGGAGTCCATACCAGGGTATAGATGTCCATAAGAGGATCCAGCTGACCTACTGAGAAATTGTGTTCTCAAATGCGTGATGTTATTGCGCATCTGGTGAATGCGCAATTCTATTATTATATCACCAGAAGATAGAAAGAGGATCACCTTTATCTGAGATCTCATATTGGAACTTCACGTTTATTAACATATGTGGACTTTGTCACTTTATCAGCACTATTAATCACTTTATGGAGGATTATTTTCACTGTGTCACTATATATATTTGCCAGCACTGATTTACTTGTCACCTTAATTAGCACTATCTTCACTTTAAAGACAAAAGTTGAAGAGTAACATAACCATTGTTTCCTGCTGGTTTATAAGCTTTGGATATATTGCACCTTATTGTATTTTAGAGTTTATATTGATCTCAGCACTGCACCTTTGGTTTGTCTTATTGGTCTCAGAAGGTTTTTGGTACCTTTTTGTGGTGTTACAGCAGCTCACCTATATCGCTCACTTTTGTGTCTTATGTTCAGAACTGGGTATCCAGCATGCAAATTCAATTAGAAATAATGACAATGAATAAATAAAATAGTGAGGTACAGTATCGATCTGAAAAACGTATCTCTCTGACCCCGACTTGATACTTAAGAACAGTACTTTGTAGCTAGTTATAGCCAATGTCATTATCAGTTATCTTCCTAAATAATGGTCAGGTGTTTGCGTCATTGAGGTCCAAAAGGACCAGCCTGGTCGCCTGCAAACATACACAAGTCAAATCATAGGTAATCGAGCAGCCAGAACAGGATTCGCAGCTATATACCTGTATGAGCCTGCAGACCACCAGGGCTATAGTTCCCAAGTAAACATCAAACTGCACGTAGCAAGCTGGAGGCATTGTGGCCTAAATTTATGACAAAATTAGATTTTTTTACTGGATATGTTTTATAGCAAAAAGTAAAAAATATTTGGTGTATTTTTACCACCGAAAAAAAGCTCCATTTGTGGGAAAAAAAGTACATAAATTTCATTTGGGTGCAGCATTGCATGACCGCGCAATTGTCAGTTAAAGTAAGGCAGCGCTGTATTGAAAAAAATGGCCTGATCAGGAAGTGGGGTAAATCCTCTGGAGGGCAAGTGGTTACATTTCAAAAATATATATTTTTATTTATTTTATTTAACAAGGGGTGAACAAGCCCCTTGTGATGGCTTTGGACAATGACAGCTACTCTTTATTGAGATATCAGGGGCTTCCCTGGTAACACAGCTCTGCAAAAAGAAAGTGACAAAATCCTTGTCCAGAAACTTCCAGACAATAAAACCCTGTTACTGGGGGACTGAAATAAACCTTGCCGGTTGCCCACTCACCTAATATTGGTGCGGGGGATGCAACCCAAGGCATGTGACAATTACAAACCCTGTGAAAGAACCCAGAGAAAAAAGCGGTTGATCGCTCCCCATGTGGCTTTGGCCGGCACAATAAGTACAGAAAATATGTACACTGGGTGGTAAATTACAGTATTGAATCACTTTATTACAAAAATCCTAGTAAAAAATACAAATAACCCCCCTCCCACAAAGAAGTCAAAGCCAAACCCTTCATCTTAGCCATTAAAACCAATGTTGTCTGTCACAATAAAAGTATTAGTCCGGACCTTTCTGCAGACCACAGGCAAGTGAATTATGCTGTCATTGTATGTATTTTAACAACACAATGCAGTATTTTAGGTGACCATGTAATTCCACCCACAGCTAATAATCAAAAATAAGTATAGGAACACACTTGGCATGCAAACTTATACACAAGGCAGGTGTCGCAAAGAAGTAAGAAAGTAAGAATTAAGTAATGAAATCTGTATAATTGCAAAAAGGCAGTGTTTTTGCGTATTAATGAGCTTAGTCATTGTTCCTTCCAAAGACTGATCTCAAGAGTCAAATTCTCAGTCTTCAGAACCTTAAGATATGCAAATCAAGTGCAACCTTGTGCAGTCAGACAGATTTTCACAAGCAATCTTTAAGCTCCATGCACACTGGGCATTTTAATAACGCTGGTAACGTTACCTGTGTAAAGTCACGTTAAAAACGTTTTCAGCGTTATTTAGAGTTTTTGCATTAGCGTCTAGCGGCGTTTTGCCGCGTTTTTCTGTTTGCATTTTTAGCGTTTTTTTTTACCCCCAACAAATTTTTTGTTGCTCAAAAAAAGTCCAGAAATTACGGTTTGCTGCGATTTACCACATTTTGCTGCGTTTTTCAGCATTAGAGCATTTTTACAGGTAAAAACCTCCTCTAGAAACCCACTAGTTCTGGGGCTTTTTCCAGCCAAAAAACGCCCCTGCCAAAAAATGCTGATTACAGTCTATGTGTGCATGGACACATAGGATAACATGCTGGGGAGTTTACTGGCTGTAGGAAAAAATACCAAAAGCCAAAATCAGCAGCTGCAAAAATGTCCAGTGTGCATGAGGACTTAAGCAGTCCTTTGCTACAAGTAAGTTGAGAGAGCAGTGCATGGAACTGGTTACGTATATATCATGGAGACAAGCAGGTTAGTCAGTGGTATTAGCGGCTTTCAGCGGAAAAGAGCTTGCAGGTAAGAGAGGACTGGAAAATGTGTTACAGCATCCATAATCAGAGTAATATTAGTAAACAGATTAGCAGCAGAGAAGTCAATCACCTATGTTGTTCAGCTCTCAGCTTGGCTCTCACCCACTCCAGATGAATCTTCTCTACTGCCAATGTTCTCTGTGTGGTAATCCTGCTTCACTCATCATATTCAGTTACTAATTCCAAGCCACTGCTGCTCCCGACCCTTATCATTTGTCAGTGTGTATCAGCAAGCATGTCCGTGCTCATCAGCTTTCCCATGCTGGAAAACCAGCTTCCAGGATATGTGGGCATGGTCACGGGGATGCCAGACGTCAACCCAGTGACATCAATGTGTTTCGCCGGTAGGGTGTAACCATAGCTTTATCAGGATGGTGGTCTGCAGAAACGTCCAGTCTAATAGTTGGTTTTGACTTCTTACAGTGGTGTTGGGCTGCCTTCTAGAATGAGATAGCCAGGGAGGTGGGGGCCTATCAAGCGCTGTAGAATTATCTGGCGGCTGTAATGCTGTTCGGATCACTTTTACTAGAAAGCCAATCGCCAGCTGAAAAAATATGATGATGGGATCATGGCTGAAGCTGCAAACATGAGGATCCTGGTATAGTCATTTGCTGCCGCGGCCATAGATGTGCAGCCTCAGGGCATCAAGCATTTAAAGAAGAAAGGGCTTATCTCCAAAGTATACATGCTCTCAGTTTATCCATTGCTGAACAAGTTGAAAGCTTTTTTAGACTAGAGTTAGGGGCCACACTTTGCATAGGTACCTTGGATGGCTTCTGGCTTCACTTATATTTGCAAATGTGTGCGACTAAAACCTCAGTTTTTATTGTAAAGTTTTTAATACGTTTTAAATATTTGTTTGACATAAATAATAAACAACTCACAATACTCTCATATATCCTTAAAATACAATCATACTGTGCAAAGTAATTAATACAACTGTGCAGTCAAATAAATAATAGTCCAAAATGTATATTTTAAATAGTGCAGTCTTGATCATTAATATCCAATTTACAACATGATTGTGCTCCACTTCTGTTTTGTACCAAACACCATGTCACACCAAAGGCTCACCTTTAGAAATTGACCTATATTGCAAATAGGTCTCAGCACGCTCCCCCTATAGTGGGGTGATAATCTCCAATCCTCACTCTCTCCAAATTCACCAACACCTTTTTTCCACGTTTGTTCTCCAAAAAATGGTTTCCTGGAGTGGGAAGACAAATCGCTCACCATAGCAGCTCAAAAATATAAGGCCGTCATCGCACTTACCACCTTAAAAGCCATTATTGTTATCAAATAACTCCAATAAAGACACTCACATTTAAAAGTGCACAATTTTGGTGGATGTCAGAAAGAAAGGCAGAAATATGATTTGTTGCCCTCTGAAGACTCGGGTATCGGCATCACCTCTAAGACACAGCATCCGGCTTCACATTCAATCTAGCGTAATGACATATATATATATATAGATATAGATATAGATATATATATATAATGATAACATATGATTAAAGTAAAAAATACTCACATTTATTTGTATTGGAGAGCGTAAAAGGATGAGTGGTTATTGCTTTACATGAGCCAGTATATTCACAAGGGAAAATGGTTAATCTGCCTTAATTGCCTACTGGATTTCTAACAAAATATTGGCAAAAGAAAGAAACAAAACCTCAAAGCAGATAACAGTTGCTGTAATATAATTTAGAGAAAACACAGAAAATGAATCACGTTGCTGTATTTTTTCCTTTAACAAAGACTGAATGTTGATTGAGTTATGCTAATACAATGGGGCTTATTTATACAGACTGGAGTGGGGGAGGGTTTTTCAATGCAATACTTCCAGTCTCTTTATTCCAGTTGTTATAAAAGAAATTAATTAAAATTATTTTGCAAGACAAAATGAATACATTGTGTCTGCACAAACCGATACAGCCCTGGCACATTAAAAAAAGTTTGAATGGGGTGCATGCATGGCTTCACGAGATGGCAGGCGTCTGAAGGCTTAGCTCTGGTTCCCAATCCACTCTCTACAGCCCCAGCACCGCTTCACACCACTCCAATTGCTTTGGGGGTGAGCTACCTTAATTCCCCTAGTACTCAACCACCAAGCCACCATGGGCAAAATAGGGTGACAGCCTCTTCCCTGCTGCCAACGGAGATGCAGTCTCCATCCACAATGGAGCGCTTCCTCACTAGGCCTGCATCCCCAGCCTTGCTTTCCCAGGATGGCTCGGCGAGGCATATTAGTGTCCTGATGGCTGACGACCCACCAGAGTCTGCACCAACTTGCAGCCATCCCCTGGCCCCTTGATCTACTTTAACCTCTGAATTGCTGGATGAGAAATTTTATTACATCAACTCACCCGCAATATTTCTCTGGAGGTTGGGAAGATTTCTCAGGAACTGAGGGGCGAGATAGACCACCTGGGTGAGCATACTGACACCTTAGAGACTAAGTTCGATGACCTGACTCAGTATGTTCAAGCTTTAGAAGAAGTAAACTCCATGCTTAAACACAATGTTTACCAACTCCAACTACAACATGAGGACCTGGATAAGAGGGAAAGGCACCAGAACATATGAATTTATGGTGTTCCAGAGTCAGTGAGTGATAACCACGTTTGCCCCTACCTTCTGGGCCTATTCAACGCCCTTGCAGCTGACATAGATTGGCGTCTGGACCATGTGCACATGTCCCTGGCTCCTAAATCTGACCCGGGAGCCAGACCAAAGGATATAGTAGTTTGTTTCTACTACTACGACAGCAAGGAGGCCCTCACACTGGCTGCTCGCAACCACTCACAGATATAATTCAAAGGCACCCCATCACCTATCATCTTCAAACCTACAAGTTTTTTTACTTCTAGGGCTTTCCTTTCCCTCTGATCACCACAAAAGATGGCATTCAACATGTTCTGTGAGATCTCCCAAGATGGAGAAGCCTTTCCTCAAGAATCTGGGCCACGGTATCATGAAGTAAACTAACAGTGTTCTCCTGCACTGTAATCCAGGTGATCTTCTTCTTCGCC
Organism: Staurois parvus; assembly: GCF_062004578.1. NCBI lineage: Eukaryota > Metazoa > Chordata > Amphibia > Anura > Ranidae > Staurois > Staurois parvus. The sequence goes on along the minus strand of NW_028318123.1, from coordinate 5,346,819 downwards.
TGGGCCACAGAGATGAAGGGCTGCTTCCATTCCCTAGCAGTGGTCATCTTTGCCCCCCCAGTAAAATAAAGAAAATCAAGTGTTTTAGATGTCGAGGGGCATCCTTCATTTCTGCTTTAAGCAGAGCCACTGAAGGAGTCTGAGAAATGGATATCCCCGTAACTGTACATAAAATAGCAAATACGCCATTCCAAAAGTCTCTCAATCTCGTACATTCCCACCATACATTAAACATGGATCCATTCATGCCACATCCCCTGAAACAGAGAGGAGAAGCCGGTGGATACATTTTAGCTAACCGTAAGGGTACCAAGTACCAATAGGTAAGTAGTTTAACATTAGCTTCTATCAAAGATACATACATAATACCAATGTATGATCTTAAAAAATGCTTATGCCAGACCTTAGTCTCAACCTTCTCCCCAAGATCTTGTTCCCAGTCAAAAATATAAGAAAACTTGGAAGGAAAAGCCAGTAGCAGTCCATATGTGAGAGAGATACCACCTCCTTGGCCGGTGTTCTGTGTGCACCATTTTTCGGATGGCAAGACCCTATATTGTGCCGACTTATTGGGTATGAGGGACTACAAAGAATGCGAGATCTGAATAAAACGAAAGCTTTCCGTTTGGGGCATTAATAGAACCTCGACACAACAACGCAACGTGAAGGGCCCTCTATGGGTAAAATACTGTCCAATCCTATATAACTCTTTGTCGAGCCACCATTTAAATGCCTTAATATCCCACCCCAGCGGAAAGTTTGGATTATTGAAAATATGGGCCAGCGGGCAAAATTGGGAGACCATTGCGAAGTTAGCCTTGAGTTTGTCCCATAGCGATACTATAGTGAGACAGTGTCAGAGCCAATATTGGCTGGCGATTCCGAGGGGGACACCAAAGTAAATAGTCTAATGTGGAACCGGGGACTGCCTTCCTCTCCATATAGACCCAATCTAGTTTATTATTTCTCCTATACCCCACCGAAAGTTGGGCCAATTGAGCTGCCTGATAATACCTATGGAAGTCTGGGAGTCCCAGCCCACCCCTGGTCTTAGGACAGAAGAGGATCTTTCTAGCAAAATGACGGCCCTTGTTGCCCCAAATATATCTAATTACTGAAGACTGGAATTTCTCCAAGACCAAACGTGGAGCAGGAATGGAGAGAGACTGAATGTAATACAGAAGTTGTGGGAGCAAGGTCATTTTAACTGAGTGTAGTCTGCCTAACCAGGAAAGAGTATGAGCCGACCACTTCTGGAGATCTGCCTCAAGCTTACAAAAAAGTGGTGGATAATTGAATCCATAAAGAGATTCAATAGTGGCCATCCGCTGCACAGCCAAATACAGTATATGAATGATGAAGTCGGGCAAGCAATCCTGGTGGAACTGAGACATTCAGAGGCAACAACTTGGTCATATTAACCTCCAATCCCGACACCCTGCCGAACTCTCATAATAGGCAGACCTCTTTAGGGGTGTAGGTCAACGGAGAAGTCAAAAACATCAGAAGGTCATCCACAACAGCATGCACTTGTGTTCTTGTGGACTGCAGCGTACCCCTCGGGTATCAGGGTCCGACCGAATTGCCACCGCGAGGGTTTCAATAGCTATAGCAATAATTAAGAGAGATACTGTAAGGGACATCCCAGCTGTGTACCCCAAACAATCCTGAGAGCGTTGTCCTTGCAAGTGAACCTGTGCTGACAGGGAAGAATAAAGAACTTGTAGTATGCCTAAAAAACGTGGACCGAACCCCCAAACTTCCAAGACCCTAAAAAGATAGGGCCAGGACACCGTGTCAGAGGCCTTCTGTAAATCTATGGATAATATAAATCCTTCCTGGGGGGGGCCACCAGCCCATTGGGATCACAGCAGGGACACTATATCAATCACTCTACGGATTGATCTGGTCTGGTCCCTGTCTCCCTGGTAGGAAACCAACCTGATCTTTATGTATATAGGCGCCAAAGAACGAAGATAGGTGATTAGCTAAGATTTTAGTCAAAAGTTTCAAATCATTATTGATCAGCAAGATAGGTCTATAGTTACCCACATCTCCATGATCCTTAGCCGGTTTGGGGACCAAAGTAATATAAGCCATGTTCAGAGAGGGATCTAGAGGTTTCCCATTCTGTAGGGAATTAGAAACAAGCTAAATACAGGGATAGGGTGGAAGCAAATTTTTTATATTATAGTGAGGAGAAGCCACCTGGGCCCGGGGCAGAGCCCTTCTTGGCAAACTTAATTGCCCCGATAACCTCCTCCCCCTAGATAGGGGCCTCCAGCTTTGCCCTGTTGGCCATTGTTAAAAGGGGCAAAGGCAAGTCCTGTAAAAAGACATCAACAGCCTCCCTGGAGACTGAGGATCCCGACTGATATAGCCTAGAGTAGAAGGCATGAAACTCCTCCACTATTGTTTGCAGATTTTTGGGTATATCCCCCCAGTGCAGATCAAATTTTTGGCAATGTATGAGACCGAGTTTTGGGTGTCAGCTTATTAGTTGACATCGAGCCAATTCTATGCCGTTGGCAGTAGATGCATGTGCTAGCCCACCTCAAGTCATTCTCGGTCCTAGTTGTCAATGCCAGGTTCAATGCCAGCCTAGTCGATTCCAGTTTGGCAAGGATGTCCCTATTGGGTTTGCATTTATGAATTTTGCTAAGCGACTGCAATTCGGCGTCCAACCTCTCTATGTTTATCTGGCGTTCCCGCTTGATCTGGGAAGATATTTGTATGATCCCCTAATAGTAGATATGTGACCAACAAAAGGTACCCGTTTTCCCCTGAGGTTGCGAGAAGACCACACAGACCATAGAGTGATCAGACAATGACGTTTCTTGAATATGGGCCTTAAGTAACCTCGGAATGCTAATGCTTGACACAAATATGTGATCAATGCATGCGTAAGTAGCATGCGGGGTCGAGTAATGCGTATAATCTCTTCCAGTGGGGTGAGTTTCCCTCCAGATATCCACCAATCTCAAAGAGTTAATCATTTTAGCGATAGCTATACTCCGTTTAGGTGGCGGTTGAAGTTGCACTGCCGTCATTTTGAATTTGTCTAAGCTAAGATCTAGAGTTATGTTGGAGTCTCCCCTGAAAACCATCGTGCCCTCCAAATGGGAGGAAAGGGTATGAAGCATGTCCTAAAAGAAGGCAGGTTGACCAATATTAGGGGCATAGTAGGTTTCCAATGAATAAAGGTGGCCGTCAATGGACCCCTTCAAAAATAAGTAACGCCTATTAGGGTCCTTTTTGCGAGGACAAAATTTGGGAATTTAGTATGTATAAATGTAGGACAATAAGTGCTGGGAAAATGGGTTTCCTGAAGGAGAACTACATCAGCATGCTGCGGGTGGTAGTAATGAATAATTTTCCACTGTTTCAAATGAGAATTTAATCCCTGAGTGTTATGGGAACAAATTCTCAAATGCGAACCATTAGGAGGACACATAATGAAAGGCCAAAGAAAGGACACGCTCAGTCAATAGACCACCACTTACCACTCCCTTATATGTAGACTGCTGAGTATGGATCGCCTGGATCGGTTCTCCAAATCATCAGTTTTGGCCAGGGCAATCTCCAGCTGATCCTGGAGATCCTGGATTGATGCTGTATTCTTATTTGTTCTGGCAACAGTCAAGTCCATCTTATTTTTAATGGTATCGATGCGAGAGCCTAGGCCCTGCAGATTTGCTTTAATATCTGTAGTAATCTGTAGTAATCTCTTTATCCTATGCTTAGAACCCCTGGATGTTGCCATTTGCTCCCTCCTGGATATTTGGGCTGTACAGTACCTTTGCAGCAATGGGAATATAAACTCTTTCTATTTGCCGATGACATTTTGTTAACTTTGACAAATCCCCTTGTCTCCCTGCCCTCTGTTGACTAAATTTGGCTCTTTGTATGGCTCTAAGGTGAATACATCAAAAAACAGAAGCCATGCCTCTTCATATTCCCCCTGACCTATTAGCTACCATACAACAGACCTACCACTACAAATGGTGCTCTCATTCCCTCAAGTATTTATGTATTCAGCTTATTTCTCCTTCTTTGCTGCTAATTACCCTCCCCTTTACGAGTATATTCATAACATGCTAAAGCTTTGGGGCACCTACCTCATTTCTTTACTAGGAAGGATAAATGTTTTAAAGATGACTATAGTACCTAAAATGCTCTACTTTTTTTAAACTTTGCCGGTATCAATACCCTTACCTCAACTCAGATCTCTACAGTGCTGGTTCCTTAAGTTTATCTGGCATAATAAAGCGCATCAAATAGCCAAAACTGTGGTATTCTCTCCTAAAGCTTGGGGGGGGGGGATTAGGCACTCCTGATATCATTAAATTTTACTATGCCACTCATCTCTCTTCTGTGACCTCCTGATCTAGTAAGTATGCTCCGAACAGCTTGTTGGAAATTGAGATGGGATCCCTTTGCCCAGTACTCCTCTCCTCTTTTATTTGGTCTCCTTCTACCTATACTGATACTGCACTGAGGCAGTTTTGTTTGGCTCTGATGCTGCATACTTTGAAGATATGACATTTATGTACTGTAAAGTTCTCTTTCTCCACTACATGCCTTCCATTGTCTAATGTCCTTTCTAATCCTCTCATCCCAGACATTTTATTCTATGTCTGTATCAGGGGCGGACTGACAACTCATGGGGCCCCCGGGCATTAGGAGATCATGGGGCCCCTGTATCCTTGCCCAAACTCAAAAAAGCCTATGAAAAAGGTACCAGGGACATCTCATGGGGCCCCCTACTGACCCCGGGTCCTCAGGCAGTGCCCGAGTTTCCAAATGGTCAGTCCGCCCCTGGTCTGTATGGCACCCTGGGCCACAGCGTAAGGTTTTAATGTTTTAGTATAAGACACCTGAAGTATTGCACCGCCATGCATCCCCTATACCTCCTACTATGGCTCCTCAGTGTTATTGCTGATATTTGTAGAATGGAATATCTAACTGCTTTAGTAAATTATACTATGGGTATGTTTCACAAAGTGTGGAGTGTGTGGGATCAGTACGAATTTGACTCCTTACCCACAAACGGAGTGTCAGCTTTCTAGTGACCTTCCCTGTGACCTATTTATATAATGTCTTTTCTTTTGTGTGTATTGACCTTCACGACACTCCGATTCTTCTGTAGTGTACTTTATAGAAATTATGTTTACTCCTCTTTATCTTTTGAGATGTCTTGGTCTCTATCTTTTATTTTCCTTTGCATATGATTTATGTGCATGTTACAACCTCTAAAGGCCTTCATTTTCATCATGGCATATAATTTCATATGTATGCAGTATATGTTTGTATTGCTTGGGCCTCCTTGTATTTAGGCTTCATTTGTACCTTACAGATGTTCTTTTTTTCTCTGTTAACACTGAAAAATCTAAATAAAAAAAAATTATATATATATATATACATACATACATACATACATATACAGTATATGTTTGAATACTTAACCATTTCAATACCGTGCAATTTTACACCTTCCTGCCCAGGCCATTTTTCAGGTTTCAGCGCTCTCACACTTTGAATGACAATTGCGCGGTCATACATCACTGTACCCAAACTAAAATTTTATAATTTTCTTCACACAACTAGAGCTTTCTTTTGGTGGTATTTAATCACCGCTGGGGTTTTTATTTTTTGCTAAATTAACAAAAAAGACCAAAAATTTTGAAAAAAAATCACATTTTTCTTTGTTTCTGTTATAAAAGTTTACAAATAAATAATTGTTCTTCATAAATTTAGGCCGAGATGTATTCTGCTACATGTCTTTGGTGAAAATAACCCAAATTAGGATGTATTTTTTAGTTTGTAGGAAAGTTATAGAGTTCACAAACTATGGTATAGATCTGAATATTGATCAATCTTGAAGTACTGACAGCCAATCTAATTTCTTGAGGTCCAAGAATGTCAGAATAGTACAGATATCCCCAAATGACCCCTTTTTGCAGAGTAGACAGTCCGACGTACTTCATAAGAGGCATGGCGAGTTTTTTGAAGTTGTATTTTTTTGTCATAATTTTTCGGAAAATGAAAAAATTAAAAAAATTATTTTCACTATTTTTTTTTTACATACTGTCACCAGTGCAGTACAGCATCATCATATAAATTGCATGGCGGTGAACAGGGACACTGACTGGTGACAGTATGAAAAAAATATATATATATATATTTTTTTTTAATTTTTTTTAATTTTTTTATTATATTTAATTTTTTATTACATTTTTTTTATTTTTTTTAAGATTTTTTTTTCATATTTTACTATGACCAAAGTAGTACAATGTTACCATAGTAACATTGTACTACTTTGGGGAAGTGATCAGTATTTTTTTTTTTTTTTTTTTTTTTTACACAATTTGCTTATAGCAAAGAATTACTTTGCTATAAGCAAGCATTTACTTGAATGAAATCGATTCATTCAGCTTTTTTTTTTTTTTTTGTGCTTAGCTGTGATTTGGTCACAGCTAATCACATGACATGTGCATGTGATTAGCTGTGACCATTCACAGCTAGGCACTAGTATACAATGGATGGCATCATGAATGAAGCCATCCATTGTATACAACTGTCATGTGACCTGCTGTGATTGGTCACAGCAGGTCACATGGTACCAGCAATGGGAGCCGGTACTCGGATCTGTCATCGGCCGTGTCCGAGGTGCACAGCCGGTGACAGATCGCACTGCTGCGCCGCTCTGCATTAGCGCAAACAGCGCATGTGCGGGAGCACGCCAAATGGCGTGCATCCGGAGTGCAGAGACACTTCTGAAGCCGCCAAGCGGCCATTGGCCGGGCGGCTAATGGTTAAATGAATCTGTCCAATGTACCATAAGATTATTGTAGAGGGAAGAAATCAATTCAATTCAACTGTATTTTATATTTTCCCACAGAACTGTTTTCTGGCAGCTGTTGGTTACTGCTATTTTTACATTATACTGGCTGATAACTTATTAAAGGAGCAGTCCATCTAGAATTGACATGTTCAGTTTTTGTCAGACAGAGTCACATCTATGTGTTTTTCTCTTGAGTTCTCCAGTTTTGAGTTCTGAGATCTACACACTCGGCATTCTATTGTGGGCAGAAGAAGATACTGAACGTATAGGGGAAGACCTAAAAAAGTCAATATTTTTAAAAGATGCTCAGTTTCAATTGCCTAAATTTGTGAAATGTTTACTTTAACAAGATTGCATATTTGAGGTGATCATCTAAGCCACAGGTGTCAAACTGGCAGCCCTCCAGCTGTTGCAGAGCTACAAATACCATGAGGCATTGCAAGGCTGACAGTTACAAGCATGACTCTCACAGGCAGAGGCATGATGGGACTTGTAGTTCTGCAACAGCAGGAGGGCTGTCAGTTTGACACCCCTGATCTAAACGGTTAGCACTTCCACCTGGCAGCACTAGGGTCATTGGTTTAAATCCCAACCACGAAACTACCTGCACTGAGATTGCATGTTTTCCCTGTGCCTGCGTGGGTTTCCTTCGAGTACTCCAGTTTCCTCCCACACTCCAAAGACATGCTGGTAGGTTAATTGACTCCTTTCTAAATTGGCCCTGGTATGTTTATGTATGAGTGTTGAGGACCTTAGATTGTACGAGGGTTGAGGGTTAGGGACTGTGAATGTACAATATATATATATATATATATATATATATATATATGTAAAGTGCAGTGTAAATTGATGGCGCTATATAAGTACCTGTAAGAAATAAAATAAATAAATCATGGGTTTCTTAAGATACTGAATCATCTTACAAATATTTTCTAGATCTGGCTTGTCAAACGATTTGTGTTTTTTCATTTCAGGATTATGATGCCATGGTCAGACTTGTGGAAACACTAGAAATGTTGCCAACCTGTGACTTGGCAGATCAGCATAATATAAAGTTTCACTATGCCTTTGCTCTCAATCGGTAAGATGTTTTTGCTGATGTGTTTACCTTTTGTGTCAGGCATAAAACACAGTTCATTGCAGGAGGCATAACTGCAGCATTAGCACTGCAAACATATATGTACATTGTAAAATAACAAAATTAAACAGCGCAAATTGCATTAGTTTTTAAAGCAGCAAACACGAAAAGAGGATATCCTCTCTCTTCAACATACATATAAATAAATGGTGTTTATTAAATAAACCAATCGCAGGGATATAAATAAATAAATAACATGTGTCAATAATCAAATAAATTAATCAAATAATCATACAGTCATAAACCATAAATTAACCATAAAGATATTTGAATAAGTCATATATATACAATCGTGCACACTGAATAAACAATTAATAGTGATTGTGAAAAACTCCTGCGCTTCTACCTAAAAATGAACCAAATATAGAGAGAGAGAGAGAGAGAGAGAGAGAGAGAGAAGCTGCTAACATCCAATCATATACCAAAATGATCAACGATAAATGAGATAAAGGAAATGATGCAGCGCTACTCTGATGATATTATAACTAATACTTAATACTTAAATATTATATAAAAGTACATATACATAAAGTGACACAATATGCAACAAAACATAGTCAGTGACCTGATCCTCCACAGATCTACAAATATAATCGTGAACCAATCCTCAATGGATCCAAAAGTGAACACAGTGAATATTGCACAACCTCAATGATGGTAATCGCAGAATTTTATAAACCAATACTATGCGTATGGTATAAGTGTGCATAAATCCTAAATTAGGATCCAAAGTGATGGTGTAAACAAACAGGTATATGTAAATTTAGTCCAAAAAGCGGATTAATAAGTGACACGTCCAAAATTTCGACTCAAATTGAAAGAAATGCATAAAAGTGCATAAGAAAGTGCATAAACATGCAAAAACCAAATATCTGAATCCCAAAAACTATATAGTGTTTCCATACACAAATCAATACATACACAAAAGAACAACCAATGATAAATACAATAGTGAAAATATCTGTGTACCTATATCATGCAAAACGTGTGACTCAAAACTACAAGTATGAATGTGAAAAAATGTTCAAATGTGGTACTACACCACCATATATTCAGGTAAACAAGATAACACTCGTGCACGTGGATGGCGAATGTGGGTAACCACAGAAGAGTATCCGTCAGTAGCCGGATTAGCCACTCACCTCCTTGCTTCGTCCCGCAGGGGGTCAAAACACTTTTGGGATCACTAAACCGGATCCTCCATGTATATATAGCCGTTTGGCGGCTTCAGAAGTGTCTCTGCACTCCGGGTGCACGCCATTTGGCGTGCTCCCGCACATGCGCCGTTTGCGCTAATGCAGAGCGGCGCAGCAGTGCGATCTGTCACCGGCTGTGCACCTCGGACACGGCCGATGACAGATCCGAGTACCGGCTCCCATTGCTGGTACCATGTGACCTGCTGTGACCAATCACAGCAGGTCACATGACAGTTGTATACAATGGATGGCTTCATTCATGATGCCATCCATTGTATACTAGTGCCTAGCTGTGAATGGTCACAGCTAATCACATGCACATGTCATGTGATTAGCTGTGACCAAATCACAGCTAAGCACAAAAAAAAAAAAAAAAAAAAGCTGAATGAATCGATTTCATTCAGGTAAATGCTTGCTTGGTTGTTCTTTTGTGTATGTATTGATTTGTGTATGGAAACATTATATAGTTTTTGGGATTCAGATATTTGGTTTTTGCATGTTTATGCACTTTCTTATGCACTTTCAGCGTTTCTTTCAATTTGAGTCCAAATTTTGGACCATACGCATAGTATTGGTTTATAAAATTCTGCGATTACCATCATTGAGGTGGTGCAGTATTCACTGTATTCACTTTTGGATTCATTGAGGATCGGTTCACGATTATATTTGTAGATCCGTGGAGGATCAGGTCACTGTCTATGTTTTGTTGCACATTGTGTCACTTTATGTATATGTACTTTTATATACTATTTAAGTATTAAGTATAAGTTATAATATCATCAGAGTAGCGCTGCATCATTTCCTTTATCTCATTTAAACAATTAATAGTGTGCTCCAATGTGAGTAACTTAGATGGATACAGACAGTCACACTTTATAATAAGTGACCACAATTCCTCCTTCCAGCTTATGTGAACGCCCAATTCACTTTTCCTCCCAGCAAGACATCACACAGGCTTATGATACACACCGGCACCCTCCAATTTTGACTCCCTGTTGGCAGCAGCTGGGGAAGGTGCAGAAACGTGGAACAGAACAGGTCACGAGATGCCTCAATCTGACAGTTGAATGAAACATTCACTGGTTGATTGGGATGGTCTGTGGAGTGGCTGAGGACCCATGCAGTTTGGCCTTGAAAGTTATTAATAAAATGCATGCTGACAACCTATAAATAGGAGGTCAAGCTTTCTGGTAAGCTTCCATTTTGCAGTCACGGTGGTGTTGTGGCACGTGGGTGTTCACTCAAGCTGGAAGGAAGAATTGTGGTCACTTATTATAAAGTGGAACTGTCTATATCCCTCTAAGGGAATTTCGCACATTTTTTCTTACTGGGACTCACATTGGAGCACTCTATTGTTTATTCAATGTGCAGGATTGTATATATATGAATTATTCAAATATTTGTATAGTTAATTTATGGTTTATGATACATGTATATTGTCAAGACTATTTACTAAGACAGTGCAGAGCTCAGAGCTAACATTCAGAGTGCAGTAATCCAGAAGTGAGGTAGGAATACATTCTGATTCGTGGCAATGGGTTTTTATACTTTGGTAACTGTTCCTAGCTTACTGAATAAGTGTGGGCGTTGTGTGGTTTATTTAATAAGGTGGTGCAAAATAAAATGATAGTGTGCAAGCCATAGCAACCTAATGGATTTTAGTTTACTGTAGTTTGATTAGTAAAAATGAACAAAAGAAAAAGAGGGGTGCAAAACAGCCTCATAGTGTAGTAAACTTTATTGATGTAGAAAGGATAAAAACAATCCACTCACAAGATCAGGTGGAGTGATTGGCATGTAACTATATGGAGACAGTCACAGGGTAGAAGCAACTGATCCTCATACTGGTGCTGCTGTGAGAATGACAGCCATCTTGAATGCACGGGGAGCCGCCATTGTAGTAGCCAGAATGGGCGCCTCTAAAACAAGTGAACCTACAGATTGCCTCCTGCCTGTGTCCGAACCGCAAGGGATTGTGGGAAACACATTTCAGGAAAAAGGTCCTCCCCCTCATCAATCTCCAAAGTTTACAGTGTCACTGGATGCACTACAGGCAACTTTTTTCTGTGATGTAAAATGGCATTTGTTAGCTCTTGGTTACTGCACATTGAACACTGGCATTGGACTGCTGTAAAAACTTGTTCAGGTCTTGTTTAACCACTTCAATACTGGGCACTTTTACCCCCTTCCTGCCCAGGCCAATTTTCAGCTTTCTGCGCTGTCGCACTTTGAATGACAATTGTGCGGTCATGCAACACTGTATCCATATGAAAATGTTATCATTTTTTTCACACAAATAGAGCTTTCTTTTGTTGGTATTTAATCACCACTGAGTTTTTTTTTTTGCTAAATGAAACAAAAAATACCTAAAACGTTTGGAAAAAAATGCATTTGTCTTTCTTTCGATTATAATATTTTGCAAATACATTTCTTCATACATTTTGGTAAAAATGTATTCTGCTACATTTCTTTGGTGAAAATACCCCAAATTAGTGTATATTATTTATTTCGTCTGTAGGAAAGTTATAGAGTCCACAAACCAAGGTATATACAGTATATCTGACAATTGATCAGTCCTGATGTACTGACGGCCCAGCTCATTTCTTGAGGCTCGGGTAGTACAAATACCCCCCAAATCACCCATTTTTGGAAAATAGATAGTTCAAGGTATTTAGTAAGAGGCATGGTACGTTTCTTGGAGGTTGTAATTTTTTGTTACAATTTTTTGGAAAATGTAGAATTTTGTTTTACATATTGTCACCAGTCCAGTGCAGCATTATTATATAACTGGTGTGGCGGTGATTAGAGACACTGACTGGTGACAGTAAAAAAAATATATAATTTATTTTGTTTTTTTTGTTTTTTTAATTTTTCTATTTTTCCTAATTTTTTATTACATTATTTTTCTTTTCTTTATTTTTCAACACACTGTGACCAAAGCAATACAATGTTACCATAGTAACATGGAACTACTCTGGGCAAGTGATCAAGATGTTTTTCTTTTTTTCTGTAACACATTATGATTGCTAATACCAATATATTTCATTGATATTTGCAATCATTGTTACTGAATGAAACTGATTCATTCAGTCTTTTGTTGTGATTAGTCGTGATTGGGCAAAGCTCATCACATGCCCTGTCTGTATCATGTGACTGCTTTGAACAGTCACAGCTAACAACACAATTGTATATAATGGATGACATGACAGGAAGTCATCCATTGTATACAATTGAGACATCATCTGCTGTGATTGGTCACAGCGGTCATATGACACTGGCAATGGGCCAGTGTAGTGATATGTCATTGACTGTGTCCTGTGGACACAGCCGGTGACAGATCACGCTGCTGCACGGCCCCGTGGCCATGTGAGAGGCTCGTTTTGACAGAACGTCATATGACTCCCAGTCACAACGAGGAGTGTGCACCCAACCATCAATCTGCTATAGGCCGGGCGGAAAGGTGTTAAGTGAACTCATGAGGTGGGAAATATGAAAGTAGCCAGTGTTGACTTGAACAGGGACAAACGGGCAGAACCAAAAGGTCCAGTCTTCATCAAAGCCACTAAGGATGCGGATTAAATTTTATGCAGTGTTCACCCCATGGGGGGCAACGGCTGCTGCAGGTGGTAAATAAAGCAAACAGGCCTGGGTTGGTAACAAAACAGTAGTAAACTAGCTGAGGTACAAAAATAAATGATAAAATAATTCTGGGTTCCAGAACCTAATGACTAATCCTGATGACCAAGCAAGAAAGTGGGCCAGGAGGAGTAGTAGGTTCAAGACGTAAGACCAAGTTCAGGAACTGGAACTTGGGCATAATATAGAGTTCAGCGGTAAGGGCATAAACCAATAACTTTCCTATGTCTGCACACAGGGAACATATCCAAAGTTTCTGAGTAGCCGTGAGTCTGCTTTCTGACACCTAGTGAATTGCTTACCTGCAGCAAATAGCCAAAAAGTTTAAACTGTCTAAACTCCTGTGTATTATAACTGTGAAAGAAAAACAAAGCAATTGGTGGTAAAGCAGGGATCAGGATGACAGAAAAAGTATGATGTTTCTAGTGATTTTTCTTTGCTTGTTTTGAATGAAGGATTCAGGAAATATTAAATCAGGACAAATGTTTTTTTTTTTTAGTTCAGCAATGTCAGCCTGCATTTTTCTCTTATTAGTTACCTTTAATGCCTTTTATATTCTTAATATAAAGTAAACAAGTTTCCTTTAAATATCCAAACCTGAACCTGCTCTGGATACCCCCTTATTTACAAAAGCCAGGAATGAGTTTTCTTTCCTGGAGTGGGACTTTAACAAAGCAAAAGTAATCCTTTAAAACAAACATTTGTTAGCAGGTAGGGTCATTTTGTTGAAGAGTTTCTTTTCCCAAAAAAATCTTGCACAATTGCTAGCAATTTTTTTTTTTTAAATCTGTCCTTGGGCTGCAGTACAAGCTCAGTACAGTCTCATTCCTTTCTCAGCACAGTGCATTAGTTATGTCATCAATGCTTCCCCAGTGTCATCTTCATATATAAGCATTGTAGCTAGCTATAGGGTCAACACTGTAGCTTGCCAGAGAAAAAAAGCAGAGAGATCTGTAACTGCTACAGATCTCTGCTACTTAGTTGCTAGTGTGACATTGTCCTAGTTGTGACTTACTAAGCTAAATACTTGCTCCAAGTCAGTGACCAAGAAGAACTTAAGTCAGTGTAACAGGCAGGAGATCAGCAATGGCAATTACTTTTAAAGTGTGTTTCCACGTTTGCAGCCAAATTGGGAAAACACCTACTCTTTGTTTTGTAAAATTTGCTTAGATTTTTTTATCTTTTCATTAGCTCTTACATTTTACTCTTAAACTGAAATTTCATGCAAGGGGGTTGGGGAGTTGTCTTTACCATAGTTAACCATGCCTATACTGTGCTGGCAGATCTCCATGGTCAGTTGTAAACTAGATGTAAACATTGTCTATCCCGGTCTTTCGCAATCTTTTTTCAGTCGCGGCACCCTATAAAATTCTGCACAACCTTGAGGCACTGCATTCTCCAGTGTAGAAAACAAAACTAATAGTTTTCTGGGATGTTGAATTTATATCCTCCACTGGGCAGGTAGTTTTCTTTAACCTTTAGCCCTGCTGAAGACAAGCGGAGTCCGGTTCAGCGGGTGTCAGTGGCTAGAGGGGAGGGAGGAGAGTGGACATGTCTGCTCCCCTCCCCTTCTTGTCATGACCCAGAAGTAATGTTATGACGTCATGTCTGGGTCCCTATCGACAGATTTCCTGGCCATTGAGGCCAGAAAAGAATGTAATGCAGTGCGATGTGCACTGCATTACATCCAGTGGAGTTCGGGGAGACATCCAGGGTCTTTTAGAACCTAGATATCTCAATAAAGAGAACATGTCACCAAAATTCATCACATAGGGGACTTTCTGTCCCCTATGTGATGAAAAAAAAGTTAAGTGAAAAAAAATATATATTTTTTTTAATTGTAAAAAATTAAACTTGCACCCAAGCACATAACAAAATGTTGAGGCCCCCCCCCCACCACCACCACATATACAAATGTAAAAGCACATGCTGGGGCACCTACATGAAAATGTTGATTGCGATACACGTTACATATTGCCGCGCACACCAGAATATGAGCAATAATTCTAGCACCAAATCTCCTCTGTAACACTAAACTGATGACTTTTAAAACCGTTGCCTATAGAAAACATAGGGTACTGATGTTGTTGCAATTTCATGACACTCCCCTTTCCTGATGAGCACCCAATCGGTGCTCATTACACTGCAAGGTTACTTCCCTCCCTGCTAATCCCCGGGTGCGGTGCTGGAGACAAGCAGGAAAGTGAGGAGGAAATAAACAACTCAATGTTAACAAATATTAAGCATTTAAGTCGACAATAAAGCCCCTTATGTTTTTAAAAGCACCTCAGATTTAAATACAGTTTTGGCTAAAATGTATTCTTTTTTTATATGGACAAGTAGATTGTCATGTCCCTGGACACGTAGTCTTTTTAAAAATTTCCCCTGAAACCACACTCCCCTGAGTTTTACATAATGCAGCAACATCCACACATGGTGGACACCCAACATTTGAGGTGATATATTCTTCCAAAGCAAATACACCTTTGCACACTGGTACTGACTAGTATTCCAATGTTTCTTTTCTCCCTCAATTTCTCTTCCTTACTCAGCTAATGTGACCACAGTGCTGACAGAGAGGGGCAGGGTAGGGGCAAACAAGGATGCTATGTAGGCACCCAGCATCCTCCTTATCAACAAATAACATCCACGGTTGTTAGGATGCTGGCGTCTAGAAGGTTGTAATGGTGCACAATGAACACCTGTGGCTTTGTCTAACTAAAAGGCAAGTTTGATATACTTTGTGGCTTAGATACAACTATTGGGCAATTTTTAGGCATTCCTGAAAAAACCTGAAGAGGCCCTAGTGTGCCTGGGCACCCTGAAAAAGGCTGGTCTATCATTACAAATGGTTCATGTTTTAGAAGCTGGCTTCACCCTTGTATTTTAATTAGAGATAACTCAGTGGGGTTTATTTACTAAAGCTGGAGAGTGCGAAGTCAGACTCCCTTCTAGAAACCAATCAGCTTCCAGGTTTCATTGCCAAAGCTTCATTGAACAAGCTGAGGTTAGAAGCTGATTGATTTCTATGCAGAAGGGAGTCTGATTTTGCACTCTTCAGCTTTAGTAAATAAACCCCTGTGTGTCCCCAGTCTTGTGTAGAGGCAGAGACACTGTGAGAATACTCAGAATTGCTTGCAGTCATTGCTTGCAGAAACATCTGAGAGGTAAGTAATATTAAAAAAAAGGGTATACTGTGTGAATGATAACACATAACAAATACATTGTAGACTATATATATATATACTGTATATATATATATATACATTGAAGACTATATATATATAATAATAAACAGATATAAAGCAATAGTTTGAAACATGTGAAATAAAAAAAAATAAAGTTAAATTGATCCCAAAACATTATTGTTTCCCTTTAGCTTCATGGTGTCATTTAATTCGCACTGTATCAATACATTTTTTGTTCAATGGTTTACTCAAATTTTTTAAGGTGTTATATTTTATTTTAATATCCATTTTTGGATTTACCAAAACTGAATAAAAAGCCTTCCAAAATGTGCTTTCAGAAAGTGCCTCTGCTTTTTGGGAGCTATCCCATCCCTGAACATTATGATCACTGCTAGAAATTGCTCTTCTTGGTTTCCTTATGCAATGTACAAAATTAAATTACATTTGCTAATTATGGAAATTGTCTTCTCAGTGAATGTATTTATTCTGACATCCTCTTTAGTATTGTTCAGTATAAAGACCTCTTATATGCAACACCTCTGTTATACTTGCTAAGTGACTTTGTATACTGTGTGAGGAAAGTCTTTTTATCATGATAACCGTTGTACAGGACAGTGTGTCCCATGAATTTTAAACACTATAAACCTTATATGATTATCCCCAGGAAATTCAGTTGTGTGTTCAGTAATTCATAATGTGGGGATTATTTCTGGAAATTATATTAATTATATCTGCATTTTAATAGGGACTAAGCAGTAACACAATGCTTTTTATCCCTACTATACACATTTTACTAAAGGCTTTAGAGAATAACTGTACAATATATATTTTTTAACAGAAAGAACTATACAAATTTTCATTTAGTCTGTAAGGTGCATTTATAGCCCTAACTTTTTAAATCCAACATTACAGGGCAGATGAACATGGGTTATGCAGCAAGTGATTGGACAATGGCAAATAAAACTGTACGGATAGCCCCAACATATCTTCCTACTCTTAGCAAGCTTCAGTTTTTTTAATAGTGTTCTTAGGCGAAGGGGCATCTCTTCTCTGTAAGAGGAGCAAATGTTTTTCTTAGATTTTTTTCTTTAGTATTTTTTCATCATGATTTTTAGCAAGTTTATTACCTGCTACATAACTGAACCATGCCAGGAAGAAGCTGTTGGGCCAGCCTGTAAAATTGCTTCAGGCACTGTATCCTGCATTTAGTGTTTACCTGGTTTTAGTGCAATGTGTTAATTTAGCTACAGTTTGGTATACAGTTCCAGGGCCATGGTCCATCTGCCAGTGGAAACCTGTCCCTGAAGACTCCTTAGTGGTTATGCCCGCCAGGAGTAAAGCTGGCTGTGGTTTCAGGAAAGAAAATCACATCGTCTATAGCTTGCTTAAGATTTGAATGGGGCTCAGGTTCCTAGTATCTGTTCTCAACTGATTATAGGACCGCTTTAAATCAGGGCTGCAGGTCCTATCTACTCCAGTCCCTGAGGGGTGTATGTGGAGTGTCAGGCTACAATTCTTTTAGTCTCAGCCAGCTGCAGGAGGCTGGTTTTCCAGATTTTTTTAAACTCCTTCTCTGGTAGGGACGCTGTTTCACTTACATGGCCTCCTACTCATAGAGACACAAAGCTCAAGGGGAATGGTTCAGCAGACCTTGTCAGCTCATGTTCTGCTAACAATTCAGGGAGAGTCTGAAACATCTGCCCGAGAAGTCCTGAAGTGGTTAGACTTCACCATTGTCCCGAGTGCAAGTCTCTGCCCTTCTTAGGGGCTTACCTAGCTTCCTCTGGCTCGTCACCCTTTTCCTGTTTATCCAGAGAGAAGTTATTAGCAACTATGGGGTCAATTCCCTGAAAGCTACCACATGCGATATGATAGGTCACGTGACTCATTTTTCAGAAATATTGCACTAGAGAAATTAGTCAGTTCATCAAAGTAAAATATCAAATGTGAGGTAAATACCACACATTTGTTTAAATAGTGAGATAAATACCGCATGAGTTATTTTAACTCAAACATTCATGCAGTGTTTATCTCTTAGTGAATTGGCCCCTATGTCTGAATTTATGGATTGGCTCTCAATCCTGCCTGAAGCCCTAGGCCTCAGACTGCACCACAAGCAGACTCCTTTACTCTGGATAAAGGTTCCTCATTTGGTTCTGATGATTCAGCACAAGAGGAGGCCCAATCTGCAGATATCTCACCTAAGTTTAAAGTGCTACTAAACGCAGGACCCTGCATTCACTATATCTGGTATTCCACAGTACACACAACATGGAATGCAAATATTTTACTAAATATAAACTGCTAAACACTTTTTCTCATCAGCAGTATATAGCAGTCTTGTGACTTCTATCAGTGTTCAGCAGAGCACTGGTTAAAGCTTGTAGGAGGAGTTTTAATTCTGCTGCAAGAGGATGCAGGACCCCTGACCTCTGTCTGGACAGTGCTGATTGGCCCTGTGCTGATCGCATGCACTCTCCCAAGAAAAAAAAAACCTATACCAATACACACCAAACTGAGCATGTGCAGAGTGACTCCACACAATATGTTTTATCAGGAGATAAGAGGGGAGCACTGGAAGAAGCAATCTGGGCCTAGGACATTTCAGACGTTAGGGGCCTGAATGTCATATACTGGGTCAACAAATAAAAGTTTTGTTCAGTCTATGCCTCCACCCTGTTTCACGGTGTTTCAAAGTGAAGAGGTTACTGAAGATACGGAAATTCTTGTACGACAGAAAGAAAATTCAGAAGTGAGGTAATGTATTTGTATTGTATTTTTGGATGAAAAATGTGCTGATTAAACGAATATCGTACGATCTGGTATCGTACGAGAAATATTTTCATTCTTGTCCCTTTACATAATTCCGGACGAAAGCTGTGTACTAACGATCATATTGATTTTCTGAACGTGTGTACTAGGCTTAAGGGTGTCTGCTTTACTGCTTCATCCAGAATGCAGACAGCCTAAGACAGGAAGAGCATTACTGGCCGAATTAATAAGTGAAAAAGGAAAAGGCTTAAAAAAGAAAACTAATATAACCACTACATCTAAGGATTGGTAAGCTACCATATATTACATTTTTGTTTTGAGGTTTAATACAGCCTTAAGTTTAACTAGATAGCTATTTGGGTATTTTTTATACCAGTTTTGGGTGTACAGTGCTTCAGGTTGCTCTATGTGTGTGCTTTAAGTCTTTTTTTGTCATTTAATATGTTGGCATGTTTGGTTGCTGTGTTTCTCACCCCTCATTTGCTTTGTATTTGGACATCCCATGGTTGTGACAACTGTTACATTTTGGATTTTCCCTTTTGTCTCTGTGACAGTAGACAAGTATGACAAATAGAGCGGTGCAAATAAAGATAAGACCCTCTTAAGGGTTTGCAAAAATTAGGAGTTAACCTGTAAAATCAAATGATGACAACATTTATACATTGAATGTACAGTGAGGAAAATAATTATTTCATCCCCTGCAGATTTTGTAGGTTTGCCCACTTACAAAGAAATGAAGGGTCTAATTTTTATCATAGGTGTGTTTTAACCATTTGCCGCCCGCCCTGTGGCTGAATGGCGGCCGGCAAATGTCATCAGCGTTCCGGATGGACGCCATATGGCGTCCTCCTGCACATGCGCAGATTGCGCTCCTGCAGAGCCGCGCAGTGGTGCGATCTGTCACCGGCCGTTTACCTCGGAGACGGCCGATGACAGATCTGAGTATCGGCCACCGTTGCCGGTACCATGTGACCTGCTGTGACCAATCACAGCAGGTCACATGACAGTTGTATACAATGGATGGCTTCATTCATGCCATCCATTGTATACTAGTGTCTAGCTGTGAATGGTCACAGCTAATCACATGCACATGTCATGTGATTAGCTGTGGCCAAATCACAGCTAAGCACAAAAAAAAAAAACCCTGAATGAATCGATGTCATTCAGGTAAATGCTTGCTTATAGCAAAGTAATTCTTTGCTATAAGCAAATTGTGAAAAAAAAAAAAAATACTGATCACTTCCCCAAAGTAGTACAATGTTACTATGGTAACATTGTACTACTTTGGTCATAGTCAAATATGAAGCAAAAATCTTAAAAAAAAGAAAACAATTTTAATAAAAAATAATAAAAAAAATATATATATATATTTTTTTTTTTTCATACTGTCACCAGTCAGTGTCCCTGATCACCGCCATGCCAGTTATTTGATGACGCGTTACTGCACTGGTGACAGTATGTAAAAAGAAATAGTGAAACAAATTTATTTTATTTTTTCATTTTCCGAAAAATTATGACAAAAAAAATACAACTTCAGAAAACTCGCCATGCCTCTTATGAAGTACGTCGGACTGTCTATTTTGCAAAAAGGGGTCATTTGGGGGATATCTGTACTGTTCTGACATTCTTGGACCTCAAGAAATTAGATTGGCTTGCAGTACTTCAGGACTGATCAATATTCAGATCTATACCATAATTTGTGAACTCTATAACTTTCCTACAAACTAAAAATTACATCCTAATTTGGGTTATTTTCACCAAAGACATGTAGCAGAATACATCTTGGCCTAAATTTATGAAAAACAATTATTTATTTGCAAACGTTTATAGCAGAAACAAAGAAAAATGTGTTTTTTTTTTCAAAATTTTTGGTCTTTTTTTGTTAATTTAGCAAAAAATAAAAACCCCAGCGGTGATTAAATACCACCAAAAGAAAGCTCTAGTTGTGTGAAGAAAATGATAAAATTTTATTTTGGGTACAATGTTGTATGACCGTGCAATTGTCATTCAAAGTGTGAGAGCGCTGAAACCTGGCCTGGGCAGGAAGGTGTAAAATTGCCCGGTATTGAAATGGTTAATAAATAGAGACAGAATATCAACCAAAAATCCAGAAAAAACATGATACAAATGTTATAAATTGAGTTGCAGTTCAGTGAGTAAAATAAGTATTTGATCTCGATGCAAAACATGACTTAGTACTTGGTGGAGAAACCCTTGTTGGCAAGCACAGAGGTAAGATATTTCTTATAGTTGGTTATCAGGTTTGCACACATCTCAGGAGGGATATTTGTCCACTCTCACTTCTTTGCAGACCTATTCCAAATCCTTAAGTTTTCTTGGCTGTTGCTTGGCAACTCACAGTTTCAGCTCCCTCCATAAATTTTCTAAAGGAGTAAGGTATGGCCACTCCATGACCATAAAGTGGTAGTAAACCACATTAAAAAAAAAAAGAAAAAGCACCCCTGCAAGGTAAAGTCATAATGTGCTAGTATGCATTACATACTAGCACATTATGAAGGACTTACCTTGAAACAAAACCTCCAGCGGAGCGTTGTCATGGTTCCCTTGGGCTTCCATCTTCACCCGATCTTCTTTCCGGGTTCACAAGCTGGCCGAGCTGCAATGACGTTGCATGCGCACAGGAGTCCCAGGCCACGGCACAGTGCTCTGAAGGAATGGCAGGGGTATGCTATTCTTTCACAGTGCATGCGCCGGCTATCTGAGAGGGCTATTATCTCCTAAATGGTTCATGTTTAGGAGATATTAGTTTTACCTACAGGTAAGCTTAATTATAATCTTACCTGTAGGTAAACTTATTAAAGAAGAGTTTACTACTTTAACCATTTCAATACCGTGCAATTTTACACCTTCCTGCCCAGGCCATTTTTCACGTTTCAGCGCTCTCACACTTTGAATGACAATTGCGCAGTCATACAACACTGTACCCAAACTAAAATTTTATCATTTTCTTCACACAACTAGAGCTTTCTTTTGGTGGTATTTAATAACCGCTGGGGTTTTTATTTTTTGCTAAATTAACAAAAAAAGGCCAAAAATGTTGAAACAAATACACGTTTTTCTTTGTTTCCGTTATAAAAATTTACAAATAAATAATTGTTCTTCCTAAATTTAGGCCGAGATGTATTCTGCTACATGTCTTTGGTGAAAATAACCCAAATTAGGATGTATTATTTAGTTTGTAGGAAAGTTATAGAGTTCACAAACTATGGTATAGATCTGATTATTGATCAATCCTGAAGTACTGACGGCCAATCTAATTTCTTGAGGTCTAAGAATGTCAGAATAGTACAGATATCCCCCAAATGACCCCTTTTTGCAGAGTAGACAGTCCGACGTACTTCATAAGAGGCATGGCGAGTTTTTTGAAGTTGTATTTTTTTTGTCATAATTTTTCGGAAAATGAAAAAATTAAAAAAAATACTTTCACTATTTTTTTTTTACATACTGTCACCAGTGCAGTACAGCGTCATCATATAACTGGCATGGCGGTGAACAGGGACACTGACTGGTGACAGTATGAAAAAAAAAATATATATATTTTTTTTTTTATTTTTTTTAATTTTTTTTATTATTTTTAATTTTTTATTACTTTTTTTATTTTTTTTTAACATTTTTTTTTTCATATTTTACTATGACCAAAGTAGTACAATGTTACCATAGTAACATTGAACTACTTTGGGGAAGTGATCAGTATTTTTTTTTTTTTACACAATTTGCTTATAGCAAAGAAATCCTTTGCTATAAGCAAGCATTTACCTGAATGAAATAGATTCAGTCAGCTTTTTTTTTTTTTGTGCTTAGCTGTGATTTGGTCACAGCTAATCACATGACATGTGCATGTGATTAGCTGTGACCATTCACAGCTAGGCACTAGTATACAATGGATGGCATCATGAATGAAGCCATCCATTGTATACAACTGTCATGTGACCTGCTGTGATTGGTCACAGCAGGTCACATGGTACCTGCAACGGGGGCCGGTACTCAGATCTGTCATCGGCCGTGTCCGAGGTACACGCCGGTGACAGATCGAGCCGCTGCGCCGCTCTGCATTAGCGCAAACGGCGCATGTGCGGGAGCACGCCAAATGGCGTGCACCCGGAGTGGAGAAGCAACTTTGAAGCCGCCAAACGGCCATTGGCCGGGCGGCAAATGGTTAATGTACTTCTTAAACCACTCCTTTGTTACTTTGGCAGTATTTTTTAGGTCAATATCATGCTGGAAGGTTCATCCTCGACCCATCTTCAGTGTTCAGGTTGAGGGAAGTAGGTTCTCATTCAAGATTTTACTATACACTGTTCATTGGCCCCTCAGTGTGTCAAAGTCAGCCTGTACCTTTAGCAGAGAAACAGCCCCAAAGCATGTTTCCACCTCCATGCTTGACTGTAGGGATGGTGTTTTTAGGGACATAGTCAGCATTTTCCTTACTCCAAACACGGTGAGTTGAGTTAATGCCAAAGAGCTCTCTTTTTGGTCTAATGTGACCACAGCACTTTCTCCCAATACTTCTCTGAATCATTTAGATGTTCATTGGCACACTTCATATGGACCTGTACATGTGCCTTCTTGAGGAGGGGGACCTTGCAGGCCCTGCAGGATTTCAATCCATGTCGGCTTATTGTGCTAACAATGGTTTGTTTGGTGACCGTGGTCTCAACTGCCTTGAGATCATTCACAAGCTCTGGGCTGATCCCTCACTTTTGTCATGACCATTCTTATCCCATGAGATGAAATCTTGCATTGAGCTCCAGACTGAGGGTGATTGATGGCTATTTTGTATTTCTTCTATTTGCGAATAATCACTCCAACAGTTGTCTCCTTCTCACCAAGTTTCTCGCTGATGGTCTTGTAGCCCATTCCTGCCTCGTGCAGGTCTACAATCTTGTCCCTGATGTCCTTTGACAGCTTACTCATGGTGGCGAGGTTTGAATGGAAGATAGAGATTCTGTGGACAGGTGTCTTTTATACACATAACGAGTTGTTCTTAGGAGCACCTTCTTAAATTGACAGGACTAATCTGTGTACCACTTGAGCACATAGCCAGTTATTGGGAGCCAGAATTATTGTTGGTTGGTTGGTAGGGGATCTATCAGGTACCTGGTGATGGAGGCCAGTGGAGAGAGGGCTTCCCTTGCGACTAAGTTCCAGACTCCCCTGAGAGTGGGACAGCGGGAGTCAGGCCCAAAGTGGCACAGGTCGCCTGTAGGAGTGCTTGTTGGTGGTCCACCCAGGAGCACAGCTGATGCACGGAGATGGGGTCTGCAGACATATGGCGCCTGTGCGAGGTATGCAAGCCCTTCCGGGAATGGAGGGTTACTGGATAGCTGCTTCAAGCCAAGGTCAGGTACCAGGTGGGAATCAGAGCAGACATAGTCAGATGGGATAGCCGAGGTCATACACAGAGGAGCGAGAGAGAGATAGAGTATCCGTTAGCCAAGCCAAGGTCAGATCAGGGCTTAAGCAGAGTAGACAGGTCCAAGAGCAAGCCGAGTTGGTATCGGAGGTCACAAGTCACGATAACACAGGAAACAGGAACAAGGTACAGGGAGCTAGAGATCATCCAGCAACTTGAGGGAGTGAAGAGCCTGCTTATAAAGGCCGTTAGGCACCCAAACTGGGCATGATGCGTGTATTTCTGCGGCCATGTAGGGTACTGGCGGAAATGCCTGGTCTTCCAGGACTTCTGCCGTGGATAGGACCCTGACAGGATCAAATACTTATTTTACTCACTGAACTGCAACTCAATTTATAACATTTGTATCATGTGTTTTTTCTGGATTTTTGGTTGATATTCTGTCTCTGTCATTTAAAATACACCTATGATAAAAATTATAGACCCTTCATATCTTTGAAAGTGGGCACACATACAAAATCTGCAGGGGATCAAATAATTATTTTCCCCACTGTACAGACCAATATCCAACACAAAAGCTTCATTGTCATCTCTGTATATTTTGATCACTCAACACCAAATAATCTAGGAAGTTTTGTGTTTGCACAATATGTCCTCATGCACACTGGACGTTTTTACAGCTGTTTTTGGCTTTTTACATTTTTTTCTATAGCCAGTAAACGCCCCAGCATGTTATCCTATGTGTCCATGCACACATAGACTGTAATCAACATTTTTTTGGCAGGGGCGTCTTTTGACTAGAAAAAACCCCAGAACTAGTGGGTTTCTAGAGGAGTTTTTCAGCTGTAAAAACGCTCTAACGCTGAAAAACACGGCAAAACGCGGTAAATCGTGGCAAACCATTATTTTTTGGGGTTAAAAAAAACTCTAAAAATTGCCACTAAGCGCTACTTCAAAAACGTTGACTTTACACTGCTAACGTTATCAGAGTTATTAAAACATCCAGTGTGCATGGAGCCTATATGTTATTTTAATATAAATCCACAGTGAATTTGTGAAAAAGTGGCGCACACACTTCACAGTGCCAAACTTATCAGAAAAAATTAAAATATAAACATGTCATCCCAAACTTGTTCTCATATATACTCAAAATATGTTCCAGTGACAAATAAAAATGAAATTGCAGTGATAAAAAATCAGGTGTTCAAATCAAAACAATATAGTGAGAAAAGAAAATCCAGTGATAAAAAAATGTCCAGTGATAGAAATCATACAGTGTTAAAAAACACACAGTGGTCACAGTGCGCCCCCACTCGGGTCTGCACACACCCTTGTTTTAATGTCCTCTACCTTTGGTATGTAGAATACAGAAGAGGGCTTCAACTGGTAAGTACTGGGAGTTCCCAAATGTGGCTCATTCAACAATCAAATTCCAGGGTTTGCACAAATTATCCACTCCATTATTATTCCATGCTCCACCATATCATGAAAAAAGAGAGGAACAAGACCCGCTCCAATAGTTTAGTACCCAAGATATATCGCTTTATTGCTACATGTATTGCACTTACAATGTGTAAAATTAAAACAAGCCCATAATGGTAGTAGTAGTTAACACCGGGGACTGTTTGGTGCTCTCACCATCTCTGGTACTATCGGACAAGACGCTGTCGCGTCACTTCCAGTTACTGACCCGTGTCACTTCCGGTTTACTGCACCGTCATGCCCTGACGTGTTTTGTCATTTCCTGACTTACTCATAGGGGTGACGGTGAGATGCGGCTTAGCACTTAAATAAGAGGACAATAATTGGAATCACCCAATGATTAATTCTTCTTAATTAGTCTACTCACATCTCGCAGGAAGTGATCTAAACTACTGGCAACACACAGACTCCATGTATAAACTTTAAAAAGGGCAATACACAAAATTATGATAAATATAAAAACAATTAATAATATACTCCTGTATAAAATATTACGCATAATTAAAAAACATATACAAATAATATTAAAACATACATCAATGGGCTTAATTTCCCCATCAGAGACATATTTAAACAATATATTATTATATTAAATATAACAACTAAATAAGTATAAACAAATGGATTGCCATAGCCCTTACACCATAGCAACTCCATACACATATATAATGCCTAAAAAATACAATTACTGAAAATGATTATAAATGCACATGAAAATGTATATATTAAATTAAAATAAAAAGAAAATTAACCCAAAATGGTCCTAAACATCACTGATAAAGCAGTTAATATCTTCTTCTACATTAAGTCCCCCCGGTACTAGGGACTGGAGTAAGTGAATCAATTTGGTCTCCGTCTGAGACAAATCTCTAATTCTGTTGGATCCCCTCCAATTGAGAGAATCCCAATCTACTCCCCAAAACTGGAGTACCTTGGGATTCCTATGGTGAAACTTGGCAAAATGATGTGAGACATTATGGTGAGAATACCCTTTTTTGATGTTTTTTATATGTTCTGCAATTCTCACCTTAAGAGGTCTCTTAGCTCGACCTATGTAAATGAGATAACAAGGGCACCTAATAGCATATACCACATAAGTGCTGTCACACATGATGAATTCCAGTGTTTGAAACTCTCGTTTACCTGTAGTGGAAGTGTAAGATTGAAGTTTGGTTTCATTTCCAACAGCCTTTCAACATGCTTTGCACTTTTTACAAGCATTAAATCCCCTTTTGGAGGGAAACATAGAAACAGTTTTAGGAGCATTCAAAACCTTTTTAACTATCCTTTCCTCAACATTAGGTGCTCTCCTATAGATGAACCTGGGCCAAACCCGGTTAGAGCTATATGTTACTTTGTTTTAATTTTGTAATTGTTAGCTTATCACAGAATAATCAGAGCTAGTGCTGCTGTTATTTATTTGTGGTTAAAATCTGGAGTTTGCTTCCTATTGGCAGCGTCTGCCCTGATTATATATATTTTCTATGGTGCAGTTCATGGGTTTTTCAATCTAGGAAGTACCTGTTAATCTGACCTGGATATTCAATCTGTACTTTGCAGGAACTGCCCCATAAACTGTTCATTGCGTAACTTTAAGAATGCAATAATAATGATTCAAATAAGACATGGTCATTAACTCTGAGAATTTGTGCAATTACTGCAGGATTAGGCTGATTAGGTACAGTTTATGAAATGCTCTCTGAATATATGGATCAGGTGTATGTAAACTGAGTCTAAGGGCCAGTTCACACTGGAATGTGTTCTGGTTTTGACAGGCCATTCATTTTAAAGGACTGCCAAACATGGGAAAATGGAAAAAGTAGTACAAGCACACTTTTGCAAATGGTGCTGCACCAAACCACATGGTACTGCATGTGGAGTGCCATTAACAATTAACAGTACCCACATATGTCTCACAAGGGCATTGCATTCACATTTGGTGCAGAAAACGCACACACAGAACATGCCTTTCCTGCACCACGTTCTAGTGTGAACCAGCCCTTAGAATGTTTGACACTGTGTAGAAGAGGTGTAAGACTAACCAGAAACACTTAGATTTCTAACAGTGCGGATGAAAGAATTGCCAACTACTGTAATCAGACAGCCACAACACCCGTGCTGTCTGAATAACAGAAATATGACTTCATCTCATTGGATGCAGTCATTGTTGGGACAGCTAATTTCCACCTAGCTGCTCTGATTTTGAAATAGACTTTTGTTGAGCTGGATGGTGCTGTTAAAGCCCTTCGCAGCACAGATTGTTTTTTGCGTATTTATTTTTTTTACATACTTATATAGCACTGACAATTTACGCAGCACTTGCATTGTACATTCACTTCGGTGTCTGCCCTCCAAGAGCTTACAATCTAAGGTCCCTAACTCACATTAATACATATACATACTGTACTAAGGCCAATTTAGACAGGAGCCAGTTAACCTACCAGCATGTCTTTGGAGTGTAGGAGGAAACTGGAATACCTGGAGGAAACCCACGCAGGCACAGGGAGAACATGCAAACTCCAGGCAAGTAGTGTTGGGGTTGGGATTTGATTTGTTGAAACTTACTTGACCATGCTGTGTTTCATCATAAATGTCATGAATACAGTGTGAAATTAAGTGTGTGTGATAGGGGTAGGTAGGAGACACCTGCTCAGTATCACATTATCTCAGGAAATTGCATTCAGATGATAAGGGCTCAAACTGGTGAAGCTTTTGTAACAGCTGCTTTTGTGTGAGTAAACAAAACAGCAACATGATATCTGCTCCACACTACACCATTGTTTTCTGACTGAGCTCAACAGGCAGATTCACCTGCAATAAGATACACATCTGCTGTGCCATGCTAACAAAGCACGGTAAAATATTATTACTAGCCATGGCACCCCAGATGCAGCAATTTTTATAAATGCGTTTAGACTGTAGGAAACAAGTCAGGTCAACAGATCTCAGATTTACACAGAAGGTTCTTATAGTCATCAGTGGTATGGCTACTGTAAATATCTCTAGTTTTTTTCTGAATTTGGGAGGGCTGCTACTCTGTAAAGGAGGCGATCACATCAATTAACCTTACCAGAATAGTTTGTTATTAGTGCAGACTCTGCCTAATGATCATTGGTAGTCAATATAAGGTGTACTGTACTATGCCTTCCACCAACACACCTATAACATGCTGAGATGTCCCACACAGATGCTTTTCATTTTTTTCCACAGGTTTATAACTGTTGGAGATGTACTGTAATACATATGTTATTGTGTATGCAAAAGTGTAATTGGGCCTTTCCAACTTGTGTATACTTGCACTGAAGATATATAAGGAACAGTGTACATTGGCCTTAAAAGAGAAGTTTATATATATATATTTAAAAAAAACTGATACTTGCATAGGTGGATGCAGCATCAATCCAAATATGTCCCCGCCACTGATCGCTCAGTTCTCTCCCTCCACTCTGGGCAGAGAGCCAGGACTGTCATTCTCTGGCTCTCTGCTTTCCCCCCAGTGCTCACTGGACCATAAAAGCTACACATACACACTCATTCTTTGTATGGTGCACCCCTTGAAAAATGGCAACTTCCATCCTGTGAGAAGAGTACATGAGCTTATAACAGTTTGGTGTAGAGGTCAGGCAAAATCCATGTACTGTTTACAGGTACAAAATATCTGCAATTAATCCTGACTGCAGGGGTGCACATATACAGTTAGATCCATATATATTTGGACGCAGGCACAATTTTCATACTTTTGGCTCTGTTTGCCACCAGAATAAATTAAAATGAAACAATCCAAGTGAATTTGAATTGCAGACTTTCAGCTTTAATTCAAGGGGTTGAACATACATATCAAGTACAAAGTTTAGGAACTACAACCATTTTTATACACAGTCCCTCCATTTTCTGGGGCTCAAATGTAATTGGACAAATTAATATAATAATAAATAAAATGTTTGTTTTTAATATTTTGTTGAGAATCCTTTACTGGCAATGACTGCCTGAAGTCTGGAACCCATGAACATTACCAAAGACTCGGTTTCCTCCTTTCTGATGCTTTGCCAGGCTCTAACTGCAGCTGTCTTCAGTTGTTCTTTGTTTGTGGGTCTTTCTGCCTTTAGTGAAATGCATGCTCAATTGGGTTGAGATCAGGTGATTGACTCAGCCATTGCAGAATATTCCACTTCTTTTCCTTCAAAAGCTCTTGGGTTGCTTTTGCAGTGTGTTTTGGATCATTGTCCATCTGTACTGTGAAGCATCATCCAATCAACTTTGCTGCATTTGGCTGAATCTGGGCTGACAGTATATCTGAAAACACTGCAGAATTCATCAGGCTGCTTCTGTCTTCTTTCACATCATCAAACACCAATGACCCAGTGCCACTGGAAGCCATGCATGCCCATGCCATCTCACTGCCTCCACCATGTTTTACAGATGATGGTAAACAAAAATGTATTAATAAGAAAGGTACTCACAAACCGAATAAAATCAGGCATGTAAGTCCTCACAGGGACTTCAGAGATAGGGAGCCAGCGCGAGTCCCATCGTGGGGGTAGACACTCAGTTCAACTGACGCGTTTTGAAGGCCAAACCTTCTTCATCAGAGCAGCTCTGTTTACTGAGGTAATGCGCAAGGTTTGTGCGCTTCTCGTTTTTGTTTCGCTTTGTAGTGTTGGTCGGGCTTCCCCAGCCTTGTTTGGAGCTGCACATCCTTTGATGCACTGGTGGTCGCTTTTTTCCAGTTCTGGTTCCATCTATTTGCCACCTGCCTGGGTCCCAGAGTGCAGAAGAAATTGTGTTTGGTTTACAGATGACGGTGTGTGCTTTGGATCATGAGCTGTTTCGAGCCTTCTCCACACTTTTTTTCTTCGTCATTTTTTTTCGTCATTCTGGTAAAGATTAATCTTAATTTCATCCATCCAAAGAATGCTTTTCCAGAACTGGTCTGGCTGTTTTAGATGGTTTTTTGCAAAGTCTAATCTGGCTTTTCTATTCTTCAGCCTTATGAATGATTTGCACCTTGTGGTGAACCCTCTGTATTTGTGCTTGTGAAGTCTTCTCTTGATTGTAGACTTTGACAATGATACACCCACCTCCTGGAGAGTGTCCTTCACTTGTCTGGACGTTATGAATGGGTTTTTCTTTACCATAGAGAGGATTCTGCAATCATCCACCACTGTTGTCTTCCGTGGACGTCCATGCCGTTTTATGTTGCTGAGCACACCAGTGTATTCTTTCCTCAGAATGTACCAAACTGTTGATTTGGCCACTCTTAATGTTGCAGCTATCTCTCTGATGGATTTGTTTACTTTTTGAAGCCTTACAAAGGTCTGTTTCACTTGCATGGACAGCTCCTTTGAACGCATGATGTAGGGTCACAGCAATAGATTCCAAATGCAAATACCACACTTAGAATCAACTCCAGACCTTTTACCTGCTTAATTGATGAAGAAATAATGAAGGATTAGCCCACACCTGGCCATGAAACAGCTTTTGATTCAATTGTCCAATTACTTTTGGTCCCTTGAAAAAGGGGGGATGGCTACTATTAAGAGCTGTAATTCCTAAACCCTTTCTCCAATTGGATGCACGTACCTTCAAATTAAACCTGAGTGTGTGCACATTCAGCCCATGTCCATTATATAACTATAGATTGAATATGTTTTGTTTAATACCTGAAAAAAAACTAAAATTGTGCCTGTGTCCAAATATATATGGACCTAACTGTATATGTACCAGTGATTCCCTCTAATGGCCGGACCGTCTATTGCAGCTGACTGATATCTAAGCAAACAACTATTGGGTGGGAAAGTTGGGGGGAATTCATAAATATCTTACTGATTGGCAGAAAAAAGCTCTAAAATAAGCTTTTGTTGTACATAATTTGCACATGTATGGACACCAGATACATTTTTATCTATACCCAGTAGGGAAAATGTCAAGAAACTTAAGTTACAGATGGGCAATAATTTGATAAAGGTGACCTGCTCCCTGAAATATCCATTCTTTCATCTGTCACCCAGTGTCCTACATACATTGTGTATGGTAACAATTTTTGTACAGGAAATTTACAATATCTGCTAACTGATATAGCATAATCAATTTTGATTTTATGTATGTTTTTGTAAAATGTACGTTGAACTTGTATTAATGTTGAAAATGTATAGCAAAATGCATGTGAATTATAAGGTCTGTTTAGTGTGCGGACCTTTATTTCTTATTGTACTAAAGGTTAAATACGCCATACAAAGCTATTTGAACTACTTTGCAGTCTTTCTTTTAAGCATAATTTATTCCCAGGTAGTAATAATTAAACTTGAGTCTTTCATAGTGGAATAAACATTGTGCCTTAAGCCAAGTAATTAATCCTGTTATTGAATAAGATATGTGAACATTTTGTTCTTGCTCTTGCATTTCTCTTGCTTACTACAGCTGGCTATAGGAGCATTTTTTTATTTAGCTGTAGACCAAAATTATTAGGCAAAAACATATTTGAATGCATATTTTATGTTTGTACATAAAAAATATAACAATAACTATCAAGATAAAAATATCTACCAGATTTTGTCCATGCCAGTGATTATTCAAATAGACAATATAGGGAAGACTGGGGCTAAAGCTATTGTACTCGGGACTGGAAAGTTAAGATGATGACAAGATTTAGCATAGGTGAGGGGGTTGTTAATGGTTTTTAAAATGTCAGTCTATCAAAAATCTCTCTTTTGGACTTTTATATTGTATTATGAGTAATACAGAAGGAAGAATGAGTTTTCTACTGCAGGAAGCTGAATGATGTTCCAGGATACCATGGGTAATAAGGAGATCTTGCTGCTGGAGTTCCTGATAAATAAAGGAAATTAGTGGTCCTTTCATGCCACTGCAGCATGTTAAAGCATGCATCATTATTGATAGCATACAGCATTGCAAGTCATTGTGTGTCTGTGTGCTGCGTTGCAACTCACATCATTGGTAAAGTGCGTTAGGGAACCATTCAGGCTGAAAGGCATTGCATCAAATTAGCACATTTTGTAGTAGCATGCAAGTTATCCAAATGCATTACAATGTAAATAGGCCATAAGTCAAATATCTGTTTTGGGTGGACAGGTCCTCCGTTGCACATGCAGAGGGTACATAGGTAATTTTTGTATCTGATTAAAATTAAAAAGATATGTGCAGCGCTCCCTTCACATCTAAAATAAATCATAATAAATGCATGTAACATAATTGCATGTGCTAATATATTAAGTGGAAATACAACCCCTAGTGCTATATAATAAAGTAAATAGTAATCAATAAGTGACAGTAAAGCAAGTAAATCAATTCAATCAATCTGTGAAAGTCCAAACAAATCCTCCGTGGTGCAACACATACATCTTCTTCACAGACGTGATTAATTTAATCTATATTAGCCACTTTCTTGCAGACGTGACTCCCATCACCTGAATAATACTGTGCTCACCTCCGGAATTATACACAAGAACAAATGTTATTAGGTCTAGATGCACTTTTCCCTTAAGGGATAAATATGACGTAAATGGTATCTCCTTCCTGGGAAAGTAGACAATCTTTTCCTCCCTGGACTTATAGACACTCACTCTTTTTTTCACCTCCGTTGGGCAAATGCTCAGATAAATGCAGAACAGCCTCTCAAAGTGTAAAATCAAGCACTTTAATAAAAGTATTGTACTTACATAAAAACTGAGGCCAAAGCTCCTTTAAGACAAAAATGTGTGTACAACCACGATTCAGTACTTGTGGGGTGTCCAACACCCAGCTTCTCTCACGCGTTACATCACACCCCTCATGACTTCATCAGGTGTTGAAGTCATGAGGGGCATGATGTAACGAGATCACTTAGAAGATCACTGTGTTGCTGTTTCTCTTCCTCCTGCTGACATGCCCCCAAGCACCCCCCCCAATCAGCCAATCACATGGCAGCAAGGGGATTTAAATGACTTTGAACTTGGCATGGTTGTTGGTGCCAGACGGGCTGGTCTGAGTTTTTCAAAAACTGCTGATCTACTGGGATTTTCACGCACAACCATCTCTAGGGTTTACAGAGAATGGTACGAAAAAGAGAAAATATCCAGCAGCAGTTACGTGGACAAAAAGGCCTTATTGATTTCAGAGGTCAGAGAAGAATTGGCAGACTGGTTTGAGATGATAGAAAGGCAACAGTAACTCATGTCATATCTCTGTGGAATGTTTCCAACACCTTGTTGAATTTATGCCATGAAGAATTCAGGCAGGTCTGAAGGCAAAAGGGGGTCCAACCTGGTACTAGCAAGGTGTAAATAATAAAGTGATATATATATATATATATATATATATATATATATATATATATATATATACACACACACACACATTTTTTTCTTTTTATTACCTTACAAAATTAACACTAAAAACCATGATGATAACTATTAAACATTTTTTTTTTCATTTTAATTTAATTTTTATTTAGTGCAAACACAGTGACACAAAGGACAAGGAGCTTAGTCAGCTGTTAAAAGGGTATTATGCGGGCTGCTAATGCACTACACTTCCTAGTGTTTAAAAGGTGCTGAATGTTTGAGAAGAAAAGAGTCAGCATCATTATGTGTTGTTACTGGGGCGGTTTTACCATTTTAACATAGCTTCTGCATTTACAAACAGATAAAATGACTATTTACCTCATAGTCTGCATTAATTAAAACTTCCTACCGCCAGCCACACAAAAAGGTCACTCTACAGTGAATGGAGGCGAAAGGATTTGTAAGTGAAAAGCAAACATATCTCCTAAGCTTAAAAGCCACTTGAAAGGCGTGCTAGTAATCAGCACAGGATTTGGAAAGTTTACTGATCAGTTTTCAGATCGGATTATGATTTTTTCATCTCCCAGTATCCAGGAATAGGCTAATGTACAGTAAAAAGAAGCGGTGTGTTTGTTCTGTAAGCACTGCTAGTCAAAGCCAGCTGCTTCCAGTAAACTTTGTGTTACACATACTGGCAGGGATGACTTGTCAAAAGACTTATGCAATCCATGCTATTTCGTAGCAGCATGGTCATGTGTGATCGCTGGAAACTAAGCAGAAAATGACAGGCAGAAACTGCATGCTTTGCCCCAGACAGAGTTAGGCTTTAAGGAAAAAATTTAGAAACAAGCTATTTTGCAATCATTTGTGTAACAGCTTTTGGTTTGCTCTGTTAAAAAATCTTTTTAAGCACTTTCAGCAATTCTGGGCCACAGATTACCCACAAATTAAAGGTACCCACCATACAAAATTGAAGATGAAGCCCTAAGGGAGTCTACAGGTTTACATGTTTAGGTTTCCTAAGCAATTCCTGTAGTGCAGCAGTCCAGATAGTTTATTGTATTTTGTGGGCTAGCAAAGGGGCTAAGAGAATTCTTGTATAAACATGAATTTGAAATTATGCAAAAGCAGAATTATCCTTTAAGGTTTATTTGTAGATGGTTAAGAATGTTACTAAGTTTTAGGATCAAGGGTACACATTAGGTTTGTTTGTGTGTATGTGTATATATACAATGGTGTATTTAGGTTTTGTGTTGCCCCAGGCACAAAAATTGTCGCCCCCCCCCCCCCATGAAAGGGCAAGAGTGTTCAATGAGTGTGTGTATATATGATTCTCTCTCTCTTATCTCTCTTCTTTCTCTCTTTTCTCTCTTCTCTATCTCTCTTTTCTCTCTTTTCCCTCTCTCTTTCTCTTCCCTCACTCTTTTCTCTCTCTCTTTCTCTTCCTTCTCTCTTCCATCTCTCCCTCTCCTCTCTCTCCCCCCTCTCGCTCTTTTTCCTCTCTCTTCTCCCTCTCTCTCTCTCTCTCTGTCTTCTCCCTCCCTCCCTCTCTTTCTTCTCTTCTCTCTCTCCTCCCCCCTCTCTTCTCTCTCTCCCCCCTCTCCTCTCTCTCTTCTCCCCCACCTCTCTCTCCTCTCTTCTTCCTCCCCCTCTCTCTTCTCCCTCCCCTCTCTCTCTTCCCCCCCCTCTCTCCTCCCTCTCTCCCCCTCTCTATCCCTCTCTCTCTCCTCCCTCTCTCCCCCCTCTTTCTCTCCCTCCCTCCCTTCTCTCTTTTCCCTCTCCCTCCCCTACTAGCACATATTCCCCCATAATACTCCTAGCAAATACCACCCCACTTCCGAAAATCTAAATTACACTTCCTAGAAAAACTGGAGAGGAAAGAGCCAGGAGGTGGTGAGCTGTGTTGTGTTCTCTGGGCTGTCCATCCTGTCATCCATCCAGCACATGAGATTGTATGGGACTACACACACACACACACACACACACACACACAGTATAATTACAATCCCTACCTCCTCCAAGGGCTGCTGATCTCCAGGCAGTAGGAAATGTGGGTAGGGGGTGGTAATCATACTGTGTGTGTGTGCAGTCCCATGCGATCTATCAGTGTCTCATGTGCTGGATGGATGACAGGAGGGAGAGCCCAGAGAACACAACACAGCTCACCTCCTCTGGACTGTTTTATCTCTGACTCTTCTTCTCTCCCTGCTCCAGGCTGTCCCCTCATCCCAGCTCTGAGTGCGGGCGGAGGAAGGAGCTCAGTGGCCACTCAGGAACACCAGGGCACCCCCTCGATCCGGCCAAGTCTGTCTCTCCCTTTAGCAGCAGAAAGCCAGAGGGAGGGAGAGGGGGAGAAACCTCAAACCAGCTTACAGCTGCTGGAAGGAGAGATGCACGAGCATCGTTCTGCAACTGCTCACCCCCACCACACAGATCCTCTTCTGTCCGGCCACCTACAGGAGTACCGATGGTACCCCTCAGATGGTGGCTCTGCATGGCTCAGTACACCACTGCTCAACAGGTGTCTTCTTCCGGGGGGCTGTGCCGCCCCCCTAAAAATTGCCACCCTTAGCAAATGCCTTGTTTGGCTCGCGGTAGATATGCCGCTGTGTGTATACAGTGAAGGAAATACGAATTTGATCCCCTGCTCATTTTGAATGTGTGCCCACTCACAATGAAATGATCAGTCTAAAAATCGAATGGTAGGTGCATTGTAACACTGAGAGACAGAATAGCAACAAAAAAATCAAAAGAAATGCATGTCTAACAAATGATGCACTGATTTGCATGTTCATGATGGAAATAAGTTTTTGATTCCCTATCATTCAGCAGGATTTCTGGCTACCAGGTGTCTTTTATACAGGTAACAAGCTGAGATTAGGAGCAGTCTCTTAAAGGGAATGCTGCTAATCTCATTTTGTTACCTGTATAAATGACACCTGTCCACAGGAACAATCAGATTCCAAACTCTCCACCATGGCAAAGACCAAAGAGCTGTCCAAGGATGTCAAAGACAAGATTGTAGACCTACACAAGGCTGGACTGGGCTACCAAACTATCGGCAAGCAGCTTGGTGAGAAGGTGACAACAGTTGGTGCAATCATTCAACAACTGTCAGTCTCCCTAGGTCTGGTGCACTATGCAAGATCTCACCTCGTGGAGTGTCAATGATCATGAGAACAGTAAGGAATCATCCCAGAACTACACGTGAGGATCTTGTCAATGATCTCCAGGCAGCTGGGACCACAGTCACCAAGAAAACAATTGGTAACACACTACGCCGACAAGGATTGAAATCCTGCAATGCCTGCAAGGTCCCTCTGCTCAAGAAAGCACATGTCCAGGCCTGTCTGAAGTTTGCCACTGAACATCTGAATGATGCAGAGGAGGACTGGTTGAAAGTGTTGTAGTTAGATGAGACCAAAACCGAGCTCTTTGGCATCAACTCAACTCGCTATGTTTGAAGGAGGAGGAATGCTGCCTATGACCCCAAGAACACCACCCCAACTGTCAAACATGGTGGTGGAAACATTCTGCTTTGGGAGTGTTTTTCTGCTAAGGGGACAGGAAAACTGCACCGCATCAAAAAGACGATGGACAGAGCAATGTACTGTCAAATCTTGGGTGAGAACCTTCTTCCCTCAGCCAGGGCCAAAATCCCTCCTGAAATGTTTGCAAACCTGGTGGCCAACTACAGGAAATGTCTGACCTCTGTGATTGCCAACAAGGGATTTGTGAAGGGGATCAAATACTTTTTCCCCTCATGAACATGCAAATGAGTGCA
Organism: Staurois parvus; assembly: GCF_062004578.1. Taxonomy (NCBI): domain Eukaryota; kingdom Metazoa; phylum Chordata; class Amphibia; order Anura; family Ranidae; genus Staurois; species Staurois parvus. The sequence continues at coordinate 5,309,126 of NW_028318123.1, read as the reverse complement.
TAATTTGTTAGACATGCATTTCTTTTGAATTTTTTGTTGCTATTCTGTCTCTCAGTGTTACAATACACCTACCATTCGATTTTTAGACTGATCATTTCATATATATATATATATATATATATATATATACACATACACACACACACACATATACACAGTATCTCACAGAAGGTGACAACAGTGAAGAAATTACACTTTGCTACAATGTAAAGTAGTGAGTGTACAGCTTGTATAACTGTAAATTTACTATCCCCTCAAAATAACTCAACACACAGCCATTAATGTCTAAACCGAGACAACAAAAGTGAGTACACTCCTAAGTGAAAATGTCCAAATTGGATCGAATTAGCCATTTTCCCTCCCCGGTGTCAAGTGACTCGTTATTGTTACAAGGTCTCAGGTGTGAATGGGGAGCAGGTGTGTTAAATTTTGTGTTATCGCTCTCACTCTCTTATATTGGTCATTGGAAGTTCAATATTGCACCTCATGGCAAAGAACTCTCTGAGGATCTAAAAAAAAGGAATTGTTGCTCTACTTAAAGATGGCCTAGGCTATAAGAAGATTGCCAAGACCCTGAAACTGAGCTGCAGCACGGTGGCCAAGACCATACAGCGGTTTAACAGGACTGGTTCCACTCAACAGGCCTCGCCATGGTCTTCCAAAGAAGTTGAGTGCATCGTATCCAGAAGTTGTCTTTGAGAAATAGACGTATGAGTGCTGCCAGTATTGCTGCAGAGGTTTAAGGGGTGGGGGGTCAGCCTGTCAGTGCTGAGACCATACTCCGCACACTGCATCAAATTGATCTGCGTGGCTGTTGTCCCAGAAGGAAGCCTCTTCTAAAGATGATGCACAAGAAAGCCCGCTAACAGTTTGCTAAAGACAAGCAGACTAAGGGCATGGATTACTGGAACCATGTCCTGTGGTCTGATGAGACAAAGATAAACTTATTTGCTTCAGATGGTGTCAAGTGTGTGTGGCGGCAACCAGGTGAGGAGTACAAAGACAAGTGTGTCTTGTCCACAGTCAAGCATGGTGGGGGGAGTGTCATGGTCTAGGGCTGCATGAGTGCTGCCAGCAATAGGGAGCTACAGTTCATTTAGGGAACCATAAATGCCAACATGTACTGTAACATACTGAAGCAGAGCATGATCCCCTGCCACCAGAGACTGGGCCACAGGGCGGTATTCCAACATGATCAAGACCCCAAACACACCTCCAAGACGACCACTTCCTTGCTAAAGAAGCTGAGGGTGAAGCTGATGGACAGGCTAAGCATGTCTCCAGACCTAAAGCCTATTGAGCATCTGTGGGGCATCCTCAAACGGAAGGTGGAGGATCGCAAGGTCTCTAACATCCACCAGCTCCATGATGTCATCATGAAGGAGTGCAAGAGGACTCCAGTGGCAACCTGTGAAGCTCTGGTGAACTCCATGCCCATGAGGGTTAAGGCAGTGCTGGAAAATAACGATGGCCACACAAAATATTGACACTTTGGGCCCAATTTGAAAATTTTCACTTAGGGGTGGTACTCACTTTTGTTGCCAGCGGTTTAGACATTAATGGCTGTGTGTTGAGTTATTTTGAGGGGACAGCAAATTTACACTGTTATACAAGCTGTACACTCACTACTTTACATTGTAGCAAAGTGTCATTTCTTCATTGTTGCGACATGAAAAGATATAATAAAATATTTACAAAATTGTGAGGGGTGTACTCACTTCCGTGACGTTCTGTATATATACACTATATTGCTAAAAGTATTGGGATGACTGCCTTTACACACACATGAACTTTAATGGCATCCCAGTCTGTCTTATTCCGTAGGGTTTAATATTGAGTTGGCCCACCCTTTCCAGCTATAACAGCTTCAACTCTTCTGGGAAGGCAGTCCACAAAGTTTGAGTGTGTCTATGGGAATGTTTGACCATTCTTCCAGAAACACATTTGTGAGGTCAGACACTGATGTCGGACAAGAAGGCCTGGCTCGCAGTCTCCAATCTAATTCATCCCAAAGGTGTTCTATTGGGATCAGGTGAGGCCAGTCAAGTTCCTCCCATACCATAATCCCCCCTCCATCAAATTTTACACTTGGCAAAATGCAGTCAGGCAAGTACCGTTTTCCTGGCAACCACCAAACCCAGACACGTCCATCAGATTGCCAGACACAGAAGCGTGATTCATCACTCCAGAGAACACGTCTCCACTGCTCTAGAGTCCAGTGGCATCATGCTTTACACCACTGCATCCAATGCTTTGTATTGCACTTAATGATGTATGGCTTGGATGCAGCTGCTCAGCCATGAAACCCATTACATGAAGCTCTCTACGCACTGTTCCTGTGCTAATCTGAAGGCCACACAAAGTTTGGAATCTTCAGCTATTGACTTTGCAGACAGTTGGCAACATCTGCGCACTGTGCGCTTCAGCATGCGCTGACCTCGCTCTCTCATTTTATGTGGCCTACCTCTTCGTGGCTGAGTTGCTTTTGTTCCCAGTTGCTTCCACTTTGTTATAATACAACTAACAGTTGACCTGTGATAAGTTGCCACCTGTGCAATAAGTCCATTCGTGAAATTTCCTTGCTACCAAATATTTTCTTTTTTAGGGTGGAACATGTAACATGTTCTCAATGCTGCAGCTGCCATCCGCTCCCCCCCCCCCCCTCCCTCTGACAGAAGTACAGGGAGAAGATTCCCGTACTATCTGTCAGATTTGAAAACACTGGGGCTCCGCCCCCAGGCCACGTAGTTCATTCACAGAGTTTTGTGAATAAATGAATTGCAAGTCCCAAAAGCCTTAGCGCCTGTTGGCTTGTAGTTTTCAATGAACTGTGTAGTGTCCGTGTAGTTCATTGAATCTTCATGTAGTTCATTGAATCTTCCTTTCAGTATATCTGCTTGCCCGTTGTCACATACCTGATAGGAGACTGAATTGACAAGGTCTGCCTCACTTGTGTCACTAGCCCTGACCCCACTGGAAGTGGAACAGAGGGTGTCTAGGGACCAGGGGGACAAGAGCGCCAGCAGATGTTGTTTGCAGCTCTTGCAGTTGGAGACTTTGGAAGACTGATGAACCTCCTATTCAGGCACAGTAGTAATATGCAGAGCTGGTATGGTAGATCGCCAGGTGTGCACCTGAGCAAGGCAGGAAGCAGGGATAGGAGACAGGAGCAGTGTCAAAGGAATAGCCAGGGTCATCAACAGGCAGACAGCGAGGTACCAAATCATAAGCAAGCCAAAGTCAGGAGCGGAGCCGAAGTCAGGAACCAGTATCAAGCAGGAGAGGAATCAGAGTCGGGTCAGGAACAAGCCGGGTCAGCAACAAGGAAATCACACAGGAACGAGCAGGAAACTGGGAACAGCTGAAGACCAGTCAGCACTCAGCACAGGCAGAGGCACCTCTTAAATAGTCTGTCTGGCGCCAGTCTTCACCGTGTGTGTGCGCGTGCTCTGTGTGTGATCGTACATTTCTGTGCACATACGCACGTATATTCACCAGCCGTCTCCCGGGAGTTCCCTTACACCTGTACTTCCCGTACATGCAAGCAGATATACTGTCAAATCTGCTGATCACTGGTGAAATGCTTTACAGGATCCTGCAGACAAAACTAACAAATGCACACTCTTTTACCTGAAAAAAAATGTGCATTTATTATTTTTGTGCAAAAGGTGAACTTATCCTTTAATCTGCTATAGAAATGTCAATAAAATGCAAAAATTGTAGGCGTAATACCCTAATTTGGAAGTGTCAGAAAATGCCTCAAAGGGTTTCCTATTGACAGAGACTGTTATATTTCAAGGACTGTAACAGCAACATGGTTTAAAAATATTTTTTAGCTGCTTGAATGTACACAGTTCTTCACTAAAAGAGTGTGTAAAGGTATGTTCTATTTTAGATAAAATAGGGACGGGTTTGACCCTTGGTCAGTTTATAATTGTCTGTTTCCCCACTGTGGATATTCACTCATTGTCACAGAGACAGTGAAAGTGAAGTGGAATCAAAAATTCTGAGTTATCCTTAGAGCAGTAGGTGAGTAAACATTTTTCAGTTGGGACATCTCTAAGATTTGGAATTCCATTACCTTTGGAGGGATTTCATCTCATTCATTTTTTCATTTACAACAGCAAGTGAATGTACATCTCCTCAGCTAGACACAGAGCAAAAAATAATGTGATAGTGATTTTAACCCTTCCTACTCTATCTAAAACTAAGAAAATGTTATAACCGGGACTTTTTTTCAGCGGGAATGTGGAGGAACGCAGTTCCAGCACCTCCAGCACTAAATGGGGTGCTGGAAGGTCTATTGATGCTGGCAGATCTATTGTAACGGGGATCAGTAGTTGCTGGAGTGGTCTATTGTTGCTGGTGGGGAATCTGTTTTTTCTGGAGGGATCTTATGTTGCTATAGACTCAATATATGCTGGGATAGATCTACTGTTGAAAGAGCGGTCTATTGTAGCTGGCTGGTGGAGAGTCTAGTGATGCTGGATGCTGGGAGATCTTCTGTATTGTTACTGTGCTGCCTTGTATTACACAAGGCATTCTTTAGCATTCAGCAGTGTCTGTCCCCTTTAAGGCTAGGGACGTCCTGTCTGCTAACTTGGGAGGAAGTGACCTCATCTCTTCAGACTGAAGAAATTCTACTATGCAAGTAGATGTGGGATGCTGTTCTCTCTTCATATATGGGCTTAATTAGACCCCCAGAGTCTGTAAGTACCCCTCCTATGTACTGAGGAATGTTGTGCATATTGCTAGGTAGTTAGATATGTACTCATGTCTGTTTATTCTGTTTGTATTCCAGTTTTACCGCGCATTTACATTCATTCACATTTCATGTACTATGATCACATGTTATCAGTAAAAGATCATCGGTTATCAATCATCGACTCTTTACTGTGTGGACATCAAAGGTTATACTGCCTGTTACCCTCTGTAACCCTTTCATAACTGCAGAGAAGGCAGGACAGTAAAAAGACTTACACGGTTACTTCAGAGCACATTGTGTGAAAAATCTACAGCAAGCCCCACAACACAGAAAAGACTCTTAACTGTTAATACAGCAGCACGTGTGTGTGAAATCCCCACAGCACAGCCAGTCTAAGGCATAGCAAAGTGAAACTAACTCCGCTTTATGAAGGATATGAAAGATATCACTAAATTAACCCTTCCTAAAATCTCGTGCAAACAGGAAGAAAATATGCACAGTACGCTGTAAACTAGGTCACAATGCAGCGAGAACTTATAACAAATCGGATCTGTCGTCATCCAAAGCAGAAACCGCCAGATCTAAGCGTTCAAGTTCCAGGCATTCAAACGTCACAGACCTATCGTCAGTCAGTGCTGGGGCAGCCAGGAGTAAGCATACAAGTTCCAGACATTCTAGCGTCACAAACTTGTCTTCAGTCAGCGCTATCGCCGCCAGGGCACAAGCCAAGGCCGAGGCCGCATGCGCCATGGCCTCCTATGCCATACAGGAAGCAGAGCTTATGAAAGAGCAAGGCTACCTAGATGAAGAGCAGCAGAAGATGTTACGCATCACTACAAGACTGAACCTGAACCGCCACGTGATAAGTCAACCAATCACGGGCTCAGATACCAAACCGCCAACACGCTAAGAAACCAAGTAGATGGCGATATAACCTCTCCTCGTGCAAAACCTGATCTAGACTACAACAGAGGAGAGCAACCATCTTACCAAAATAGACTTAGTCAAATACCTCAACGAACCCATCAGTCACTATCAGCCAGTAGTCCCGCGTTTGTACCCAGAACAAACGCACCTGACACAGCAAGGGTTACAGACGTGTCGAAATACCTGATGCGCCGTGAGATGGTGAGCACTGGTCTCTTGAAGTTCGACGATCGTCCTGAAAACTACTGGGCCTGGAGGTCATCCTTCCTAAGCAGCACCCAAAACTTAGAGCTGACAGACAGAGAGAAGCTCGATCTACTCGCCAAATACCTAGGACCAGAGTCCTCAGAGCAGGCCAAAAGAATCAGGTCAGTGCATGTCCATGATGCAACAGCAGGACTTGCGATGGTCTGGCAGAGAATGGAAGACTGCTATGGGTCACCTGAAGTAATAGAAGAAGCACTTTTAAAGAAAATTGAAACTTGCCCAAAAATGACAAACAAAGACAATCAGAAGCTGAGAGAGCTTGGAGACCTACTTCTAGAGATAGAAGCAGCAAAGACTAGTGGAACTCTGCCAGGTCTCTTATACTTAGACACAGCACGTGGAGTAGAGCCCATAATCGAGAAGCTCCCTTTCAACCTGCAAGAAAGGTGGGTCTCTCAAGCATCCAGATACAAGAAAGACTATCGAGTTGCATTTCCACCGTTTGTCTTCCTCGCTGAATTCGTTGTAGACCAAGCTAAGACACGCAATGACCCAAGCTTCGCCTTCCTGAACAAGAGAGTTGCAAGCTCCCCAAGGACAGAGAAGCAGCCGCCAGTACACTACAAAGAACGCAGAGCAACAGTGTCTGTGCGGAAGACAGAAGTCCCGCCTGAGGCTGTAGCCAATCAGGAAGACAACACAAGCAAGGAAGTTGATGATCCAGACAAACAGTGCCCAATACACAACAAGCCTCATCCACTAAGAAACTGTCGCAGTTTCAGAAGTAAGACATTAGAGGAGCACAAGGCTTACCTTAAAGACAATCACATTTGTTTCAGATGCTGCGCCTCAATGCAACATCTTGCAAAAGACTGTAAGAGAGAAATACGGTGCACAGAATACAACAATGACCGACATCTGTCAGCACTGCACCCAGGACCACCACCATGGAGATCAGAAGTTCCAGCAACTCAAGAAGATCATGGTGGGGAGCAAAAAGAAAGTGCAACACCAGCGATAACTTCAAAGTGCACTGAGATCTGTACAGAACCAGGACTCTCTAGATCATGCTCCAAGATATGCTTAGTCAAAGTGTATCCCAACGGTCTCAGAGAAAAGGCAGTGAAGATGTATACAGTCCTAGACGAACAAAGCAACAGGTCTCTAGCAAAGACAGAGTTCTTCGACCTCTTCGGTGACAAAGGAAGTTCAACTCCATACACCTTGAAGACATGTTCTGGAGTTATAGAGACATCAGGGAGAAGAGCAAACAACTACACCATCGAGTCATTAGATGGCAAGACGCAGCTGACTCTTCCTACCCTCATAGAATGTGACATGATACCAGATGGCAGGTCAGAGATTCCCACACCTGAAGTGGCACGTCCCTACCCTCATCTCATGCGAATAGCAGATAAGATCCCAACACTCAACCCAGATGCTGCAATCGTCCTTCTACTAGGAAGAGACATACTGAGAGTGCACAAGGTCAGAGAACAATACAATGGGCCGCACAATGCACCATTTGCTCAACGTCTTGATCTTGGATGGGTTATCGTTGGAAATGTATGTCTGGACGGACTTCACAAACCCGCAAAGGTGAATGTCTACAGAACAAATCTGCTGCAGAACGGTCGCACATCATGTCTTTGCCCATGTAACAACAGCATGCAGATTAAAGAGAAACTATCTAACCCAACACATCTCCAGAACATCCAGAGGTTCCTGGAAGATACAGCCTCAGCTGAAGATTCAGATCAGCAAGGCCACAAAGTGTTTGAGAGAACTCAAGATGATGACAAACTAGCACCATCTGTTGAAGATAACCTTTTCCTTGAGATCATGGACAGAGAAGTCTTCAAAGACAAAGTAGGCAGTTGGGTAGCCCCACTACCATTCCGTACACCACGACATCGTCTTCCCAACAACAGAGTACAAGCAGAGAAACGCCTTGCGCTATTGCAGCGCACTCTTGAAAGAAAGCCAGACATGAAAGAACATTTCCAAGAATTCATGCGGAAGACCTTTGACAATGATCAAGCTGAAAAAGCACCAGCACTGCATGAAAAACAAGAACGCTGGTACTTGCCAATATTCGGAGTGTACCATCCTCAAAAACCAGGTCAGATACGTGTAGTATTTGATTCCAGTGCAAAGCATGAAGGTATTTCCCTTAATGATGTACTTCTCAGCGGACCAGACCTGAACAACACACTTCTTGGAGTCCTTATCAGATTCCGAAGAGAACTTGTTGCAGTAACAGCAGATGTACAGCAGATGTTCTACTGTTTCCTTGTCCGTGAAGACCACAGAGACTACCTGAGGTTTCTATGGTATGAAGACAACGACCTCAACAAAGGTATCATAGAGTATAGGATGAAAGTACATGTGTTTGGGAACAGTCCCTCACCAGCTGTCGCTATCTACAACTTGAGACGAGCAGCGCAGCAAGGTGACAGACACAACCCTGAAGCCAAACAATTTGTTATGAAAAACTTTTATGTAGATGATGGACTTGCTTCCTTCTCCAGTAGTGGAGAAGCCATTGACATTTTGAAAAGCACTAGAGACTTGCTAGCAGACTCTAACATAAGACTGCACAAAGTGGCTTCCAACAACAGCAAAGTAATGGAAGCATTCCCAGCAGAAGACCGTGCGAAAGACCTCAAAGACCTATATCTAGGTACAGATTCACCACTCTTTCAAAGAAGCTTAGGGCTTAGTTGGGACTTGAAAACTGACAGCTTCACCTTCCGAGTATCCAGGGAAGAGAAGCCTTTCACAAAGCGAGGTGTCTTGTCTACGGTCAACAGTCTTTACGATCCCTTGGGGTTCGTAGCACCCATCACCATGCAAGGCAAAGCTCTTTTGAGAGAGATTACAACTGAGCTAGAACAAAGTGATTGGGACACACCTCTACCTGAAAAGAAAGAAATGCAGTGGAAGTTGTGGAAAGACTCTTTGCTGGAGCTTGAGCGATTTAGCATCCAAAGACCATACATCTCTGTTTCTTTGTCTGTTACAAAACGAAGAGAGATACACGTGTTTTCAGATGCATCCACCGTGGCTATAGCAGCTGTAGCCTACCTTAGAGTCATAGACACTCAGGGACAAAGCCATGCAGGATTCATCTTGGGAAAGTCTAAACTGGCTCCAAGACCTGCTCACATGGTCCCACGCTTAGAACTTTGTGCTGCTGTCCTAGCTGTGGAGATAGCAGACTTACTCATTGCAGAACTGGACATCGAGATCCATGCAGTGAACTTTTACACAGACAGCAAGATTGTTTTAGGTTATATCCACAACGCTTCAAGAAGATTCTATACATACGTGTCAAACAGAGTAACACGTATCAGAAAGTGTACAAGTCCAGAACAGTGGCATCACATCAGTACAGACAAGAACCCTGCTGACCATGGGACTAGACTGGTATCAGTTGCTATCCTCAAACAGACTAACTGGTTCACAGGTCCATCCTTCTTGACTGGACCAGAAACTGAAGAGACTGATCAGAAAGGAACTTTTCAGCTTGTAGAACCAGACCAAGACAAAGAGGTAAGACCTCTAGTTGCAGTTTACAAGACTCTAACCACCAGAGAAGGTCTTGGCTCATGTAGGTTCGAAAGGTTTTCCAGCTGGAAGTCACTCATCCGTGCCATAGGGAAACTCATCTGCTTGGCCAGATCCTTCAGCAAAACAGCCAGTGTTGACCAGGGTAACAATGACTATCTTGAGCGAGCCAATGTCACCATTATCAGATGTGTTCAGCAGGAAGCCTTTAAGGAAGAAATTCAATGTCTTCTCAAGAAAGAAGAACTTTCTAAACACAGCCCGCTCAAAAAGTTGAACCCTGTCCTTGATGAAGATGGAGTGATGAGACTTGGAGGTCGTCTACCCACAGCTGATATGACTATTCTAGAAAAACATCCCTTTGTCATACCCAAGAATCATCACGTTGCCGTTCTTCTGACAAGACATCACCACGAGCAAGTTGCACATCAAGGTCGCCACCTCACTGAAGGAGCAGTCCGCTCAGCTGGATTGTGGATCCTAGGAGGTAAAAGACTAGTCTCCAGTGTGATTAACAAATGTGTAACTTGCAAGAAAATCAGAGGAAAACTTGAAATCCAGAAGATGTCAGACTTACCTCCAGACAGGCTGGCTTCAGATCCTCCATTCACAAATGTAGGCCTAGACGTTTTTGGTCCTTGGAACATTTCTTCTCGCAAGACCAGAGGAGGCAGTGCAGAGAGCAAACGCTGGGCTGTTCTTTTCTCGTGTATGAGTACCAGAGCAGTTCACATTGAGGTAATTGAGTCTCTATCTACCTCAAGCTTCATCAATGCCTTGAGAAGATTTTTCTCCATTCGAGTACCAGCAAAACAGATTCGTTCTGATTGTGGCACAAACTTTATTGGAGCCTGCAAGGAATTGAAGATCTTTGCAACAGACTCAGAGACAAGTAACTATCTTCAAAATCAAAGATGCACTTGGATCTTCAATCCTCCTCATGCCTCACATATAGGAGGAGCTTGGGAGAGGATGATTGGAGTAGCTTGCCGCATTCTAGATGCAATGCTTCTAAAGATTGGATCTACTCGTCTCACACACGAAGTCTTAACCACGCTGATGGCTGAAGTCATGGCTATCATGAACGCCAGACCTTTGGTCCCAGTGTCTACTGACCCAGAGATGCCAACCGTCTTGCCACCGGCAACGTTGCTGACCCAGAAGATGGAGATGGTGACAGCTCCCAACGGGGACTTTGATCTTAAAGACTTGTACACCAAGCAATGGAAACAAGTTCAAAGCCTTGCCGATATCTTCTGGAAGAGATGGAGACAGGAGTACCTGATGACCCTTCAACCACGCAACAAATGGCAAGCCGACAAGCCCAACTTACAAGTTGGAGATGTTGTTCTACTAAAAGACTCTCAGGCCCACAGGAACGAGTGGCCAATTGGACTCATTGTGGGGACTGATGTTAGTAGTGATAGCAGAGTCAGGAAAGTAGAGGTCAGAGTAGTAAAACAGGGCACCCCTAAGGTGTACCTTAGACCCATCACGGAAGTCGTTTTACTCCTTCCAGGAGTTTAATAGTGGTATTATGCCAGGTGGGGAGTGTGCTGCCTTGTATTACACAAGGCATTCTTTAGCATTCAGCAGTGTCTATCCCCTTTAAGGCTAGGGACGTCCTGTCTGCTAACTTGGGAGGAAGTCACCTCATCTCTTCAGACTGAAGAGATTCTACTATGCAAGAAGATGTGGGATGCTGTTCTCTCTTCATATATGGGCTTGATTAGACCCCCAAAGTCTGTAAGTACCCCTCCTATGTACTGAGGAATGTTGTGCATATTGCTAGGTAGTTAGATATGTACTCATGTCTGTTTATTCTGTTTGTATTCCAGTTTTACCGCGCATTTACATTCATTCACATTTCATGTACTATGATCACATGTTATCAGTAAAAGATCATCGGTTATCAATCATCGACTCTTTACTGTGTGGACATCAAAGGTTATACTGCCTGTTACCCTCTGTAACCCTTTCATAACTGCAGAGAAGGCAGGACAGTTACATAGGGGATTTAGTGTTGCTGGGGGGGGTTTGAGGGGGGCAATTGCTGCTGGGTGGATCTCTTGTTGATGGGTGGCATTTATTGTTGTCTGATAGGATCTATTGTTACTGGGGGTCTATTGTTGCTAGGGCGATCTAGTGTTGCTGAAAGGGGTCTGTTATGGCTGGAGGATCTATTGTTGATGGTGGAGAACTATTGTTGCTGGGGAGGGGGGGTCTATTGTTGCTTGGGGGTCTTGTATTGCTGGCTGCAAAGGATCTTGCTGGAAGATGGGTAGGGGATGGAGACAATGGGTTATTCGAAAGGGGGGAGTACCTGCAGCTATTCCCTGAGAAAAAAAAGCCCTGGTTTTGGCTATACATACACTTACATTTCTTGTAACATTCCATTTTATTGTGCTTACAGAAGGAATAACACAGGAGATCGGGAAAAAGCTCTTCACGTGATGCTTCAAGTGCTACAGACCTGTGATCATCCAGCACCTGACATGTTCTGCTTGTGTGGACGGATTTACAAGGACATGTTCCTGGATTCTGACTGTAAAGATACAAAGAGCCGAGACAGTGCCATAGAATGGTAAGTAGTTTATCTTTGGCATTCTGTTTAAAATGATTGTGTTTGTGCAAATAGTGGAGAGTAATGCATCACTAAAAGCTGTACACTAAAAAACGTCTACTGACATGTTAATAACTATATAAATACGGATATCCAAATGTGCTTCCATCACTTAGGACTTTCTTTTTCAATTTCACTTACTGTATAAAATCAATCAATAGGGTAAATGATCTGTGATGGATAGTTTGAATTTGCTTATGGACCCAGCTAGTGTCATAGATGGTAGGGAATAACCAAACTGTACCAAAAAAACAAATGAAAGGGCAACAGGCACAAAGTGCATTAGGTTTAATAGCTAGGACATGATGAAATTAGGAAGATCAGCATGACTTTCAAGTTCATTCTGGTTTAAACACATTAAAAGACGCAATAATACAATAAAACAAGTCCCCCCCCCCCCCCCCCCCCAAAAAAAAAAATAATTGAAAGTCAGCAGCTACAAATACTGTAGCTGCTGACTTTTAATATTAGGGCACTTACCTGTCCAGGAATCCAGGGGTGTCCTCACCTGGAGCCGATTCTTCAATCGACTGTCAAGTTCTGGTGCCGCCATCTTGACTAAGGGAAACCGGCAGTGAAGCCTTTTGGGTGGAACTCCGCTTTAAATGAGAAAAGTTTTTAAAGATAAACATAAAGGTTGCACTCAGATGTAAATTAAGCAGTGAAACACTTGTACAGTAATTGGGCTGTGGTTGATGTTTCCACAGCCTGCCTTGGTGTGTTCACCACCTGTCGGCTGTTGTACCAGGTACAGTCCTTTTCCTTCCCCTAGGTGATGCATTTCAGGATTTACCCTGTTGATTCACCCCATGAAGTGGTAGGCAACGCAAAATGACAGAGCGGGGTCAGCGCATGCTGAAGCACACAGTGCACAGAAGTCACCAACTGTCTGCAGAGTCAATGGCAAAATACCTCCAAACTTTCACAGATGGACTTATTGCACAGGTGGCATCCTATCACGTTACCATGCTTGAATTCACTGAGCTCCTGAGAGCAAGCCATTCTTTCACAAATGTTTGTAGAAGCAGTCTGCATGCCTTGATGCTTGATTTTATGCACCTGTGGTCATGGAGGTGATTGGAACACCTGAATCCAATGATTTGGAGGGGTGCCCCGATACTTTTGGCAATATGATGTAGTTCGTGGCCTAAACAAACTATGTAAAGAGTACCAAAAGATGGAGTTCAGCTTTAAAACTGCGTCCACCCATCTTCTGATACCTATACTAACTACCCTGTAGAAGTAAGATGCATATACTTAATCTCCAGAGTGGCTTGCTTCAGGGGAGAAGAGAGCACTGTGATCATGCTCCTGCCCCTTTATGATTGGTCAATGAAGGAACTGGGGCAGGCTGATGAAGTCATCCCTCGGCTCTCTTCTCTTGTCAGTTGGTTTCTTGAAGCCAGTGTGCCTGCTGGAAATATGTTTGGTTCTTTTACATTTCCCAGTCTGAGTTCTACGGGGGGATTACTACATAAAATTCAGCTGCATGCATTAGTGGCATTTGAAATAAAATCCTCCAAGAATGTCCATCTCTTCAAGGGCACAAGAACATACAGTAACTATACGTTTTGTATTGGTATCGTTGCCCTACAGTCCTACACAGGATGGACCCTTCTGTTCTAGATACATGTTGGACCGCGTGTCCCTGAATCACTGCCTCACTGCCTCACTATTTTCTCCATAGTCCCTTGCTCTTAAAGAAAGATCCAGAGGTCTACTATGAAATTTAGTGGTGCTGAGTTGCAGAGCGCCTGTGCACATGGGGTACCATTATGCACGGAGCACGCTCACCAATGCCCAGGACCAGACGGAGAATGAAGTCATTAAGACAATTCCTCAAATTAGAGATGGGCTTCCACTGTGTGCAGAGAAAAGTACAGAGTTTCTCTGAGTGTTGTGCCTCATGTCACTACACACTGTAACTTTTATAACTGCTGCATTTGGATTGATGCACTGAGCCTGCACCCACTCCATCAGTCCAGCTTAACTCTGTTACCTCATTTCCTGTAACAGAATGGGAACCCGCTGAGCACATAGCGTGGACCTCATGCATGCTCAATGTTAACTCCTTACTTCCTGTACCCTGTAACCAGGTCATGGATCTCCATAACATGGGCCTTCTCCTGGTTGATAAGGGAGAGGGACCACTGAGGAAGGAGCCAAACAGTGACCCCCGCTTTACCAGGTACCACACCTACGACTGGTTACTTCATGTCTTGAACTTATGCCTGGTTACTCTTAGAAACGATATTAATTTTCCTTGTTTTGCTTAGTTATCCCCTTGTGTAACGATGTTACTACATACCCCGTTGTGCTATACAGACCCTAGTTCTTTAGATACGCCAGAACCCACATGCACCCCTTTGAATAACTGAATAACTTCAGACCAGGTTCCAAACGGTTAATATACCTTTTACTGGAAGAATTTGACAGTACAGTTCAATATGAACAACCTCAATTTCCCTACATTAACTACTATAGAGTTGCTGCTCAGGCATACCTCACAGATGACCGTCTATATAGATGAAGTCCATTTCTGGGGTTCTCCGGAATTTTCAGCATCTGGAGAGGACTATGCAGCGCAGCAGTCCCTCCTCTATCATGAATCCAGGAGGAAAAAGGCTCTCTCCGGACACAGCCTTCCCCCTTTATATATCACAGGTGGGCTTGCTGAGACCCAAAAGCCCAGGAACCAAGAACAGATGGCTTAACCCTTACTTCCACTTAGTCTGGGCCAGCCGCTAACTTACTAAGCAGTTCCCAACCTGCTTACAGGCTCATGTTTCTATTGCCAGGCACTTTGCAAAATAGATACTCCCCCACTTTCAGAGTGGGCATGTGAGATTTATTACATATATGAAATGGATCAGATGTTCTCCAGGGAAATACACAATGGATACCTTTACTGTGAATTGATCTAAAAGGGATTTCTGCAGACTTCACCCCATACTTATAAAAATATTTACTTCAAAACTAGCCCACATCTCCTGGGCGATGCCTGGTCAGGGGGAGTTTGGGTGCAGCTCCCTGTCCTATTTCTACACTTACTCCTCTCTTTCTCTTATTTCTTCCCTTACTGCTCTGCATATTTTCTCCCCTGATCCCTTACACCCACCTATTATGTTGTTCCCCATAAACTTTCTAATGAATCTCTCTCCCATCTATCTGTGTCCTCTTCCTGATTTCCCCATATGTTTTCTATGTCTGGCTGATGGTTTTAAGTCCTCTTGTGGCCAATTTAATGCTGACTGCTCTAAAAAAGGAGCTACCTTGTATGACACTGGTCTCACAATCTCTACTGTTACAATCTACAAATGTACAATCCACAGGTTGCCTTGGAACAATGAGACACCTCAAGTGGAATGGCCAATACATAAATCTGTGTTGTTGCTCTTACATTAACAGATAGTAAAACTTTAGAAGCCATGCTATTTTTTTTTTAAATATGTATGTATGTACGTATGTACAGTATATTTTGTTCATAATCCTTTCTGAATGTATTGACGGCTGTTTATGGTCTGTATCTTTACTATTACTTAAATCAGTAAAGATTACACATGAAATAAAATATTCCCTGGCAGTAAAACCAAGTACACATGATGAGAAAATCGGACAGAAAATACCGCTTTCAGAGCGATCATCCGATACTCCGATCGTTAGTACACAGCTTTCGAGCGTCGGTCACAATAGTTCATGCAAAACTATATGAAGTGACAAGCTCGAAAAATGTTCTCGTATGGTACCGGAACTAACAAATTTTCATTTAATCAGTACAGTATTCATTCGAAAACAGTAACCAAGACCGCGCATGCTTGGAAACAAAAGAATACATTACCATACAATATCACTTCTAAAGTTGTACCCTGTCTTATGAGAATTTTCATGACTTTATTAACCTTTTCATTTTCGATATGAGACTAGCATGCAAGAAAAATAAAGACAGACGATCATTCGCCCCATATTCTTATCATGTGTACGGGGCTTTAGCATTACAGTATGTGATGCGTATTCAACTATCAACAGACAGGCTCATCATCAGCCCCTTTTTCAGTAAAAAAGTACTCCAATATTTTTTAACTTCCTGGTGCCAAGCAGCTCTTTAGTATTTGGTACATTTGCACATAAATATTTAGATTTTAAGGCAAACAATGTGCGTTGTAACATTGTTGCAATGCTCAGTGCTCATTTCATGTTGTAGAAATTGCTATTCAAATACTGGCTTGTGTTAAGATAAAACTACTGAATAAGAACATTATTTCTACCAGGTATCGGAAAGGATTTGAGCTCCAGCCATCCTTGTATTCTGGAATTAATCTTGCTGTTTTACTTATTGTTGCCGGACAGCAATTTGACACATCTATGGAACTACGGAAAATAGGTAAATATTATACATATTAAAACATTTGGGCTGTTGCTACTAATGAGTTTGAAGAAAAAATGACTGGTTACCTCCACTGTGACCATGTGACCATTGCTGAAATGTGATGTGTGTGCAAAATTCGTACAGTCCATTTAAACACTGAAGGGATCCTTTTTGAACTTGTCTAAGTTGTTTTGACCAGTTTTAGAAAATAAAAATAACTACTCATTAATATCAGCTGTATATACTTAGGCCTCATGCACACTGGCCATTTTTACAGCTGCACCTAGGGGCATCTGGTGTCCTCTTTTCCTGCCTCTAAACTCCCCTGTGTGTTAGCCTTTGTGTCCATGCAAACATACAATGCCTTGAAAAAGTATTCATACACCTTCAAATATTTCCACATTTTGTCATGTTACAATCAAAAATGTAAATGTATTTTATTAGGATTTTATGTGATAGACCAAGACAAAGTGGCACATGATTGTGAAGTGGAAGGAAACTAATAAATAAATAAATATCTGAAAAGTGTGGTGTGCATTTGTATTCAGCCCCCTTTACTCTGATACCCCTAACTAAAATCTAGTGGAACCAATTGCCTTCAGAAGTCACTTAATTAGTAAATAGAGTCCACCTGGGTGTAATTTAATCTCAGTATAAATACAACTGTTTTGGGAAGCCCTCATAGGTTTTTTTGAGAACATTAGTGAACAAACAGCATCATGAAGACCAAGGAACACACTAGACAGGTCAGGGATAAAGTTATGAATAAATTGAAAGCAGGGTTAGGTTATTAAAAAAAAAATTCCCAGGCTTTGAACATCTGATGGAGCACTGTTCAATCCATCATCTGAAAATGGAAAGGGTATGGCACAACTGTAAACCTACCAAGACATGGCCATCCTCCTAAACTTAAAGGCTGGGCAAGGAGAGCATTGATCAGAGAAGCAGCCAAGAGGCCCATGGTAACTATGGAGGAGCTGCAGAGATCCACAACTCAGGTGTGAGAATCTGTCCACAGGGCAACTATTAGTCATGTACTCCACAAATCTGGTCTTTATGGAAGTGTGGCAAGAAGAAAGCCATTGTTGAAAGAAAGCCATAAGAAGTCCTGTTTGCAGTTTGTGAGAAGCCATGTGGGGAACTCAGCAAATATGTGGAAGAAGATGCTCTGATCAGATGAGACCAAAATTGAACTTTTATTGGCCTAAAAGCAAAATGCTGTGTGGCAGAAAACTAACGCTGCACATCACCCTGAACACACTATCCCCACCGTGAAACATGGTGGTGGCAGCATCATGTTGTGGGGGTGCTTTTCTTCAGCAGGGACAGGGAAGCTGGTCAGAGTTGATGGGAAGATGGATGGAGCCAAACACAGGGCAATCTTAGAAGAAAACCTGTTAGAGTCTGCAAAAGCCTTGAGACTGGGTGGAGGTTCACCTTCTAGCAGTACAACTACCCTAAACATACAGCCAGAGCTACAATGGAATGGTTTAGAACAAAGCATGTGTTAGAATGGCCCAGTCAAAGTGCAGACCTACATTCAATTGAGAATATATCGCAAGACTTAAAAATTGCTGTTCACAGACTCTTAATCCAATCTAACAGAGCTTGAGCTATTTTGCAAAGAAGAATGGGCACACATTTCACTCTCTAGATGTGCAAAGCTGGTAGAGACATCCCCCAAATGACTTGCAGCTGTAATTGCAGCGAAAGGTGGTTCTACGAAGTATTGACTCGGGGGGCTGATTACAAATGCATGCCACACTTTTCAGATGTTTATTTGTAAAAAATTTTGAAAACCATTTATCATTTTCCTTCCACTTCACAATTATATGCCACTTTATGTTGGTCTATCACATAAAATCCCAATAAAATACATTTACGTTTTTGGTTATAACATGACAAAATGTGGAAAATTTCAAGGGATATGAATACTTGTAGGCTTTTAGCAGCTTTTAGTGACAGGAGAGTCCTAAATACTAGGCGTGTTTAGCACTTCAGCAATTATTCATCTCAGTAGCCAGAATAAATTAAAATTCTGGCCAATGAAATAAACACCCAAACACCAAATGCTGCCAAACTCAACTAAATTCTGCTAAACTGATTTGAAAAAAACACAACTTAGGTGAGTTTTTAATGCTGATTTTCTCCTGTCAGGAGAAACAGCTTTTTACAATAAACCAGTGTGCATGAGCTCCTGGGTAAAAGTTTTAAGTTTTTAAACAGATAACTTAAATGTGTTATTACTAAAGTATATGCCGTATGTTTTCTGTTTAACATTTAATACAGGACAGACCCATGGCAGAGCATTTTCAAAGCACTATGGGTTTTCTAAAGGCAGAGTACAGTAGAGGTTGTAGCCTTTCACTTTTATTTTTATTTGCACAATGTTTAATATTGTTTAAATATATTTAAAAAAAAATAAGAAAATATATACAATAAGATGGAAAATAGATACAATACCACTGTACATTCGTCAGTTGTATTCACATTTCTTTTTGGATTTTCAGGTTTTGGCTTATTTATTATTGTTATTATGTTGAAGGGTGCAAAAAAGAGTGCTTTTAATCAAGTTGGTTTGCAATTCTAGGGGAATATGGTATCTGTAATACAGTGAATGTGGCTTTCACAAAAAAATCACTGGTGGTGAATCAGTCATTGTCATCTAAGTCACATGAACCTAGAAGGTTCTTCCACAGTGCATGTTTTGTGAATGTCAGATTCAGTGCTTTGTGCCCATAAGAATTCTAAAACATTAGTTAGATCGTTTTTTTTATTAATAACCTTTCTTTATATCCAACAGGTAACAACCTAAAAGATAACAATATAATGAAAATACTCTAGGCAATTGAGCAGTCTTTTTAAAGATGACCTGACCCTTTTTACATATGAGGCAAACTAACAGGTTCTTTTTATAGCCAATCTTTTCTGCTAATATTTACCTTTCCCTTCCACCCTGCTCATATGCATAGCCCTGAGTAGGAAGCCCTGTGTAAGCTTTATGTTCCTCTGTGTCAGAGCTAAGGTCCTTTTCCTTTTCTGAATGAGATAGTATTTAGACTGAGAATTGGCTGCCCAGTTACTGATTAGCAGGAGAAAAGAGAGAAGGCCACGTGATCCTAATGCATGAAAGTACCAGGTTTTTCCAAGGAGTCCAATTAATAGTATTATAGAAGGTGGGTTTTTGAAGAGAATCATTTTACTATGTTTCATTGACCTCCACCATTTATGGAGTAATGTGCTTATTTCCCACAAGATTATACAAACCAGATTTGAGTAAAATGTGTGAACGTTTTGACTTTAGTACAGTTGCTGTATTTACTGGAAATCCATCCACAGTTTTAAATATAAAGTGTTCCAGCAGTTGTTCAAATGTTTAACACCTATATTAAGAGTTTACAAATTTTAACTATTGAGTGTTCTTCATTTTAGGTGTTCGTTTGAATAGTCTTTTGGGAAGGAAGGGCAGTTTGGAAAAAATGAACAACTATTGGGATGTAGGTCAGTTCTTCAATGTGAGCATGCTGGCCAGTGACATCGGAAAAGCTGTACAGGCAGCCGAACGTCTTTTTAAGCTGAAACCTCCAGTCTGGTAAGCAATTATTAAAATGGGTTTGGTCTGGAGACATTGCAACCTTAGATGCCTATATTTAATACATATCTTCTCATTAGAAAGGTGACATATACAGCGCCTGTACTATTTTAAACCTTTATGAGAAAATCCTAAAACTGGCTATAGATTGATTAAAATTCTGCTGTTTCAGCAGGAACTGGACAATTTTTGATCCTTGTATGACTGTTCCTGCTCAGTAGAAGTCTAACAATCTGCTTGTGTCGAACTGGAGTGTTAGAAAATGTTTCTCACTCACCAGGCTGCAACCAATTGACTGCAACGTAACAGTGTATTCTGACAGCAAAGGAGTTCCTGCTGTCAGAATAGAATAGCACAGCAGTGAAGATTCCTCCATCCTCTTTATTTGTGTGGATAAGGGAGTCACACCAAATTGTCCCAGGAGAAACCAAATTGTCCCAGTATTTCAGGTATAATTAATCTCCTGGCAGGTGATCTATGTGCCATTCTGAATCGTCCAAACCTCCTGCCCCAAGGGTCAGTGTTCCATTTTGCTTCTTGGTTGCTGACTTTAATGGCATGATTGTTGAAGCCATGGTTTTGAGAGAATCAGTCATCCCTTACCCTTTTGAAGGCTAGAAGGCTTGAAGGCTAGAAAGTCTATCTTCACACCAGGAGAGCTCATTTTTCCTGGTGCAAGATAAGGAATTTTCAGCCTAGAAAGTACTTTGTGGGTAGAATTCTGTTCCTCCTCCAATGTGGTCTGGCCTTAAATGCTATTAAGGGGAAATTTTTGCCTTGGCCATTCTGTTTCAGGAACTTTGGTTTTGATGCATTTATTTAGAGAGTAGCTCACATCTCTCCCCCTGTTCATTCCCCTGTGGCCCCTTGGGATCTCATTCTTGTTCTCTTGGCTCATCAGAAGCCACCTTTTGAATCTATTTGGAATATTCCCTCATCTGACCTTACCTGTAAGTTGCCCTTTTTTATAGCTATCACCTCTGCAAAAAAAAAATGATTTCGTTTTTGGATCAGGCTGGTTTCTTTAAATGTGGTAGATGTTTAGCCTGTAAAACTATGATGAGTAGAAACAATAGAACACTGAACTTTCAATCTCAGACGAAGGGAGAAAATTTCAAAATCAAAAAATGTATCTCACGTGGAAGCACTCATGTCACCTATCTATTAGAGTACCCTTGCAAATTACAGTATGTAGGGAGGACCACGAAAAAGCTGGCTGTGCATCGTAGTGAACATTAGGAATATTTAAAAAGGTTTTAAACACCATAGTTAGGTTATGTGATTTGTAGCTTTGGAGTAGCGCTGCATCATTTCCTTTTTATCCTATTTTATTTTGATCATTTGGTATATGATTGGATGTTAGCAGCTTCTCCCTGTTATTTGCATTTATCATAGGTAGAAGCTCAGGAGGTTTACACCATCATTTCCAAAACACCATAGTCTCTCTCATCATTTTAGGGTCTTTCATAATAGGGATCCGTCCCTTTGAAATTCTGTGGGATAGATCAAGTAGCACCCCACTGGTGTGGGGGAAATATAAAGAAATGTATCTTACAGAATGAAACCCTTGGATCCTTAAATTTGACACTGAAACCCTTAAGGGGTTAAATATAGATATTGATTTAAATTGTTTTCTTCTAATTAGTAAGAATTATTGTTCAGAAGAGAGAATAATGTTTTAATGTATAATATGTTTAAATTATATTTTATTTTATTTTAAATTCATTTTTATTTTATTTCATACAATTTTAAACAATTTTATTTGGATTTAAATATTTTCTGCCCGTTTATCGGGCTTTGAAGTTTAATATGTTCTTAATTAGCGGGCTCCCCTCGGTTTATGTGATCTAAGTTGAGTACACCAGGAAGCACTGTATGGATGGATGTAATTGAAGCCTAGTAAACAGGCATAAAAGTGAGTGCTAAAAAATGAGCTGCTGTACACCGAAAGGCACCAACAACCTCCAAAGACCAACTATTGAATAAAGGTGCAGCGCTAAAACATCAATTCAATAAATATGATTAATATCAATATAAAGTGCAAATGTCAACAACCTGAGAGATAAATCTATCAACAAAGGTATGTCAAAAATGACAATATAGCCAGTGTGTATTCCTAATAGCAAGAAAATTAATAAAGTGACAGTAGTGCAAACGCACATCCAAAATGGTGACTGATGGTGCCAAAGTGACAAAGTCTATATAATATTCAAAGGATGTGAATCTTCTAATCAAGTGATCCACTGTGCATCTTCTGGTGATCAAATATTCGAATTACACACTCACCAGATGCATAATTCCATCATGCATTTGAGAAAATATCACATCTCAGTGGTCAGCTGGATCCTCTTATGGACTCCTCTATCCTGGTAAGGACTTCCCTCTGGATCATCAATGGGATGTAACACCTCTCAACTCCTTTCTAAGTGGGCTCTGTGGGTGGTAGGGTCAACAGGGGCCCCAAGAAAGGATGCCAAAATGGTGTGATATCGTTTGAAAAGGGATATTTATTGATCCATAGCAGGAATAGACAAACAGTATAAAACAGACTGACCATGAGTTGAATCAAGATGGCCGCTGGATCAGCATGGGTCTCGGCGGCGTGACATCAGGACACTGCTGCTCTTCTCTTACGCGTTTTGTGCTCAAGCATGTATTCATAGGGGGTGTGCCTGCGAACATCCGATGTCTAATGTGTCTACTTTATAGCCAGCAAATGGCGCGCGTATTATCGTGTCCACCATCTTGCCGACTATTTCGCGCATGCGCGGTATGACCTGTGCCATATTTTCCGCTGTTTTGCGCATGCGCAGTGCATCGATGCCATTTTGTTGTAGTCACAGCTTTCACATATGACGATGCCAGATGCGCACGCATTAAGGGGCTATAACACTGATTATTACTATGCGCATTACACTATGATCACCAGGGAACTGACAATAGAGTAGAATTTAAATTACATACGAGTGTTCCTATATATAAGCAACATAAGTTGCCAAGCAAAAGGGGATAATATTATCTATATAAACCCATGTACATTTAATTGTAAGTCCTTCCGTCTTGTCGGAAATCCCTGCGCATGCACAGTAACCCGCACCTTGAGTGCATACTTAATCAAAGCCAAAGATGATTATTAAATGTATGCATCAATATAATAACGGTTTCAGGTCATTTCATAATTGAAACCCCAGAGTTATAATACTCCAAACACAGAAAGGGGGGGGAATGAAATGGTGATCAGCAGCAATGTCATGAGATGAGTAATAATCATATATAATATATTATAAAATCATGGCCAATACAACATAAAAACTATCATAATGATATTAATTAAAGTCGAGAAAATGGTAAGCATACAATATAGTAAAAAGATAAATGATATATATATATGAAATTGAAGTAGAATAAGATAACACCAATAAAATCAAATAAAATAAAATTGTGCTTTACAAAAACTAAAACGGAGCCCATGAAATGAACTAGTAGGATTGCGATGACTTAGACCGGGGTTGTCAATAAAAATAAATGTAAAAGAGAAGCCAGATAGATGATTCCTATAAAAATATGCATCTAAAATAAATTACTAAAAAATAGAATAGAATAGAATAGCCATAGAATCAAAAATTAATAATGTATTAAAAAATGTATATATAATCAGCATGATAAGAGAGTAATGGTGGAAATATCTATGTTAAAATTAAAAATATAATATAGTTTTAACTGTTATCTATAAAACGGTTAGTATTGAACTCGACATTGAGCCCTCTTGGGTATAGAGTATCAAGTTCAAATATCCATTTCGATTCTTGTTGGGAAACTGCTCACTTTTTATTCAATCCTCTCCAATGTTCTTTGGTGATATCAATGCCTACAAATTTTAATGAGGAAGGGTCCCTGTTATGACAGAGACGATAATGTTTAGACAGGGAATGCTCTTTATAACCCTTTTTGATGTTAGTCACATGTTCCCTTAGGCGATCTTTCAACTTTCTTATGGTTCGACCCACATACTGTTTTTTGCAAGGACATTGGAGTAGGTACACTACATGCTTACTATTGCACGCAATAAAATTGTCAATAGTATACGTTCTACCTGTTGACGTGCAGATAAAGGTATCTGTTCTCTTTTTTCTAATCTTATTACAGAGACAAATCACACATTTATTACAGGGAATATAGAATGGAATCTGATAGATTAAAAGCACACATGGCACATTTAGAAAAAGAACAAAGAAATAAAAAATGTAAAAAAATACACCCGTGATTTTAAGGATTATCAGGAACACCGCGTTTTCAAATGGCACTTGGTAAAGGAAGACACTTCTACTGTATCTACATCTCATGGCACCTCTTTACCACCTCCCAAGCCTCAGAGATTTCCAAGGAGATCTAACGGCCCACCACAGAGGCGCTTAAGGACGCAGAGTCAATATGAATCCCCAATGAGGAAACAAAGTGTTAATGAATATAACGTACCAATAAACAACAGATATGATGTCTTATATCTCATTACTGATAATAATATAGGTTCACGTACCTATAACCAACAACATGGTCAGGCCAGAACGAGACCTAACAATTATCATCAACACAATTATAGGCCTTACACACAATTCACATCTCCGAGGATTCAGAGAGATGCTCCTTATAACCAGTATAGGAGGAACCCTGCTCCCAGAACCCAATCTCAACAATTTAGAACCAGCCACAATGGCCCTCCAGTATATAATTCTGATTACAATTAAAACGCAAATAGGAATGAGGAACATACATCTGCCCATTTTTTAGAAGCAGGCCTTTGCAGAGGAAAAAGGGGAGGCAAAAGTGTTAATAAACCTGAAAAAAAGAAAGTTATAAACGGGACTGGTATTTACAACTTAAGTAATGTGGAATTATGATCGGATGAATTAAATTTATTGGATAAAGGACTCAAATTTGCGCCTAAAACGGCCCTCAATACATTCCAAACCTATATTGACATACGCAAGTTTGTCGGGCAACTATTTCTTAAGAAATACTTCCTTAGTAATCCCATTACACGTAACACTTCACAGGGTGACTCTATCAACTCAAATCTAAAAAACGCATCTCTATTCAATCCAGTCGCTGACTTATATTAATGTTTTTCGTGATACAGTATTTAAAGACCTTAAAGATATGAAAATAAAACGTGTGAGAGATCAGATGACTTGTAAAAAAGCCATGAACTCTCTCTAGGAGAGAAAGGATCTTGTGTTCCGACCGGCCGACAAAGGTGGGGGCGTAGTAGTCCTATCTAAATCAGACTACATTAAAGAAGTAAATAATATCCTCAGTGATAAAGATACTTACCTTTTATTGAATAAGAACCCTTTTGGTTCATTTAAGAAATCACTTAAAGCCATTATTCGCAAAGGTTATGAAAATAGGGTGATAAATAAAAAAGAAAGAGATTTTTTGTGTCCTTCTGCTCCCAGACTGCCCGTCCTTTATATTTTACCGAAAATACATAAAAACCTGACTAATCCCCCAGAAAGACCCATCATTAGTGGGATTGGGTCATTATGCTCAAGGGCAGGGGAGTACATAGATCACTTCCTGCAACCGCTGGTTACCAATACTCCGGCATACCTACGTGACACAAAACAGGTTTTAGAGGATATTAGGAACATAGTAACAGAGCCCAAAACATTTCTAGGTGCTGCAGATGTCACATCACTTTGCACCAATATAGATCATAAGGATGGCATGGAGGCGGTACGGTTTTATTTGAATGATTTTACTAACATGACCCTTTTACAAAAAGATTTTACTGTATACTCGAGCTTTTAGAATTTGCGATGACTAAGAACTATTTTTGGTTCAATAACCAATTTTATCTACAAACGGAGGGAGTTGACATGGGAGCTAAATTCGCTCCCAGCCTGGCCAATCTTTTTATGGCCAGGAGGGAGGAGGATGTAATATATGCCAGAGATTGGCCAGAGCTCTCATTTTATAGACATTATATAGACAATATATTTTTAATCTGGAATGGTGATGAACAGACATTGGTGAATTTTTTCAGCACTTTAAATTATAATACACATAACATCAGACTTACTTTTGAATACAGTACACAGAGTGTACATTTTCTAGATTTAACTTTGCTGAATCAAGGGGGAAAGATTATAACAGAGTCTTTCTTCAAACAAACAGATAGAAATAGTTATATCGCCCTTGATAGTTGTCATCACCCAGTCTGGCTAACTAATATTCCTAATGCAGGCCATAGACGGGTAAAAATCGGCCGATTTTTCTTTAAGAAAATGAAAAATCGCCGACGTTACCAGCAACGGTAAAAAAAATCGGCCGATTTTCATCCCGTCTACAGCCGGCAAAAAGTGTCCCTGCAGAGAGCTCCGCTATTTCTTTGACAGTTCCTTGACATTTATAGCGGTTGCAACAATGTATCTATTTGTATCCATTTAGGATACAGATGTTTTTATTCGGAAACAAATAGATACATTGTTGCAACAGCTATAAATGGCAAGGAACTGTCAAAGAAATAGCAGACCTCTCTGCAGGGACACTTTTTGCCGGACTGGAATTCCTCTTCTTCTTCTTCATCCTCTTCTTCTTCTTCATCTTTCTCTTCTTCATCCTCTTCTTCTTCTTCTTCATCCTCTTCTTCTTCTTCTTCTTCATCATCCTCTTCTTCTTCTTCTTCATCCTCTTCTTCTTCATCATCATCCTCTTCTTTTTCATCCTCTTCTTCTTCTTCTTCTTCATCCTCTTCTTCTTCTTCTTCTTCTTCATCCTCTTCTTCTTCATCATCCTCTTCTTCTTCATCCTCTTCTTCTTCTTCATCATCATTTTTCTTCTTCATCCTCTTCTTCTTCTTCTTCTTCTTCATCCTCTTCTTCATCCTCTTCTTCATCCTCTTCTTCTTCTTCTTCATCCTCTTCTTCTTCTTCATCCTCTTCTTCTTCCTCTTCATCCTCTTCTTCTTCTTCATCCTCTTCTTCTTCATCCTCTTCTTCTTCTTCTTCCTCTTCTTCTTCATCCTCTTCTTCTTCCTCTTCATCCTCTTCTTCTCTTCTTCTTCTTCCTCCTCTTCTTCTTCTTCTTCTTCCTCCTCTTCTTCTTCTTCCTCTTCTTCTTCTTCTTCCTCTTCTTCCTCTTCTTCATCCTCTCCTTCCTCTTCTACTTCATCCTCTTCTTCTTCATCCTCTTCTTCCTCATCCTCTTCTTCTTCATCATCCTCTTCTTCTTCTTCTTCATCCTCTTATTCTTCCTCTTCTTCATCCTCTTCCTCTTCTTCTGCTTCCTCTTCTTCATCTTCATCCTCTTTTTCTTCATCATCCTCTTCTTCTTCCTCTGCTTCATCCTTTTCTTCTTCATCCTCTTCTTCTTCTGCTTCCTCTTCTTCATCTTCTTCATCCTCTTCTTCTTCTTCCTCTTCTTCTTCCTCTTCTTCTTCTTCATCCTCTTATGCATCCTCTTCTTCTTCTTCATCCTCTTCTTCTGCTTCTTCATCCTCTTCTTCAGCTTCCTCTTCTTCTTCATCCTCTTCTTCTTCATCATCTTCTTCATCCTCTTCTTCTTCTTCATCCTCTTCTTCTTCCTCTTCCTCTTATCTTTCATCCTCTTCTTCCTCTTCTTCTTCATCCTCTTCTTCTTCTTCTTCCTCCTCTTCTTCTCCATCCTCCTCTTCTTCTTCATCATCCTCTTCTTCTTCATCATCCTCTTCTTCTCTTTCCCTTCTCCTTCTTCCTCTTCTTCTTCATCCTCTTCTTCTTCATCCTCTTCCTCTTCTTCTTCTTCTTCTTCATCATCTTCTTTTTCTTCTTTTTGCCTCTTGCAGGTCACTGCTCATGTGCAGATTTTTTTATCGGTAAAAGATCGGCCGATTTGCCCAGCATTGCCACAAAAATCGGCCGATCGACAAAATCGGCCGATTTTTTAAAAAAAAAAAATATCTGCCAAAATACCGAAAAACGGCCGAACATTTAGCCCACTAACGATCCGAAAATCAGCCAATTTTATTTTTGGCCGCAAAATCGGCCGATTTTCGACCCAGCTATGGCCTGTATAAGGGACAGTTCCTCAGAATCAAGAGAAACTGCACTAATATTGATAATGTGCAGCGCTGAGCAAACATTTGGCGCTATATAAATACTGTATAATAATAATAATAATACTTATTTCTCCCAGGCAGCTATATTAAAGAACCGATTTCTGGAGAAAGAATATAATGAAGATATGTTAAACTGCACTTTAAACACAGTGGCTAAGATTGACAGAAATACAATATTGGATAAGGAGACTAAACAAAGAACACCTAAGACATGGCCTTTTGTCACTAATTTCTCTATTCAGCACAAAGCAGTCGCAAGAATCATTAAGAATAATTGGAAGATAGTTAAAGCAGATCCTACACTAACAAGTTTTTTACCTGACAAACCTGAGATCACTTTTAGAAAGGTTATGCCCCTACAGAATAGGATAGCCCCAAATGTGATCAGTCCTTCAATAAAGAAAGCTTTTTTTGCGGAAATGAAAGGATTGTTTCCCTGTAATAAATGTGTGATTTGTCTCGGTAATAAGACTAGAAAAAAGAGAATAGATACCTTTATCAACAGGTAGAATGTATACTATTGACAATTTTATCACGTGCAATAGTAAGCATGTAGTGTACCTACTCCAATGTCCCTGCAAAAAACAGTATGTGGGCCGAACCATAAGAAAGTTGAAAGATCGCATAAGGGAACATGTGACTAACATCAAAAAGGTTCGTAAAGAGCATTCCCTGTCTAAACATTATCGTCTCTATCATAACAGGGACCCTTCCTCATTAAAATTTGTAGGCAATGATATCACCAAAGCACATTGGAGAGGATTGAATAAAAAGAGAGCAGTCTCCCAACAAGAATTGAAATGGATATTTGAACTTGATACTCTATACCCAAAAGGGCTCAATGTCGAGTTCGATACTAACTGTTTCATAGATAACAGTTAAAACTATATTATATTTTTAATTATAACATAGATATTTCCACCATTACTCTCTTATCATGCTGATTATACAGTGGGGCAAAAAAGTATTTAGTCAGCCACCAATTGTGCAAGTTCTCCCACTTAAAAAGATGAGAGAGGCCTGTAATTGACATCATAGGTAGACCTCAACTATGAGAGACAAAATGAGAAAAAAAATCCAGACAATCACATTGGTTGATTTGAAAAAAATTAATTTGCAAATTATGGTGGAAAATAAGTATTTGGTCAATATCAAAAGTTCATCTCAATACTTTGTTATATATCCTTTGTTGGCAATGACAGAGGTCAAACGTTTCCTGTAAGTCTTCACAAGGTTGGCACACACTGTTGCTGGTATGTTGGCCCATTCCTCCATGCAGATCTCCTCTAGAGCAGTGATGTTTTGGGGCTGTCGCTGGGCAACTGCGCAGGGATTTCCAACAAGATGGGAGGACTTACAATAAAATGTAAATGGGTTTATATAGATAATATTATCCCCTTTTGCTTGGCAACTTATGTTGCTTATATATAGGAACACTCGTATGTAATTTAAATTCTACTCTATTGTCAGTTCCCTGGTGATCATAGTGTAATGCGCATAGTAATAATCAGTGTTATAGCCCCTTAATGCGTGCGCATCTGGCATCGTCATAAATGAAAGCTGTGACTACAACAAAATGTCACCGATGCACGGCGCATGCGCGTAACAGCGGACAATATGGCGCAGGTCATACAGCGCATGCGTGAAATAGCCTGCAAGATGGCGGACGTGATAATACGCGCGCCATTTGCTGCCTATAAAGTAGACACATTAGACATCGGATGTTCGCAGGCACACCCCCTATGAATATGTGCTTGAGCACAAAACGCGTAAAGGTAGAGCTGCAGCGTCCTGACGTCACGGCGCCGAAACCCATGCTGGTCTGGCGGCCATCTTGATTCAACTCATGGTCAGTCTTTTTTATACTGTTTGTCTATTCCTGCTATGGATCAATAAATATCCCCTTTGAAACGATATCACACCATTTTGGCATCCTTTCTTGGGGCTCCTGTTGAGCCTACCACCCACAGAGCCCACTTAGAAAAGAGTTGAGAGGTGCTACATCCCATTGATGATCCAGAGGGCAGTCCTTACCAGGATAGAGGAGTCCATAAGAGGATCCAGCTGACCTACTGAGATGTGATATTTTCATATCAAATTCATGATGGAATTATGCATCTGGTGAGTGTGTAATTTGAATATTTGATCACCAGAAGATGCACAGTGGATCACTTGATTAGAAGCTTCACATCCTTTGAATATTATATAGACTTTGTCACTTTGGCACCATCAGTCACCATTTTGGATGTGCGTTTGCATTACTGTCACTTTATTCATTTTTCTGCTATTAGGAATACCTTTGCTGATAGATTTATCTCTCAGGTTGTTGACATTTGCACTTTATATTGATATTAATCATATTTATTGAATTGATGTTTTAGCGCTGCACCTTTACTCAGTAGTTGTAATTGAAGCCTGCACACCTTGGAAAGTGAGGTATTAAGGTGGGAGGAGTGGAGGCAGCGTATATATCTAGTGCGGAGGAACCGAAGATTGTTGTCTTTGAAACGCCCTGGAGGAGGGGTGAAACGCGTTGACGTAATTTCCGGTTCCTGCCTGACCTTTGTGACATCATGTCTGGTGAGTGGAGCGCACGCTTCAAGCGTGCTCCGGAGCCATTTCCTTGCCTATTAACAGTATATTGATGTGGGGATCGTGGAATATTGTTCAATTCAAAGCTTTTTTGGATACGTGTGAGTGCAATATATATCTGAATATCACTTAATAAAGGAGTGTTACAGAGTTACACTATGTGTGTCCCTCTTGTTTCTTATACTCTTCCTGCATGCATGAGGACCATGTCTAAGTACTGAGGAAGTATATTGAATCCGGTGTCTGCCTATCTGAGTCCTGGTTATGTCCGAGAACACACTTCACCAGTTTAAGCCTGTTTGACTCTTAAGCCATACAAGCTAGGAGTCCATCGAATCTGGTGAGTGTGGAGTGTATTAGAAGGTGATCGTGGAGCACTGTGGGGTGACGCCTCCTATAGAACACTTCTTGTTTGGACACAAAAGAAATATTTTTGTTTGAAACACTGAAGCAATGTTTGTTTGGGACTTTGGATTTTGTCACATTTAAAATAATTTGTTTGCACTATATTATTGATTATTCATTATTTAAGATGTTTTCATTTCATGAACAGCAGCAACATATATTTTTTTGACTGCATATATGAGTGTTTTTCATTGTATAGGATTTATCACGTTAGCACGGGTATTTAAGTTTTTGTTTGATTATCCTCTAAGGAGCCATTCTTTTTTGAAAAATGTATTTATTGGTGTTTTTAAGAAACAACAAAACAATAGAAAATGAAGGATATGTGAGTGTTATCCATGTAGGGGTGCAATTACAAAACAATGGCAGAAGTTCTAAATGATCGTACAGATATCTCTAAGACATTAGAGTGTAGCATACCATAAAAAATGCGGCATAACATTGGGATGGAATAGGATTTGTGCTTTCCCCCTATGGTGGCTGCCAAAGGGGATTCTACAGCCACCTGATCAGCTTGAAATATATACAACAGTAGGTGTCACCATGGAAACAATACATCAAGTAATCAAAATGATGCTGTGGTCGCGTCAGCCAACCACTTAGACCACACCTTGTCATATTTTGCTGGACAACGTCTGTTGATGTATGTATCCTTATACAGTGGAAGACTATCGTATAAAAGCTTTTTCCAAAAGGAGATGAAAGTAGGGGCATGCTTCTTCCAGTGGAGTGTGATGGCCTTTCTGGCATAGAAAAGAAGGCTGACTAACATCCTCTCTGCTGTCGTATGAAGTAAGGACTGTACCAGGCCCAACATGCAAACCTCCATAAGTAAGGGTACAGGGGTCAATAACACAGTGCTAGTAATAGATAACACATTACCGAAAAACACAGTGAGGACAGGACAGGACCAGAAGATGTGGGTGAAATCTCCTGGGGACTGCCCACATCTCCAGAATGCTGATGGACGTTAGTAAATTTTTTGTAACTGACAGGGAGCGTAATATGCCCTGTGCACTATTTTGAATTGTATGAGTTTATCTCTCACTGGAACTAGGGAGTGGGAGGGAAAGTCCCAGATATCCTCCTAATCCTCATCATCCAGGTATGGAATGTCTCTCAATCACTTGGCTTTAAAATTTTCTAGCGGAGGTTGGGATACTAAAAGTAAGTAGGCATACAGATGGGAGGTGGGTTTTTCCTATCAGTCCATCCTGAGTACCCATGCAAGCAGATTGTGTGAATGTTAAGAGAGGCATAGGGGAATTGGCTGGATAAGGCATGGGAGAGTTGTAGATGTCAGAAAAAATATGAAGGGGGAACTTTGAATTCAGATGCAAGGTAGGATAATAGCCTTAACCTATTTCCCTCTACCGCTTGAAAGAATTTTATTTTGTGTTTGGCCGACGCTTGTGGTTCAGGCAGCATGTAGAGGTATGGCAGAGAGGGGTTGAATCATAGGAGAGCATTGGGTAAACCCACCAGTTTTAGAAATTGGTCACACCCTAGGCTGGCTGTCCAGGCTCTGATGGTGGTGAGCATGGAGGGGGTAACCACCAAGCCACTGTGACTAACTGAGTGGCCAAAAAGTATTTGTGAGTGTCAGCTAAGGCCAAACCTCCTTGGGTGGTGGGGGCTTGCATTAGTTTGGACAATTTATACCTCGGGGATCTGGGACCCCATAAAAATGCAGTTTAGTTTGTCAAAGAAGGATTTCGGGATCCCGGATGGGGAGTGGCGGAAAAGATATGTGAATTTGGGAAGAACCTTCAGTTTGATTAGGTTCGTTCGACCCAATAATGACAGCTGCAGCGACTCCCATGCCTTTAATTTTCGTTTTGTCTCATGCAAAGCTGGGGCTAGATTTAGCAAGAGGAAATCTGAGGCCTTGTGGGAAACCTCAACTCCTAGATACTTACATTACTCTACCCATTGGAGTGGGAGATCGGGGGGGGGGGGCAAGTTACCGGCCTCAGGATCAATGGGAAATAATAAGGACCAGTTGACTTTGAGCTCCGTAGCCGTGGAATATATGTTCAGCAGCTGTAATACACCCAGGAGGAAGGGACCAGCATAATTTAGGATCAGGAGGAGGTCATTTGCAAAAAGAGATATTCTTTCCTCTAGCCAACCTACTCGGATGCCTTTGATCTCTGGAGAGGTGTGAAGTGCCTCCGCCACCGGTTCAATTGAAGTGGCAAAGAGAGCTGGGGACAAGAGGCAGCCCTGACAGGTGCCCATGTGCAGATAAAATGGGTCTGACAAACCGACCCCAGCATCACCGAGGCTGTGGGGGAACTGTAGAGGGTTTGGAACCACTTGATGAAGATCAGGGGAAAACCCATATGCCTCTATACCTCCCATTGGAAGGGCCATTCAACGGTATCGAAGGCCTTCTCAATGTCAAAGCTACCACCCTGGAACCATGTGCTGAGCATGGATGTTGATGAATAGCCTATGTAAATTCACATCAGTAGCTTTATGAGCCATGAAACCCATTTGATCAGAGTCTATTACTGACAGCAGGAGCCTTTGTAGCCGAACAGTGAGGAGTTTGATTAGGATTTTAAAATCGTTATTCAGTAGGGTGATGGGCTTATAAGAGGTGCAGGCACTGGTTTCCTTGGGTGGTTTATAAATTATAACTATGTGGGCATTGCTCATAGATGGTGGGAGAGTACCCTCTGCCAGGCACTGCATGAAGAGGGAGGAGAGGATGGGGGCCAGAATGTCACTGTGAGTCTTGTAGAAATCAATCTGGGTCCAGGGCCTTTCCTATGGGAAATGACTGAATAGCTGACACTACTTCATCTGGATTTATGGGCCGTACTAAGGACAGTCTGTCAGTATCTGAAAGCCACCCAAGGTCCACCTGGTGTAGGAGCGGAACCAATGAGTGGGGATCAAAATTTGGTGGGAGAGTGGAGATATACACTCACCGGCTACTTTATTAGGTACACCTATTCAATTTCTTGGTAACACAAATTGCTCATCAGTCATCCACATGACAGCAACTCAAAGCACTTGGGTATCTAGACATGGTGAAGACAAATTGATGAAGTTCAAACCGAGCATCAGAATGGGGAAGAAAGGGGTTTAATTGACTTTGAGCATGGCATGGTTGTTGGTGTCAGATGGGCTGGTCTGAGTATTTCAAAAACTGCTGATCTACTGGGATTTTCATGCACAACCGTCTCTAGGGTTTACAGACAATAGTGTGAAAAAGAGAAAATATCTAGTGAGCATTGTTGGTGTCAGAGGAAAATGGGCAGACTGGTTGCTGCGACATTCAGATGGTAGGGTCAGAATCTGGCGTAAACAACATGAAAGCACGGATCTATCCTGCACTGTATCAATGGTTCAGGCTGGTGGTGAAGGCTGATGGTGGTGGTGTATTGTTGTGTGAGATATTTTCTTGGCACTAGCAAGGTATACCTAATAAAGTGGCTGGTGAGTGTATAGGTCACTGTTAAATTCAAGTATATTTTCACTAGTGGATGCCTTGTGCCCATTTGGAAGGTGGATTTCTGGAGGTATGAGGCTGATCGCGATCTGCCAGAAGAGCCAGTAGACAGCCATTCTTATCCCCTTGTTCAAAAAAGGATTGCTTAGAGCGGTATTGTTTAATTCAGCTAGATGGAGGTAAAGCTCTCTTTGAGTAGCTTGCAGGTGGAGAAAGGTATCGCCATCAGATTTAGCTTCATAAGTACTGATAATGTACTTATAATGTACTGACCTCTGGTGTATGCTTTGAAATCTTCCCAAGTGAGTTCTGGAGAAGAAGACCCCTCGTTGTGATCCCAGTAAACAACTAGTTTGGGAGGCATAGCGTCTATGATCTTTGGATGGGAAATCCAATGTGGGACAAGGCGCCATAAGGACGCATTGCGCGTGGCTGTAGCACGCAGGAGCAATTCTAGTGGAGCATGATCTAAAAAGGCCACTAGTCAGTAAGTAGCATCCTAGACGTCTGCCAGAATGGGGGAATTGGCAAATGCCAGGTCTATGCGTGTTTTCACCTCCAAATTTCCGTGAGCCCCGTTGCCAGAGCCCAGGCTTGTATATCACTGGGGCAATTTTTGGAGGGTGTCAGTGTGTCAAGATGCGGAGAGAGAATGGAATTGGAATCCCCTATAAACAGCATTTTAGCTGGGTAGTAGGGGATGATCTTCTCCTCAATATTGTAGAGGAAAAGGGAGGGGGAATATACTGTATATAGCAGTGATAAACATAACGTAGACCCTATAATATGAAAACTACAATAACATATTTATCCTGTAGGTAAGTATGTATCGCCTCTACAACACAGGGTAATAAGATATGTATCAGGACAGAGACCCCTCGTGCAAAGGATGAATAGGTAGTGCGGTATGATTATTGAACCCATGGCCTTTTGAGAGCCATAATTTTGCTGCCCATGAGATGTGTTTCCTGTAGTAAGGGGGGATTGTAGGACTTCAAATATTGGAAGAATAAGGCCCGTTTAAATTTGGAATCAAGATCATGGATATTCCAGGAAATGATTTTACACAGTTCCTGGTGTTGTGGCGCCATGAAATAGGAGTGTATAATTTAAGGAGGATGATAGTGTGACGGGGGAAAGACCATTGCAGGAACAGCAAATTGAGAGGTAGCCAACACCACATAGCAATAAACAAATGAAACAAAGTAAAAAAAAAAAAAATTCCCCTGCACCGTAGTTCATTCCCTGCCCAGGTCAGTTCTTTCCAAAAAATAACAAAAACTAGGAGGGAGAACATTTAACCTGGCATAGTCAATAGAACACTATGTAAAAGTGGGACTAATGGGTGCCGTAGACCCCTATAACGGGGAGAGAAGGCTTCAAACCTTGGGATAGTGACTGCCGTGGCAGTTTGGAGTGGGGAGTGAGATACAAACAAGTGCAAAAAAGAAAATAAGGTAGTTATCCAGAGGTGTTATAGAGAACTGTGATACGCATTGGAGGAGGGTGTGCTGGAGCCCCTTAACGCGGGCTCAAGTATAAACTAGGAAAGTGCGAACAGATAAAACATGTCAGGTAAGGTGGGCACAGCAGTGAAGGTGGTATGACAGAAAATGGTATACTTGCAGACCAGCTGTGACATAGCTGCGGAGGGCCATGTAGCGGTTGATACTTAGCAAGAGTTCAACCAATCTGACCTGGTTTCAGGAGTATCGAACAAGCAAACTCAGTCACCATCCACCACCCGGAGTTTGCTGGGGTAAAGAAGGCTGAACTTGATGCCTTTGTTGCGAAGGCGCTTCTGAACCTCTGTGTAAGACCTACGTTGTTTTTGTATTTCTGGAGAGTAATCTGGGAAGAAGAGGTTCTTGGTGTTTTCATATTTCACTTCTCCACACTTGCAGGCTTGTGCAAATAAATGATCCCGATTACCGAATTCCGGTAATTCAGCAGCTAGAGAATGAATGGGTGCAGAGGGGCTCCTGGTGTTAGTGGCGTTGGGGGAACCTTGTGGGCAATTTCAACCACAAAGGTTGGTGGCATGTCAGCAATATTGTACAGTTGGAGGAGTAGTTGTTCCACGAACTCTGTGAGCCTGTTCCTCTCTGCCTTCTCCGGAAGGCCAAGTATGAGGATATTGTTCCTCCGCAGCCTGTTTTCCGTATCCACCTCCTTTTCTTGCAGGGCTTTGACCTGGAGTACCAGGGTACGGATCTCCCTAGAATCAGTCTGGACGTGTCCTCCGGCCCTGAGACCCAGTCCTCCACTTCCGATAACTGAGAGGCCTAAGGCCTCCTACCTTTTGAAGGTGGTCTTTGCTTTTCAGCCTAATCAGGATATTGTCCTTCCAATCCTATGTCCTGCTTAAAAACATCCTAGGAAAGTTTTTGTCCACTTTCTGGACGTGATGCATGCTGTAACAGTTTACTGCTACTGCGGCTTATAGGAAATTGGATTCCCTGTACTTTCTGAAGGTTCCCACAATGGTCTCCTTGCCTTTTGCTCCACCATTACCAGGTGGATCAAGCAAATGATCGTTAGAGCTTATAGTCTAAGGGTAGAATTCCACCCTTCCCAGTTAAGCTTACAATAAATTCTGGTTTTAACAAAAAATGATTCAAGTATTTCTTCTTTCTTTTTTTTATTTAATGGTATGCAACAGTAACAATGACATGAAATGTGACTTCACCAACCAGATAAGATAAGCAAGGTAGCAGTGGTATAATAAAGAATATATATATATATATATATATATATATATATATACACACAGAAAGAACACCGCGTTAACCCAGAGCAATCAATGTCACAGTAAGAACACAGCGTTCTAACTCAGGGCAATCAGTGTTCTACATAGGACTGAAACACAGTTACAGCATACAGTAGTCAAGAAGATCCTACTGGGCTAAAAAAATATGTGCCCCCCCCCCAACACAGTGCCTGTCAGGGCTCCCGGGTATGACCAGAGGTGTGTGACTGACGCAGGGAAACGCAGACTTCAGATAAGTTATAAACAATTTATTAACACTAACAATACAAACATAAACGCAGTGCAATACTAAAACATAACACAGTGCAAACGAACCAAACCAAACCACCCACAGATAACAGTACATACAGTGCAAGCGTCAGGCAGGCCGGGTCAATATCAATCGGGCAGGTAGGTACAGGGGGAGCAAGCGGAGAATAGTCAGGTCACGAGCAGGGTACAGCAACTAACAGGCAGGTAGGTACAGGGGGTCAGGCAGAGAATGGTCGGGGTCACAAGCCAGGGATCAGAACAGGAGAAGTCAGCAGAGGTCAGAATCAAGCCGGGTCAGCAACAAGACAGGAACAGGAACAGGATGCAGGAACAAGATACAGGGCCCAGGAAAAACACAACACCAAGGCAGAGTCTGCAGGTCTGAATGTCCCTTAAATACACCAGTATAATTAGTTCCAGGTGTTTGACTGGCTGCAAGGTTGAGTCTCTGATTGCTGGGAGCACCCGCTGGCCAGCCCTGGTACTGCAGCTCACAAGGCAGGTGAGTCCCACTATTGCTGGCCAGTCCATTCCTGACAGTGTCTTCGGAGTCAAAAAGAAATGGTTGATAAGTGGGGGAAGTCAACGTAGGATCACAGCATATTGGATTTTTCTTTATTTATTAGTAATTACAGAAACCTAGCTTCAAGCATCAGATTCTGCTTCTCCCGCAGCACTTTCTTTTGTAGGCCTTTGCTGGACTCACACACCCAGACCCAGTGGTCGGAAAGGTGGAGTTGGTTTGCTTCTATCCCCACTGAGCACCTTTCAAGTCCTCCCTACCTCTCCCTCACTATCCTTCTCTTCTTTTGAGACTCACTGCATTCGGCTGTTTTCTCCCATTTTTCTGAGCATTGCAGTGATCTATCGGTCTCTTGGACCGGCGTCACGCTTTCTTGATGACTTCTCTGCTTGGCTACCATACTTTCTCTCCTTTGAAATACCCACTATCATTCTTGGAGATTTTAACATACCCGTTAATGTGAACAACCCAGCTACATCCCAACTCTTCAACCTAACCTCATCTTTTGCTTTAACACAATGAACACAGTCCTCCACTCACTCTGATGGGAATACATTAGACCTTGTTTTCTTTCATCTTTGCACTCTACAACCTCACAAACACCCCTTTCCTCTCTCTGATCACAATCTCATCACCTTCACAGTGTCCTCGTCTTCAAACACCTATCCCTCCAAGCAGCAAACAATTACTCACAGAAACCACAACTTTTTCGACTCTGCAACTGACCACCTCTATGACAGAATCTTTCCCCTAGCCTGCCCTGACCTGGCCATGTCTGTCTACAACAGTTCACTTTCATTTACACTAGACTCACTTGCTCCTCTAACTACACAAAGTATCAGGCCCCGACCATTACAACCGTGGCAGACTGATGACACCAGAGATCTTAAGAGACATAGCCGTGCACTGGAGCGACTGTGGTGTAAAACCAACTCCTAGCAAGCATTCGTCCTATATAAATCTGCTTTCTTAAAATACAATTCCTCCCTCCATGCTGCCAAACAAGCCTACAAGCCTACTTTGTCACTCTTATTAATACCTTGTCATCCAGTCCTCCTCGTCTCTTTTGTACTTTTAACTCTATTTTCTCCACCTCCACCCAATAATTCACTTACTGCTTCCGAGATTGCCAATCATTTCAAAAACAAGATTGATGCAATTCATAGGGGCATCTCCACTACACAGACATCTATCCCACTTAGCATACCTTATACTAAACCAACCTCAACACTTTCCTCTTTTGACCTTGCTTCTACTGAAGAGGTCACTAAAGTTTTCTCAGAAGCCCGTCTCACCACTCGCCCCCTGGATTCTGTCCCCTCACAACTACTACGATCACCCTCTTCTTCTATCCTATGCTTCCTCACTCAAATTCTTCAATCTCTCCCTCTCTACTGGCACCTTCCCCTCCCCTCTAAAGCATGCAGATCACTCCCATACTTAAAAAGCCCTCGCTGGACCCTACCAATCTGAACAACTTAAGACCCATCTCCCTGCTCCCGTTTACCTCTAAACTCTTAGAGCGCTTAGTCTACAATCGCCTGAGCTCCTACCTCACCTATAACAATCTTATTGGCCCTTTACAGTCTGGCCTTCGCTCACTGCATGCCACTGAAACTGCCCTACTAAAACTCACTAATGATTTACTAACTGATAAAATCAATGACCACTACTCCATACTCTTACTACTTGACCTCTCTTGTTTGATACTGTTGACCATCCCGTCCTCATCAAAAAACTCTACTCTCTTGGCCTTTGAGACTCTGCTCTCTCCTGGTTCTCCTTCTACCTATCGCGGTGCTCTTTCAATGTTACCTGTAACTTTGTCTCCTCCTCTCCACTTCGACTTTCTGTAGGGGTCCCTCAAGGTTCTGTCCTTGGACCCTTTCTCTTCTCCATCTACACCTCCTCCCTTGGTCACTTGATCAACTCCCATGGCTTTCAGTACTATCTCTATGCCTATGACACACAAATCTATCTTTCTACTCCTCACCTCACCCCTTCAGTCTCCTCTCGCATTACTAACTTACTAAGTGACATAGCATGGATGTTACTCCACTTCCTCAAACTAAATCTTTCTAAAACAGAGCTCATACTATTCCCCCTAGCCCGTTCCCCCTCCCCTGACTTCTCCATCAAGATCAATAATACAACTATCAGTCCCTCCCCTCATGCCAGGGTACTAGGTGTAATCCTAGCCTCTCATCTTTTCTTTCAGCCCCAAATCCAATCACTGTCCAAATCTTGTAGACTTCACCTCCTCAACATCTCCAAGATACACCTGTTTTTAATCTCTGAAACCACTTAAGCAACTTATTCACTCCCTTGTTATCTCTCACCTTGACTATTGTAACTCCTTCCTCATTGGCCTACCTGATCGCAGGCTATCCCCTATTCAGTCTATCACGAATGCTGCTGCCAAACTCATCCATCTTACCAACAGTTCCATATCTGTCAATCCCTCCATTAGCTTCCCAATAAAATTCAAAATATTAGGATTTATACTCTGCTCCAAATTACATCACCAATCTTGTCTCCAGATATCACCTAAACCGTCCTCTCTGCTCCTCCCACAACCTCTTTGTCAGGAATCTAGGAGTGACCAGAAAGGTGTGGACTGACACAGGGAAACGCAGGCCTCAGGTACAGTATAATACAGTTTATTATTAGCCACCCAGATATATATATATATATATATATATAAACGCACAGTGAGAAAACCAACCTTCCACTAATCTTAGGAGGTGCAGGAATACAGGTGTAGTCAGGGCTGGAGAGGTGGAACGGTCAGGCCGGCCGTAGGGTTCTGTAATGACCGTTTGGTGGTACCTCTAGCGGTCCTCAGGATAGGATTCCCCAGGGCGCGGAGTCTAAGTCCCAGTCTGCTTATTCACCAGGGCCCCTGATGGTGGGGATGGACTTGGAGCAGACAGGAACCAGGTCGCGGCCCCTGAGTACACCTGCTAGTGGTAGAGGGATCCGCCAGAGGTATGTGCAGGTAGAAAGCCTGATGTGAAGAGGCAGAAGGTGTGAGCAGGGACGGCTGGATCCGTGCAGGATGGATGGATGGCAGACTAGTTAGCGTGGTCAGACGGGCCAGGTCAGCAAAGTGCGGGCAGCAAGGTACCAAAGGAGCAGGCAGAGAATGGTCAAGGTCACAAGCTGGGTTCAATAACTCACGGGCAGCGCGGTACAGGGGATCAGACAGAAGGATGGTCAGGCAAGCCAGGGGTTCAACAGGAGACGGTCAGCAGAGGTCAGGATCAAGCAGGGTCAGCAACGAAGCAGGAACACGGGATACCAGGTACAGAGGCTCATGGGAAAACATACACCAAGGCCCAGATCACAGGCCTAGTCATGCCTTAAATACACCTTCCGCAATCAGCCCCAGGTTTGGCTGATTGCAGAAGTGAGCTTCTGGCTGCTGAGAGCACCCGCTGGTCAGCCCTGGTACTGCAGCCCACACGGCAGGTGAGTCCCACCACCAGTGCTGAGTCCATTCCTGACACTCTTGCTCTCTAGCTCCCTTGTCTCCTCCTCCCATGCTCATCTCCAGGACTTCTCTAGAGCCTCCCATCCTCTGGAACTCTCTACCCCAATCTACCCGACTATTGCCTACTTTGCCCACTTTTAGGTGATCTCTGAAAACCTATCTTTTCAGGGAAGCCTATCCTGCCTTCAGCTGATAACCGAATCTTCTATTTCTCCTGTCAGTTCATCCCCCACAGTTATTACTTTTTGTACCACCAGACCCTCCTTCTTAGACTGTAAGCTCCAAAGAGCAGGGTCCTCCTAACCCTCTTGCATTGAACTGTATCATTGCTGTATTGTCTCCCTTTATATTGTAAAGCGCTAAGCAAACTGTTAGCACTATATAAATCCTGTATTATAATAATAATAGTGAAGAAAAAAGAGAGAAAGGAAGGGAAAGGGAAGAGAAAAAAAGGGGAGGGGGGGAAAGGGGGAAAAGGTCACACGAGGTCCAAGGGGAGGCTTGACCATCGGGAAGCAGGGAACCACGCTACCTATCAACCCGAAAAGACCCTTGGTTCATACACACAAAGCAAGTATTAGGAATATTGGAGTTATTCATCTGAGAAGTGGAAGAGGTCCCAATAAAACCTCCTGGTCTTGTGTTCCTTTGATTTGTCTCGGATAGCAGAAGTCAGGTCCTCCATCTGTTCAATGTCATTCACCCTGGCGAATCATTGAGCCACCGTAGGGGTTGCCTGTTTCCATAGCTTCGGGATGCACGCATGTGCAGCATTTAGAAGGTGCTTGAGAAGAGATTTATGATAGCATTTCTTAGACATGGGAGTGAGGTTAAGGAGGACTGCCACTGGGTCATTATGCAGAGATATGTCTAAATTTGTCTTTGAGTTTGAGACCCGGCTGCCAGAAAGTCTGGAGTTTAGGGCATTCCCGGAAGATATGGAGGATAGTGCCAGGATGTTGTTCGCATCTCCAACATTGGTCAGATTGATTGGGGAATAGTTTGTCCAAGACCAACGGAGTCCTGTACCAGCAAGCAAAAACTTTATAAGAGGATTTTTGATATTTGCTGCAGAGGGAAGATTTCTACGCAAAGAATAGGACATGCTCTTTCTGGGGTTTGGTAAAACTCATCTGCAGATCCCTCTCCCATTTTGCTAAGAAAAGGGGATCGACAGTTGCATGGAGGCCCAACAGAGTTTTGTAGCAAGACAAAAGGGTACCAGAGGTCAGACCCTCGTTCAAGCAGAGCTCCTCAAAGGGGTGAAGCTGTCAAAGGAAGGTCTAGGCATAGAGCACAAAAAGTTTGAGAGCTGGAGGGCTGTCAGTGATCCAGAGCTATAGGTGTTTGTCTATCTAATAATGTCTGAATGGGGATCCAGTTAGGTGCTCGAAGAAAATGAGAGGCACGGAGTAGCCCTTTTCAGGTCTGCATTATAAACTTTGGGGCCATAAGGTCCGAGGAAAAGCCTGGGTGTCAAATGACTGGTGTCATCGGCGAAGGAAAGCCAGATAAGGAAGAGAGGCAGAAGAACTCATCCATCTCTGCCAATGTAGGGCCAATTACTGAGTGGGTCATCAAGTAGGCAATGTGTTATTTGCCCGCCCAAGGTAATCCTGCAAGTGGGGCTTGAGCCATCTCCCATTCCAGTTTAACCCATAGTTTCAGTTTGCCATGTCAACACCAGTCTACTACCCGTGTCATATGTAGAGCCGTGTAATACAGGGCTGGGTCTGAGAAGCCAATGCCACCCTTGAGCTTAGTTCGCAACTGTATTACCCTTCCTATACGTGGACGCTTTCCTCACCATATGAACCGTATGAACGCTGAACGCACAGCTTGGAAAAAACTCTGGGGTATCTTAATCAGTAATGTTTGCAGCAGGTACAAGAGTCTAGGCATTCATCTTAAGTACATTACAATGGACAAACCAGGAAAGAGCCAGGTTGTCCCATTTCCGGAGATCTGCCATCAAGCGTAGTCAAGAAGGGTTGGAAATTCAAGGAAAAAGCATAATTTATATTGAAAGGAATTTTCATCCCTAGATATTGTATTGAATGAGTAGCCCATTTAAATGGGAAAGAGGGACAGAGACTCGTCAGTGTGGATTCTAGTATGAAAATATTTAAAGCTTCCATTTTTTGGAGGTTAACTTTAGAATTAGAAAATGCCCCATATTGCTTCAGCTCTTGTAGCAAAGAGGGTAGTGGCATCAGGGGGTTAGCAATAAAAAACAAGAGGTCATCAGCATAGGCCACTGCTTTGTTTTGATACGCATCCGCCTGTACTCCACTAATATTTGGGTTGATGTTTATGTGGCGAAGGAGAGGCTCAAGAGTGAGGACAAATAGTAAGGGTGAGAGTGGGCAACCATGTCTAGTGCCATTTGATATTGGAAAAGGGTCAGAGTCAAGGCCATTCACTGGGACAGTGGTGGTGGGGTTAGTTTAAAAGGCTGAGATTCATTGCAGAATGGGTGTTGGCATCCAAAGAGAGCGGAGTGTCTCCTGAAGAAACCTCCAGTCCACCCGATCAAACGCCTTTTCAGTGGCTGTGGACAAGAGCAATTGATGACTGTTAGCTTTCTCAGTAACATTCAGAGTGCAAATGGTGTTGTCTCTGGACTCTGGAGTTTAATGTCGCTGTTCAGTAGGGAAATTGATCGATAACTGGAGCACATCAGTGGGTCTTTGCCAGGTTTTGGGATCACAGCAATAGAAGCACATAACATGTTCTGTGGAATAGTGTGTCCCTCTAGGATAGCATTGAAGGATGAGAAAAAATGGCGTGCCAAGTAGTCCTGGTGTATTTTATAGTAAAGCAGAGAGGATCCGTCAAACCCGGGGGCCTTCCCCGGTTGGGTAGAAGCAATGGCTGTGGTTAATTCTTCAGTCGTAATGGCTAGGGAAAGTGTCTCCCGTTTCCTCCGGGGTGAGAGTTGGAAGATTAGCATCCCGTAGGCATTCCCAAATGGACTCAAGGGAAGGGCAAGTCGGGGTGGAGGGGGAGACCGAATCTATGTTGTAGCGTTTGAGGTAAAAGACATGAAAACAAATCAAAATCCGTGGTGTCGCACTCCACCAACAGTACAATTAAATTTACTGTACATATAAATATATGAATAATATATATTATATGAGATGAATTGCAACAAATTATATTGAGTCCTGAGACTGAGTCCTGATATATTTCCACAGC
The DNA here is from genome assembly GCF_062004578.1 of Staurois parvus. Taxonomy (NCBI): domain Eukaryota; kingdom Metazoa; phylum Chordata; class Amphibia; order Anura; family Ranidae; genus Staurois; species Staurois parvus. Next base: position 5,264,342 of record NW_028318123.1, on the reverse strand, counting down.
TTGATATAACAATCACGTTAGTGTTGCATGCATATCTTTGAAGAGTCTGTGATCCTATGGTGACTTCTAATGGTGTATTACAAAACAAATATAGTCCACCAATTCATATATAGTGTGCTCCTTTAACAGTTGTGCTCTCACCTGATGTTAAGTGAGGTCATACAAGCTTGTGTCCCTTTAATTAGGCTCAGAGGTGGACAAATGGAGAAATCCCTGTATCCCAGATGGATGGATGGATAATGGAGTTTTTCCTTTTTCCCAGCAGGGGGTCTCGCCATTTCCTAGGGATCTTTTTCCTGGAGGTGGCTGGATGGATGGAGTTATCCCTCTTCCCACTAGAGGGTCTCTTGATTCCTTTTAAACTTTTTCCTCCATGTGTATTTATACCATGCAATTAAAAAAGAGAATATAGTGCCTTATCTTCTTTTTTTAAAAATGTATTAAATAAATGTAGTATAAAGATAAAAAACGCTTTTTGTACAATTTTGCATGATCCTTATAAGGTACACGCTACTAGATTTGTAAAAAAAATCCACTTCCTAGAGTACAGTACAGGGCACAGGATCCTCCATTCTGTTCTTATAATCTCCCTATTGCTGCCTTCAAAAGTGAAGCTAGCTGGGAGCCATAGGGTTATATCGGGAGATGTCTATGAGCTTTCGTTGTTTTGGGGTTTTTTTTGCCAATGTTCAATCCCCCTGAAGATAGCTTCATGAAACCCAGACATTATGATTTTAAGTGATTATAAAGATTACATTTTTACAAAATGACATTTCATAATTACCTGCTCTGTGCAATAGTTTTGCACAGAGTGATCTTCGTGCGTGTATAGACACACATAGTGCTGCTTCACCCCATCCCCCTCTCTCTGTTCACAGTATTTGATTGGCAGCAGTAGGAGCCAGTGCTTCTCATTGCTGCCCAGTCTCCTGTGAGAAGAGAGAAAAGCTGCTGCAGACGGGCACAGCACAAGGTCTAGATCAGGGGTGGGGAAACTTTTTGACTTGAGGGCCGCAATGGGTTCATATATTGGACCCGGGGGCCGGACCAAGAGTAGATGAATGATGTGTATGTGTCATCCATAGTAAGTATAGTAATATTCCCCCCTAGTAAACATAGTAATTCATCCACCATATAGTAATTCATCCCCCATAGTAATTCATCCCCCATAGTAATTCATCCCCCATATAGTAATTCATCCCCCCTATAGTAATTCATCCCCCATAGTAATTCATCCCCCATATAGTAATTCATCTCCCATAGTAATTCATCCCCCCTATAGTAATTCATCCCCCCTATAGTAATTCATTCCCCGTATTAATTCATCCCCCATATTAAGTCCCCAAGTCCCCCCTGTGTCAATTCACTTACCTTTGCTCCGCGCGTTCCTCTCGCCGTGTTCCCGCGCCGTTCCGGTGTAGCATGAAAATCGGTCTCCTATGAGGATCTGTCCCCCTCGACGTATCTGCGCATGTGCCAGTTTCAGGCATTAGCAGCCGATCGGCGATCTCCGGCACATGCGCAGATACGTCGAGGGGGACAGATCCTCATAGGAGACAGATTTTCATGCTACACCGGTCTTCAGGGCGGACTGTGAGAGGAGCCTAGCGGGAACCTAGCTCCACGGACCGCATTAAAAGGTCCGCCGGGCCGTATACGGCCCGCGGGCCATAGTTTGTCCATTGCTGGTCTAGATTGTTCTCAGGTAACTATTTAAGGGGGGGCTGGGAGAAGCAACTTTTCAAAGGTTTTTTACGTTAATGCATTCTTTGTTTTAGTTTTTTTATAACCCCTTTAAAGAAGCCTCTGTATTGTACTCAGTTAAACAAATTTTACTGGTGAATCAAAAATTTGATTTTTGTTAACATAGAAGTTCTACATAAAACATTAGTCTTAAATGGGCAATGTTCATTCTGCCTGCCAGGTACCTACGATCTGTGGTACAAAATCTGCTTCTGATACAGCGATTCAAGAAACTCAACACAGAACATTCCCCACGGCAAGAGAGGCTGAATTTCTGGATGGACATAATTGTAGAGGCAACAAAAGAGTCTACAAATGGACTAAGATTTCCGGTAAAGAACTATTTAATGATCTGCAAAGATAAAATGTAAAAAATAATCTTGTAACTGGTTTGTAAATGTTACTTGCAGAGAATAAAAAACAAATTTCCAAACCTTCAGCCTAGGTCTAGTTAACACCATCTCTGGCTACCAATGATAAGAAATTACAGAATGTGGTGTTATAAGCCAGATCAGACCTTGTCCTATAATAATGTGTGTCCTATAATAATGTGCTGAGACTATTAAAAGCTCTTCAGTCTACATAAAACACAAATTTCAGTTTTTATTTGATGCTGAAGATTTGATTCACCTTATGTCATCCGAAAGACTGAAGATGAAGAATCCCTGTGCTTGAATTCCTAGTCCTACATATCTGTTCCATCATTATGAGGGGGTCCAGTTGTGTCTTATATTTTATGAAAAATGCAACAGGATGAATAGAAATACTGCTGTAGTAGGACAGAGAAGGTTGGCGGGAACAAATCCAGGAGCTGTGGTGGGAGGAGTTCACTGCAGGAGCCTCCAGGAGATACGAGAAACCAATGAGCAGCCAAACATGATTTATAACAGAGATGTCACTTTTAGGCCACTTTTGACAGTCACTGTCACAGTTGACAGTCACTGCTGCACTTTTGAAGAGTGATACGCTGTGGATCCCTTTTCAGAGGCAGTTTTCAGGTGTTCAGGAGACAACACCGCTGCCACCTGAATGCCTGATTTTTTATTTTAGCTGGTTTTTTCAGTCGAAGGGGGATTTGCATTCCTCATTATCTTCATTTGGAGGTGGGTGGTAGGGGGCAATAAAAATGCAGATTAGCTGCCTATTTTTATCACCCCCTTGTTGCCCATGTGAAATGGGCCTTAAAAAGAACTGACTCATTAACAAATTTATTATTTGAGAGCCTGACATTTGTATGACAAACAACTGACCTTTCGTTATACTTCTAGGTTCTGGTCTTGGAGCCTACAAAGGTTTATCAGCCCTCATATGTCTCTATAAACAAGGAGGCTGATGAGAGAACAGTTTCATTATGGCACGTGTCCCCTGTGGAAATGGTAAGAGTCAGATTTGTTTGTTTATATTAGTCAAATTTTGTTTCCAGTTACTATCTGGTGTCCATTGTCTCTCTAAAGCTTAAGCACACAATAGACAGTTGTTTTTTGTTCCATTCAGCCGGCTGGTTGAGCAGACAGTTTCCTCCATTTACACAAACAAGATGGATGGAGGAATCTCCCCACCGTGGGACAGTGTATTTTGACAGGGGGAGCCGCTATTGTCAGATTATACTGATCAGCAGCTGCTGATCAACAAACATTTTCTAGTATGTCCCTTTAACAAAATTGGTCAAATTTTGATCAGTGTATGGCCAGCTTAATATTTACCAACCATTCAAGATCCATCCTGTACTGAATTTCAGTAAAATGACTCCTGATTGGTTGTTTGGAGTTCTGAATTTAAGAATCAGCACTTAAAAATAAGTCTTTACTAAATAAGAGTGATGCTGTAGTTACTCAACTGTGGTTGTTTGCCAACTTTCTTGGTATTTTTCACATTTTAGCATATATATGTAAAAGGGTTGATGTGGATTTACAGTGGATATAAAACATCTACACACCCCTGTTAAAATGTCAGGTTTCTATGATGTAAAAAAAATGAGACAAAGATAAATCATTTCAGAACTTTTTCCACCTTTAACCTCCAAAGGATTTACCCCCCTTTCTGACCAGGCCATTTTTTGCGTTACAGCGCTGCATTACTTTAATTGACAATTGGGCAGTCATGCAAAGCTGCACCCAAAAGAAATTTACATCCTTTTTCCGACAAATAGATTTATTTTTTGACAGGGGAGAGAACTGTGTTGTTTACATACAGTTCTCTACCCCATCGGTAATACTTGGTGATCACCAGGTTCCACGAGTAATCACCGGCCGGGACCCGGTGATTGACAGCTGAGGCCGCGAATGGCGGCGCAGGTAGGGCTTGCGTGCGCCCACTATCCGGCACTGCAAAATCACGTATATATACGTGATTTTGCGTACCCCTGCCGCCCTGTAGCAGTATTTCTGCTATAGGGCAGAGGGTAAGCGGTTAATGTAACCTATAAATTGTACCAACTCAGTTGAACAACAAACTGAAATCTTTTAGGGGGAGGGAAGTAAAAATAAACAACTAAAATAATACAGTATGATTGCATAAATGTGCACACCCTTAAACTAATACTTTGTTGAAGCACCTTTTGATTTTATTCCAGCACTCAGTTTTTTTGGATATGAGTCTATCAGCATGGCACATCTAGACTTGGCAATATTTGCCCTCTTTTCCTTGCAAAAACCTTTCAAATCTGTCAGATTGCGAGGGCATCTCCTGTGTACAGCCCTCTTCAGATCACCCACAGATTTTCTATCGGATTCAGGTCTGGGCTCTGGCTGGACCATTCCAAAACTGATCTTGTTCTGGTGAAGCCATTCCTTTGTTGATTTGGATGTATGCTTTGGGTCTTTGTCATTCTGAAAGATGAAGTTTCTCTTTGTGTTCAGCTTTCTAGCAGAAGTTTGAAGGTTTTGTGCTAATATTGACTGGTATTTGGAACTGTTCATAATTCCCTCTACCTTGACTAAGGCCCCAGTTCCAGCTAAAGAAAAACAGCCCCAAATCATGATGCTGCCACCAGCATGCTTCACTGTGGGTATGGTGTTCTTTTGGTGATGTGCAGTGTTGTTTTTTGCGCCAAACATATCTTTTGAAATTATGGCCAAAAAGTTAAACTTTGGTTTCATCAGACCATAACACATTTTCACACATGCTTTTGGGAGACTTCAGATGTGTTTTTGCAAAATTTAGCCGGGCTTGGATGTTTTTCTTGGTAAGAAAAGGCTTCCGTCTTGCCACTCCACCCCATAGTCCAGACATATGAAGAATACGGGAGATTGTTGTCACATGTACAGTGGGGCAAAAAAGTATTTAATCAGCCACCAATTGTGCAAGTTCTCCCACTTAAAAAGATGAGAGAGGCCTGTAATTGGAATCTTAGGTAGACCTCAACTATGAGAGACAAAATTAGAAGAAAGAATCCAGACAATCACATTGGCTGATTTGGAAAGAATTTATTTGCAAATTATGGTGGAAAATAAGTATTTCGTAGCAGTTCAAGCAGTCCCTGACAGCCAGGTGCTCTTTTTCCCGTGAATCGCTCTAGGTACCTATAAATTTAGTGGCCAAAATGTCAAGGTACTCTAGTGAAGAGGCCTACAGGATTCTGAGCATGTCAGATTAGAGCGAAGAGCGAAGAGGAAGACTCACTGATACAATCAGCCTCAGAATACGAACCTGTAGACAGCAGTGACACCCTGACATATAGCTCAGACGATGGAGAAGAGGTCCTTGCTAAGATCAGGCGCACCTAACCCTGTTCCCAGGTTGCTGAGATGTTACCAACGCATGATGACTCTCATATGTCGCAGAGTGCCAGTACTAGTGACGCTCTACCTTTTGGTGAACTGGCGAGCACCAGCGGCCTAGTACATCCTGGTCTTTGACATACCAGCACTGCAGTATCACTTGGTGATGTTGCGAGTCCCATAAGTGCAGTACAAGCTGGTGCTGTGGCGAGCAGAAGTAGTGTCCTGCAGCCAGCAAGAATTCTCACACAGGCCCATAGAGCCCCTAGTATCCTTCTGGATGTGCTTGCAAATCCTGATTGGGAGCCCACAAATTCTGCAGCAACTGTACTTCCCCCATTCACTGCCCAACCCGGAATTCAGGTGGAAACAGGAAATTTAAATACTCCCCTTGATTTTTTGGAGCTGTTTTTCACAGAAGATCTGTATGCATTGATTGTGGATGAAAGCAATTTACATGCACAACAGTTTATCGCTGCCAACCCAAATTCAAACCTTGTCAGACCATTTGCATGGAAACCTGTTACGGTTTCCAAATTTAAAGTTTTTTTGGGCCTTACCCTCAACATGAGCATTACTAAAAAGAATGACTTGCGGTTCTATTGGTCCACAGACCCGATTCTCATATGCCCGTGTTCTCTGCTGCCATGGCCAGGCATAGATATGAGAATATAATGCGTTTTATACATTTCAATGATAACACACTCTGTCATCCTCGGGGTAACCCTGAATTTGACCGGATCTACAAAATTCGGCCCCTCGTAAATCACCTTAACCAAAAATTTGCAGATGTCTATACTCCCCAGCAAAACATCTGTGTTGATGAGTTCCTCATTCGTTTTTCTAGCCGCCTTGCATTCAAACAATTTCTCCCCAGCAAGTGTGCCAGATATGGGGTCAAGATGTATAAGACCTGTGAGAGGGCAACATACTATACATATACGTTTTGGATTTATGAGGTCACGTGGAGCCCTCCAGATGTCCAGACTACATGGGGAGCAGTGGCAAGATAGTTTGGGACTTGGTGTCATCCTTTTTCCGTATGGGGTACCACTTACACATGGACAATATTTATTCAAGCATGCCACTATTTAGACATTTGCACAATCTTGGAATTGGTGCATGTAGCACAGTGCGACCTAATTGCCTGGCTTCCCCTAACGACTTGTAAATACCCATCTTAGAAAGGGGGAAAAAGCCTGCTTGAGAAATAAGGAATTGCTCACAGTGAAGTTGAAGGACAAACAGGATGTTTTCATCCTGTCTTCCATTCACACAGGCACGACCATCCAAATTGCCATGCCAGCTGGTGTTGTTAAAAGCCCCTCTGTGTTCACTACTATAACCTTAACATGAGAGGGGTGGATTTCAACGACCAGATGATGAAGCCTTACTTAGTTTACCGAAAAACCAGATGCTGGTACAAAAGTATGTTTATTTACTTTAATTGGCTCTATATAATGCTTTTGTGCTTTATAAAGCAACCGGACATAGTGGATCCTTCCTAAAATTCCAGGAAGAGATCATCATGGCCCTTTTGTATCCAGAAGGTGCTATGGCCCAAACCCCCAACCCCCAAATATAGTTAGCCAGCTGCATGAGAGGCATTTTCCCGATGCCATTCCTGGTACCCCAACCCAAAGGACACCCCAAAAAAATGTTGTGTCTGTAGCAGACATGGAATTAGGTGTGACACCTGCTTTTTTTGTCCCTCCTGTCCTGGCCAACCTGGTCTCTGCCATCGCTACTACACACTAGTGGAGTATTAGTATAGGGTACAGCATGGCACAGTTTAGGGCACATATTTGCACAGGGGCTCGAAAGATGTTAGGTAGTCAGGAAACTGGCTATCACATTTTGAGAGACCCTACAACCTGTTTAAATTCAAGTTAAAAAAAAAGTAAAAAAAAACCCCATAAAAAATAAAAACTACAAGTACAAAAAAACTAAAAAAGTTTGAAACCAAAAATAGTTGTAATAGTTTTTTTTGTTGTTGTTGTTACTGTTCTACTGTTACGATTTCATTGTTTGATTGTTAACCGTTGCTGTTTTCTTTGCAGGAATGCCATTTAGCTGCAGCACTGACCTGTTTATTCTGGCAGCAACAGGGTCTTGCTCTCAGAATATACATAAGTAAGTGTGTGCAGCGCTGTTGGATGAGATTTTTCATTCTCTGTTAAAAAAGAACATACATACTAAAGCATGGGAGCCTGGGGAGGCCAGTGGGTGGATGACCCCTATGCTTCAGCATATATATTTTATAATATTTTTTGGCACATATTTCAATAAAAAATTGTTTTATTGAGTTACTGTTTTATTGTTACTGTTTTATTGTTAACCATTGCTGTTTTTTTGCAGGAATGCCATTGAGCTGCAGCACTGACCTGTTTATTCTGACAGCAACAGGGGATCTTGCTCTCAGAATATACATAAGTGTGTGCAGCACTGTTGGGTGAGATTTTTCATCTGTAGTTAAAAAAGAGCATATATGCCGAAACATGGGGGCCTGGGGTGGCCAGTGGGTGGATGGCCCCTATGCTTCGGTATATATTTGAAAAAAAAAATTTGGCAGAGATTTCTTCATCCAAATCGACTGATCTGAATAGAGGAATCTGTTAGGTTCTTTTTTTTCCTTCAGCCCTCATGCTGAATGACAAAAAAAAAGCATTTCATGTGTGCCCACCATTAGAAGTGGGTGGATGCAGGGCGGTATATTCTAATGGTGGGCATTCCAAACACTTTTTCTGGCAGAGATTTCTTCTCTTTTTTTTTAATCAGCCCACAGGCTGCATAAAAAAAAAGAACATAGCATATATAACCAACAAGGACCTGCAACGTACCGGTACATCACTGGACTTTGAGTGGTTATTCCAGGATGAGGCCTGCAGCCGCAAGTATCATCCTTGTATTGTTTTTTTCAGTTGGTGATTGGCTTTCATGTAAAAGCAATCTTAGTGGCTAATTAGCTGCAGGATTACTTTTACAAGCAGTTGGAGAAGATGCCCTACTCCACCCTTCCACGGCCATTTTGGGCAGTCACGTGCCATCGGAGGAACCTGAGAATGCAGCCAGTGTTTCTGCCAGCTGACCATAGAGCTGATTGGAGACCAGAATGGCGCCAGTCATCTCTATAGTCTAAGAAATCAGAAGCTACGAGCATTTCATCACTTCAGTTTTGCAGGATATGCGCCATTTGTAAATCTGATCACACCGATCTTGGTGAGATTAGGTGATGCAAGGGCAGAGGAGATATCTAGAGTCTAATAGACACCAGATTTCTCAAAAAAGAACACCTGTCAATGCCTATTGCAGTCACAGGTGATATTTATATTCTGTGATAGCAATAAAAGTGATCCAAAAAAATGAAAGGGACAGTGTAAAAATAATTAAAAAAATCAATATAACTAACAAAAAAAAAATGCACCCTTGCCCCCTCCGCACATGCGCGAGTGTTGACCCCGTGTCGGCATGTAAACAGCGGTTGCACCATCCATGTGAGGTATAGCAACGAATGTCAGATCAAGGGCAGTAATTCTAGGATTAGACCTCCTCTGTAAATCTAAAATGGTTGCTTGTAAAGGCTTTTAAAGCATCACCTATGGATATTAAAAATGTATGCAGCTTGTCTCCATTGCACGTGGCATGTGCAGTTTTAAAGCATGTCATATTTGGTATCTATTTACCATCATCTTTTATATTTTATCAAATAATTGCCCAATATATTGTGTGCATTAAAAGTAAAAAAAAATGTATTTTTTTCAACAGATTAGCGTTTGAAAAATCACTGCGCGAGTACTATGTGACATAGAAAATTGCAAAAAATAAAAAAAATTTTCACATAAACAAAAAGCGTTAGAAAAGGCTTGGTCTTCAGGTGGTTAGAAGAGTGAGTGATGTGTGGCATAAACTTCTAATGTTGAGCATAAAATGCCCCCACCACCCCAAATGACCCCTTTTTGGAAAGTAGACACCCCAAACTATTTGCTGAGAGGCATGTTGAGTCAATAGAAGAATTTATTTTTTTACCACAAGTTTTTAGAAAATGACAATCTTACACAAAATTGTCACTTAAATGATTTAATTACTCCCCAAAACACATTCTGCTACTTCTCCAGAGTATGAGGATACCACATGTGAGAGATGTTTTGGCAGTCTAGTAGCCTACAGGACCCCAAAATCCAATAAGCACCTTCAGGATTTTAAATGGCTTTATTTCCTCATTACACTTCCTGACTACCAATCACAGTTTCAGAGGCCCTGAAATGCCAGGATAGCACCAACCCCCTAAATGACCCCTTTTTGGAAAGTAGACACCCCAAGAAATTTGATAAGAAGCATGGTGAGTATTTTGCAGATCTCATTTGTTGCCACAGGGTTTTGCAAAATGAAGAAAGAAAAAAAAACATATTTTTTCTTTTTTTATATTTCAAAACCTTGTGAGAAAAAATGAGATCTGCAAAATACTCACCATGCCTCTTTTTAAATTCCTTGGGTTATCTACTTTCCTAAAAGGGGTCATTTGGGTGGTTTGGTACTATCAGTTGAAATAGCACAGCGCCGAATTGCAAAAAAGGCCTGGTCAGGAAGGGGGTAATTCCTCTGGAGGGCAAATGGTTAAACAATGCTCAACTGGTACTAAGGGGCCCAAGTGTGCAAAGAAAATATCCCCCACACCATTACACCACTACCACCAGCCTGAACCATTGATACAAGACAGGATGGATCCATGCTTTCATGTTGCTTTCAGCTAAAATTCTGACCCTACTATCTGAATGTTGCAGCTGAAATCGAGACTTATCAGACCAGGCAACATTTTTCCAATCTTCTATTGTTCAATTTTGGTGAGCCTGTGCTAATTGTAGCCTCCATTTCCAGTTCTTAGCTGACAGGAGTGGCACCCAATGTGGTGTTCTGCTACTGTAGCACATCTGCTTTAAGGCTCAACATGTTGTGCATTCAGAGATGGTATTCAGCATACCTTGGTTGTAACAAGTAGTTATTTGAGTTACTGTTGCCTTTCTATTATCTTGAACCATTCTACCCATTCTCCCCTGACCTCTTCATCAACAGGGCATTATTGTCCACACAACTGCTGCTCACCAGATATTTTCTCTTTTTCTGACCATTCTCTGTAAAACCTAGAGATGGTTATGGGTGAAAATCCCAGATCACCAGTTTTTTAAACACTCAGACCAGTGCATCTGGCACCATAAACCATTCAAAGTTACTTAAATCCCATTTCGTTGCCATTCTAATGCTTGGTTTGAACTTCAGCAAGTCGTCTTCATCACGTCTAGATACCTAAATGCAATGAGTTGCTGCCATGTGATTGGCTAATTAGCAATTTGTGTTACAAAGTAATTGAACAGGTGTACCTAATAAAATGGTAGGTGAAAGTGTAGATATATTGTAGATAAGAGTGGCAAAAAACATGTTTCTTAAGACCTACAGTAGTAAGGCATTGAGTGGCATAACAATAATACCACAAAAAACAGGGAGAGAAGAAGAGGAAAGGAAGATGAGAATGACCAGAGGTGGCCAAAAGAGAATTGAAGAAAAAGATGTAAAAGAGGTGGAGAGAGGAACAGAGTATGAGTGAAATTCCAGGACCGAAAAAACCCCAAACATGTGGGTACTTAGGCTGGTTGCCAGAGAGGACCAACAGAGACAACCTTTGAGGGGAGGGGGGGGGGGGGGTGTTCAAAAGGTGCTAAGGGTACTTCAAAATTGTCCTACTTGAGGGTGGGAGCTACATATTCACTAAAATATAATTGGGTGATAAGATCTCCTTGAGGGCATTAGAAGTGGAGAAATGGATCCAAATAAACCACAAAACGTTGTATTTTTCAAAAGTATCATTATCAAGTGCTAGCATTTCTTCCATACACATTATATAATTTTGTCTCCTTTTTTAGGCCTTTTCTCTCAGTTTTCACTCGGTGATCTGGCTAGTAACACACTTCCTACCTTACAGTGCCTCATGGTGGATTTGATTTAAATCACTAGTAAAAAGGCTCGATTTAAATCATCATTTTTAAAGAGCAACTGTCATCTCTGTCCCGCAGCGGCTCCTATGCTGACCCACTGTTGACTCACTTTAATTGGACGGCTGGTGATATGGCAGTGACACAACAAGGTGAGGGAAGTGGCGGCAGCTGGTGAGTGGATGCGCGCTAACAGTCGCTGCCACGATGGATCTAAAATGACAGGTGCTCTTTAAATGTAAGGAATCTGACTCAATCTTTAATATGTGCAAACCAATAACAAGAATAACAAACTGTCAGGTTAGTTCATGTTTTTTCTCATGGTTACTGTGAAATTGTGTGAATGCATCAATGTAGTGCATGTTATCTCAGCTTGCAGAGCTTGGATTCATTGAATGAGTTTACCAAAAATGTAAATATTGCCGAATATACAGCCTTGTGCTACATAACTAAGCACCATTTCATGCTAAATAAACTCTGTTATTAATGTATCTTAAATAGAAAACTATCTTTAGATAGATTTTTATTCCAAAAGCATTTCATTAAAATAAATTTGATAGAAAAAAAAAATCAGATTTAAATGAAAAAAGAAAAATCAGATTTTTAAAAATGTTTTTTTAAAAATTTTTATTCACCCTGCGGTGCCTACACTCTAGATGAAGGAGCAACAGAGACACCTTGTTATTCTTGGGGAAGGAGAATGTTAGATGGGTTAGAAGATTACGATACACTAACAAACGGAAGCCAAACTCCAGCTCACACTTTTAAAAGTTACAGCACCAGTTTTTTTCCTATCGGGATAAAGGTTTTACAATTATTAAAAGTTGATCATTGTAAGCACCCCTGTCAGTGATAAATGGTTTGTCTCAACTCGCTAACTGCTACATCTGCAGGACAGCTTGTTCTGTAGGAAAATAACAGACTTACTGGTAATATTACCAAGTTTAAAATAAAAGAGAGAAATTCTAAAAAATAAAAATAATGCAGGCACCATATCTAAGAATTGCTATTTCCACTTCTGCAGCCGAATTGGGAAAATACCTACTTTATATTTTTTACATGTCCCGATTCAGATAGTGTAACTAAAACAAATATTAAAAATTTGCAGCTTTTTAAAAATCTTTTTAGATACTGTATTCTGGACCTTCCAGCAAGGAAAAAATCCTAGGTAGTTCTCACTGCTTATGAGGGGGCTGAGCAACTGTGTTTGCCATAATTAACCCTGTCTGTACTGTGCAGGCAGATTATCATTTGTAGAGTTATGCAAATATCAATATGTCTTGATAGGTGATCTTCAGTCTGGAGGAGTGAGTGTTCCTTTGCAGACTGCATTTCCATGCAGACCATCCAGAATAGTGCCCACATGTGATGCTGATCCTCCATTACTGAAGGAACTGATACCCAATGAATGAACTGGGCAGGCCAGGATCAGTAAGCCTGGCGGGGAAAGGGTGAAATGATGCTGTGCATCATCCAGCCAGGGAGTGAGACACACTCTCTGACTTGCAGCAGCTTCTTGTTCAATAAAGTTTATATTAACATTTTTCTGTCTGAGCCTGGGTTCACACTGATGCGGTGCAGAATTCGCAGCATTTTCTGTGCAAATTCCGCACCGCATTACAATCGCACCGTGTTAATGAGAACTGCTGAGGGTGTTGTATGTTAACAACACCCCAAAATCGGTCTGCAAAACACGGCGCAATGTGTAGAATCGGATCCCATAGGTGTGAATACCCATGCGATCCGATTCTAGTGCGGGCCCCAAAAAAAGGGTCCTGCACCTTTTTGGTTCGGATACGGTGCAATTTAAGCCATACATAATATATGGCTCAAATTGCACCGCACACAATTCGCATGTGATTTGCACAGGAGTGCAGTGCGGTTCCTGTGCGAATCACATGCAATATGCCGCACCACAAAAGTGTGAACCCAGGCTAAAGTTTCTATTGTACACTGTGAGAAGCAATTTCAGTATAGTTTCTCTGCCTTTTGGCTAAGATCAAGGGTAGTCTGTTCTTATCAGTGTCCAGTAGGGATGCTCCACTGTCATTCTTCCCTTTTTTGTGAGGATGGCTGGCTGTATAGTACCTCTGCTGATATGATGGGGGCTCTGAAGGCTAGTACCAGCTGAAAAAGAATCCGATTCGGCCACAGGCTGTTGGAGCCTGGGAATAATTCCCCTGGGAAAACAGAAGGGGCCCAAATCCTCCTGATCTGAATAGGTCTACCTTGTCTGGCCAGGGGCTGGAGAGGCAGAGAGTCTGTGGAGCAGTTCCCCCTGGGAGTGGTTGCCCCAGGGGTGCTCTTAGAAACACATGGGGGTAGGATCCCACGTGTGAAAAGCTCACATAGTCACTGTTTCAAACACTATTTCTGCACTGCGCCTTTTAGGGCTAGGACTTTTGGCTAAGTCCAGGGCAGTTTTTTTGCTACAGGCCTCAGGGCCTAGTCAGTGCACAATTGCACGGCCACTTATTTATTTTATTTATTTTTCTCCTCACGTTTGCTTTACTTTCACTTATGTGTATGTTTTTTTCCTCACTGGATGGAGGGTGTGGGTCCTTGGGCCTTCCCTGACGTTTAGGGGGAGGATGTGTGGCCCTTGGGTTCCTTCCTCCCCCGATTCCTGAGGGGTCTCTCTTTGGGAGAGCCCCTCGACCAAGTACTTGGTAGTCGGCTTCGGGCTGATCACAAGCAAAGGGGTCCGCCAGGCCCTTTGGCTAGGTGGACCAAGTCGAAAACCCTTTGTCCCTGTCAGGAGCCTTGCGCCCCCAGGGTATCAGGGTAGAGGTCTTACCCCTTCTGGGAGTGGACTAAAAGCACACCCTTAAGTGCACTTTTTTGTGTTGGTGTTTTTACATTTGCACCTTTTTTGTACACTTTTTTTGTTTTTGTTTTTGCACCCCTCTGCGGATTCAAAGAAAAAAAAAATATAAGGGAAGCCTGTATAATTGTGCAAAACTGAAGGTAAAGTTGGAGTTCCACTTTAAAGTGGTAGTAAAGTCCATCAAGCTTATTTAAACATACAGGTAAGCCTATAATGAGGCTTACCTTTAGGTACAGTAAATATCTCCTAAATGTGACTGTTTAGGAGATATTTACTTTAGTAGCAGCCAGTGATGTCACCACCGCATGTGCACTGCGCTCTGAATGAGTGGTGCCATTCATTCAGAGCGCTGTGCCATGACACCTGTGCACATGCGTGGGAGTGATGTCACAACAGCTCATCCGAAGCCCGTGAACCCAAAAGGAAGACCGGATGATGATGGAAGGCTTCGTTTTCAGGTAAGTCTGTCATAATGTGTTAGTATGCGGTGCATACTTGAACATTATGACATTAGCTGCACTTGCCCAATTTTTTATTTTTGTTTTGCGTTTCTACTGCTTTAAGATGAAGACAGGGGAGGACTGACTCTGTCCGGCTGGAATCACAGTGAATAACATTCAACCCAACAGAAAATATACTATTTGTATACTATATTTATTGTATTATTGCTAATATGAAGCATGAATAGAAACTCAACCAAGTTCTTTTTTGTAAAAAAAAATGAAAGCTTCTATGATCAATATGGGAATGTAAATAAACTGCTTGTAAATTTGGAATGCCATAGTATTTGAAGGCAGCGCTGCCTTATTTGAAAGCCATTATTGTTTATCACTGAAGCCTTCTCTGCAAAGTTCTAGTGAATAGTCATATTGGCGTCAAAGTGACAGCACTGTTTCCTGATACACTTTAGTGCTGAACAGGTGAGAGTTACATGACAGAATGGGTTTTTACAAGCAGAAAATATTTGTCTTACAAACCCAGTTTCTTCTTTCAGAAAGGGATTCATGAGTGGAACTTCACTGCTTCTTCCATAAGGGGTATAAGGTAGGAAAATTGAAACAACATTTTGACATGATTATTTTCTCAGCAATTTGGACAAACTGTATTTATTATGTATGTTATGTTTAATGCTTTTATTTAACTTTATCATTTATTCAATTTCTTCTTCAAAAACTCTGCCCCATTCACATTAGTCCCTGTCCATGCAGCGGCTTAAAGGCCTTGTTCACCTTTACATAAAAAATAATAATTGCAGGTAAAAGAATGTGCCTTTATTATTTTTTAAAACAAGAGTCCGGAAAGCATTGGACCCACAATCAGCAGATCGTGGGTGCAATGTCAGGCTACCGCACATACTCTCTACAGCTCTGTTATCCAAACCTCTGTAAGGGCTGTCATTACAGAGCTGTAGGCAGTGTGAATGGACTGTGGGCATGCTGATCAGACCACCTGCAGTTCATTCAAACTGCAAGTTTGCCTGCCATGGTGGATGATGGTACTTGCAGTTTATTCATTCTTAAGAAACTGAATGAGTGATGCAGTTGCGTGGACAGATCCCCACACAGCCATACTACTTTTGAAAGTAACAGCTGGTGCAGGGAGAGGAAACCCCATGTTACATTTTCCACCCTAAAAACATTCCAAGGTGAACTTACCCTATAAAATCTTCTGTCCTTATCAAAGACAAGCCAAGTAAGCTGTCCACATGGTGGATGAAACCTACAGTATGTAAGCAGACCATGCAAACTGCGAGCCCTTCTGGGAGCTGGACTTTGATATTAAACTACTACACAGTTAACCACCAATACATTGTGCTTCCCTATTACTAGATATCTTTTTGTGTTCAATGCAAATAGGGATTTCAAAACAAAGAGGCATTTTTTAAAGTAATACAAAGTCTGTTCTGTTCAAACAATTCCTGGAAGAGTCCCTTGTAAAAAATTACAGTTTTATGTACCTGACAGTCCTTTGTTTATTTGTGGAACTACACATAACTTGATCTGTTTTATATTGTTTTTATGCCACACATTTCTAAATCTTAAATCAGCACTAAAGATTTTAGGATTCGGCCTTTAAAATAAGAATTATATGTACAAATATGTAATATTTATTAGAATTGTTTTTTAGTGCAGACATAAACTGGCCATAAACATATAAAAATTTGGCTGGAACAGCAGGGACCAGGAGAGTTTCTTTTTGTGTGTGTCTGTCCCTGTTCAAAAGAGACTGATAAATCAACTTCAGTCAAATGGACAAGCTGGAAAACTTTTGTCAATCAGCAGAGCGTGGAGTCCTGTGTTCAGAATACAATGTCCTTGCAAGGGGAATTCCTCCTTCCAACTCACTTGTGTGGATGAAGGAATCTTTTTTCTTTTTTTTCAGCCCTGTGACTGAATTAAAAAAACAATATACTGTCTATGGCTAGCTATACTTCCTGTGTATGAACTACATCAATAGAGAAAGATCATTCAGTAATCTTAGCTGCTATGTCACATGTGGGATCTGGTAATGCAAAATTGTTTTTCAAGATAATAGTTGATTTATTAAATGCAAATAGGCATCTCGCATTGCAAGGAAAGTTGCCTCAGAGCTTAGTGAATGTGGCAAAGTTTCACTTTGTAAAGAATATCCAATCACATGCAAGAAAAATTTAAAAAACAGCCTTTTTGCTTGCACATGGATTGGATGATGGAAGTCAACAAAGCTTAATATTCACTGAGCTCTGGGGCATTTTCCCTTGCAAAGTGAACAGCCTGTTTGGTTTTAGTAAATGAACTCCATAGGCTCTGGGACTGTTATCCTGATCCTTAACTACATGGTGAGTCACTGGCTTGTAATAAGCAACATTTTATTAAAGAAACTGACATTTCAGCGGGAGAAAGCACGTTCCAAGTCAGTAACTCATGCAATAGTGAAGAAAGGATGAGGATGATGGTCCCAGAGTTTTCACATTCAGCAGTGGCAACTACCATATGTCTATATTGGCAGCCTTCCTTAACACTTTCACTGCCAGAGTCATTTTTGCATTTTTTTGAATACATATTTTTGAAAAATCATTTTAGGTCTTAAGATTACACAAAACCCCCAAACATTATATATTTTCTGAAAGCAGACACCCTAGAAAACAAAATACTAGTAGCTCCAGTTTTTCATGTCACACAATATCGCAAAAGTTTAGGAAACCACAATTTCAGTAAAAACACACTAAAGTGAATTTTAGGGACATCAAAGGCAAGGGTTCTGCCTGTCAGTTTTAGACACAACCCTGGTGGCTGCAGCCACTGGATTGTGTGTAAACCCTCCCCCTGTCATGTCCATACAGCATAGCAGCAAAAGGGTTAAATCTTTCAATACACACTCAACCTGTTTTTAGGGTGGAACATGTAATATGTTCCCACTGCTGCAGCTGCTCCCCAACCAGCACCTGTAGTGACAGCAAGACGGGGATGTTCTCCCGAAAACGCTGTCACAATGAAAAAAAAACCAAAAAAAAACCCCCAAGGCTCTGCCCACCCAGCTGCATCATTCATTCACAGAGTTCTGTGAATGGGAGAACTACAAGTACTGTCAGCTTTTGCGGCTGCCGACTTGTAGTTCTCAATGAGCTATCAGGGCGCTGTTTAGCGCTGTGGTAGTTTATTGTTTCTTCCTGTCATTGTGTAACGAGGTATGAGCAGACAGCTTACACGGACAGTTTGCAGGTGTTCTGCATTGCACTTCCCAGCCAGTGTCATTAGTACAGTGACAGTGTATATTTTTAGCACTGATCACTGTATTAGTGTCACTGGTTCACACAAAATGTCATATAGTGTCAGATTGTCCACCACAGTATCACAGTCTTGCTATAAGTCGCTGCCATTACTAGTATAAAAAATAAATAAATAAAAATTCCAGTATACATAACATAGTTTGTTGACACTATAACTTTTGTACAAATCAATCAATATACGCCTATTGGGATTTTTTTAACCAAAAATGGGTAGCAGAATACATATTGGCCTAAATTTATGAAGAAATTAGATTTTTTAATTTTTTTCATTGGATGTGTTTTATAGCAGAAAGTAAAAAATCGTTTGTTTTTTTTCAAAATTGTTAGACTTTTTTGTTTATAGCGCAAAAAAATGAAAAACCCAGCTGTGATCAAACACCACCAAAAGAAGGCATTTTTTGTGGGGGAAAAATGACATAAATTTAATTTATGTACAGCGTTGTATGGCCACGAAATGGTCAGTTAAATTAACGTAGTTCCATATAGCAAAAAACGTCCTGGTCAGGAAGGGAAGGTAAAGTTTCCGGAGGTCAAGTGGTTAATCAGTGCACATCTTATGCAGCACAAAGTGCAAGTAGGAAGGTTTTTAACCTTTTCACTGCCAGGAAGTTTTATATACACTCCCAGTGGCTCCAGCCACCAAGATGGTGTGTAAATCTGGCAAGCAGATTGCTGGCTGTCAAATAAAAGCAGTCCAGTGGAGCTGCACATACACACCTCCGCCATTTATCCTGTGCTCTGCTTGTCCATCTGTAGGCCTGGGAAGAGCAAAGTGGTGTCGCTGGGTAGGGGGGAGGAAACTGAGCAGACACATATCCACTCTCCTCCCAGCATGGCCGGGGAAAAAATGTAGTGCAACCTCATCTTTTATATTTTACCCCAAAAATATATTGCAATTGTGTGCCCTAAAATTAAAGTAGTTGTAAAGGCTGAAGGTTTTTTACCTTCATACATTCTATGCGTGAAGGTAAAAATGCCTTCTGTGTGCAGCAGCTCCCCCCAGCCCCCTCAATACTTACCTGAGCCTCATCGTGATCCAGCGATGTGAGTGACAGCCTGGTATCTACCTCCTCATTGGCTGAGACAGCCAGTCAGCCAAGAGGAGAGGGAGGGGGTGGGGCCAAGCCGTGGCTCCGCGTTTGAATGTACACATGGTGCAGTAGGTGCTCACATAGCAAACTGCTTGCTGTGGGGGCACCCGACAGACAGGAGGAGCCAGAAGAGCCTGCGGGGGACCCGAGAAGAGGGAGATCCAGGCTGCTCTGTGCAAAACCACTGCACCAAGTAGGTAAGTATAGACATGTTTGTTATTTTACAAAAAAGAAAAATGAACCTTTAGAATCGCTTTAACTTTGGTGTATATTTTTACTGAAACTACCACTATTTTATTTTCTAGGGTGTCTGCTTTCAGAAAATATATAATGCTTTGGGTGTTTGTGCAAACTTCAGGCCTGAAATTATTTTTTAAACGTGTGCAAAAAACAAGCAAAAACATCTCTGGAAGCGAAAGGGTTAAATCATTGGTACTCGCTCTGATTTTGATTAGTTGTATTATGTCAATAAATACAGTATTTGTTTTGTTTCTAAATTAATGGACATCTGGTTACTTGTCTATATTTACAGCATATCAAAGTTTGATGAACGTTGTTGCTTTCTTTATGTTCATGACAATTCAGATGATTTTCAGATATACTTTTCCACCGAGGATCAGTGTAGTAGGTAAGTGTAAGCTGTTTTTAAAAGTCTGGGGGTTACATTGCATTTTATCCTTAGTCTATCTAGTGAAGGCTAGACTGCAGACAAATATATATCTGAATCAGAGTTTCTGAATGGACTGTGACCAACATTGATGAGGTCATCTCTGTAACTTCTTATTCTGTCAGCATGTTTACAGATAGCACTATGCAAAGGAATAGCGTTCCGATTTGTGCATAGAGCTGCCCTTTCTTTTAGCTGTACCAGGGACTACAGGGGGCTAATATCAAGAGAGATCCAGGTACTTATTCCAGTTCTGTGTAAAAATGCAATAAGGGCCTTATACAGTGCCCTGCAAAAGTATTCATACCCCTTGAAATTTTCCACATTTTGTTGTGTTAGAACCAAAAACGTAAATGTATTTTATTGGGATTTTATGTGATAGACCAACATAAAGTGGCACTTCATTGTGAAGTGGAAGGAAAATGATAAATGCATGGTGTGCATTTGTATTCAGCCCCCCTGAGTCAATACTTTGTAGAACCACCTTTCGATGCAATTATAACTGCAAGTTTTTTTGGGTATGCCTCTACCGGCTTTGCACATCTAGAGAGTGAAATCTTTGCCCATTCTTCTTTGCAAAATAGCTCAAGCTTTGTCAGATTGGATGGCGGAGCGTCTGTGAACAGCAGTTTTCAAGTCTTGCCACAGACTCTCAATTGGGTTTAGGTCTGGACTTTGACTGGACCATTCTAACACATGCATATGCTTTGATCTAAACCATTCCATTGTAGCTCTGGCTGTATGTTTAGGGTCGCTGTCCTGCTGGAAGGTGAACCTCTGCCCCAGTCTCAAGTCTTTTGCAGACTCTTAACAGGTTTTCTTGTAAGATTGCCCTTTATTTGGCTCCATCCATCTTTCCATCAACTCTGACCAGTTTCCCTGTCCCTGTTGAAGAAAA
Organism: Staurois parvus; assembly: GCF_062004578.1. Classification (NCBI taxonomy): domain Eukaryota; kingdom Metazoa; phylum Chordata; class Amphibia; order Anura; family Ranidae; genus Staurois; species Staurois parvus. The sequence goes on along the minus strand of NW_028318123.1, from coordinate 5,243,644 downwards.
GTATTCCCACACATGGTGGAGATGGTGTGTTCAGGGTGATGTGCAGTGTTAGTTTCCCGCTGCACATAGCGTTTTGCTTTTAGGCTAATAAAAGTTCCATTTTGGTCTCATCTTACCAGAGCACCTTCTTCCACATGTTTGCCGTGCCACCTGCATGACTTCTCACAGACTGCAAATGGGACTTCTTACGGCTTTCTTTCAACAATGGCTTTCTTCTTGCCACTCTTCCATAAAGGCCAGATTTGTAGTGTGACCAATTAATAGTTGTCCTGTGGACTGATTCTCCTACCTGAGCTGTGGATCTCTGCAGCTCCTCCAGAGTTACCATGGGCCTCTTGGCTGCTTCTCTGATTAATGCTCTCTTTAGGTGGATGGCCATGTCTTGGTAGGTTTGCATGTGTCATACTCTTTCCATTTTCTGATGATGGATTGAACAGTGCTCCGTGGGATGTACAAAGCTTGGGATATTTTTTTATAACCTAACCCTGCTTTAAACTTATCCACAACTTTATCCCTGACCTGTCTGGTGTGTTCCTTGGCCTTCATGATGTTTTTTGTTCACTAATGTTCTCTAACGAACCTCGGAGGGCTTCACAGAACAGCTGTATTTATACAGAGATTAAAATACACACAGGTGGACTCTATTTACCAATTAGATGACATTTGAAGGCAATTGGTTCCACTAGATTTTAGTTGTGAGTATCAGAGTAAAGGGGGCTGAATACAAATGCATGCCACAGTTTTCAGAAATGTATTTGTAAAACATTTTGAAAGCCATTTATCATTTTCTTTCCACTTCACAATTATAAGCCATTTGTGTTAGTCTATCACATAAAATCCCAATAAAATACATTCACATTTTTGGTTGTAATATGACAACATGTGGAAAATTTCAAGGGGTATGAATACTTTTTCAAAGCAATGTATATACAGTCCGGTCCATAAATATTGGGACATCGACACAATTCTTACATTTTTGGCTCTATACACCACCACAATGGATTTGAAATGAAACGAATAAGATGTGCTTTAACTGCAGACTGTCAGCTTTAATTTGAGGGTATTTACATCCAAATCAGGTGAACGGTGTAGGAAATAAAACAGTTTGCATATGTGCCTCCCACTTGTTAAGGGACCAAAAGTAATGGGACAGAATAATAATTATAAATCAAACTTTCACTTTTTAATACTTGGTTGCAAATCCTTTGCAGTCAATTACAGCCTGAAGTCTGGAACGCATAGACATCACCAGACGCTGGGTTTCATCCCTGGTGATGCTCTGCCAGGCCTCTACTGCAACTGTCTTCAGTTCCTGCTTGTTCTTGGGGCATTTTCCCTTCAGTTTTGTCTTCAGCAAGTGAAATGCATGCTCAATCGGATTAAGGTCATGTGATTGACTTGGCCATTGCATAACATTCCACTTCTTTCCCTTAAAAAACTCTTTGATTGCTTTTGCAGTATGCTTTGGGTCATTGTCCATCTGCACTGTGAAGCAGCGTCCAATGAGTTCTGAAGCATTTGGCTGAATATGAGCAGATAATATTACCCAAAACACTTCAGAATTCATCCTGCTGCTTTTTTCAGCAGTCACATCATCAATAAATACAAGAGAAGCAGTTCCATTGGCAGCCATACATGCCCACGCCATGACAATACCACCACCATGCTTCACTGAGGAGGTGGTATGCTTAGGATCATGATCAGTTCCTTTCCTTCTCCATACTCTTCTCTTCCCATCACTCTGGTACAAGTTGATCTTGGTCTCATCTGTCCATAGGATGTTGTTCCAGAACTGTGAGGGCTTTTTTAGATGTCGTTTGGCAAACTCTAATCTGGCCTTCCTGTTTTTGAGGCTCACCAATGGTTTACATCTTGTGGTGAACCCTCTGTATTCACTCTGGTGAAGTCTTCTCTTGATTGTTTACTTTGACACACATACACCTACCTCCTGGAGAATGTTCTTGATCTGGCCAACTGTTGTGAAGGGTGTTTTCTTCACCAGGGAAAGAATTCTTTGGTCATCCACCAAGGTTGTTTTCCGTGGTCTAACGGGTCTTTTGGTGTTGCTGAGCTCACCGATGCGTTCCTTCTTTTTAAAAATATTCCAAACAGTTGTTTTGGCCACGCCTAATGTTTTTGCTATCTCTCTGATGGGTTTGTTTTGTTTTTTCAGCCTAATGATAGCTTGCTTCACTGATAGTGACAGCTCTTTGGATCTCATCTTGAGAGTTGACAGCAACAGATTCCAAATGCAAATAGCACACTTGAAATGAACTCTGGACCTTATATCTGCTCGTTGTAATTGGGATAATGAGGGAATAACACACACCTGGCCATGGAACAGCTGAGAAGCCAATTGTCCCATTACTTTTGGTCCCTTAACAAGTGGGAGGCACATATGCAAACTGTTGTAATTCCTACACCATTCACCTGATTTGGATGTAAATACCCTCAAATTAAAGCTGACAGTCTGCAGTTAAAGCACATCTTGTTCATTTCATTTCAAATCCATTGTGGTGGTGTATAGAGCCAAAAATGTTCCCAATTTATGGACCTGACTGCATAACTGATTTTTACTAAGAATTTAAGTTTCCACAACGACCAATTAGTTTCAAATTTAATGGTGGGTTTAATGCTGATAGGTGGCTGAGAAGCAACTCCAATTCTTAGTAAGAACACATTTAGACAAAAGGCCCTTAATTTTTAATATACACACAAGTTGAAGAGATGTTTTTTGTTTCCTCAAGAAACATGATTAATAGTGATTTCCTAGCAATGAAGAGCTGGCTTTATATTTATTGTGTACAAATCAATGGAATTGATTCATCGCAAGTGTTTCTCATAGAGAAAAAGAAAAATCAATTAAATGCAATGTAGTTAAAGTGAGGAATATATGCTATGATCCAATTCTGCTGCTACACTAAGGGGTATCATTAAATCATTGTTGACGACATCCAGATTCAATTAGCTATCATTAACCTAGAACATTTAATCTAAGTGTATATCGAAAAAACATAGAGCTGAATTCATATGCAGACTGCTAAATTTCTAGTAAGTCAAGGTTGGCTTCATCACATTTGCCCTCCCACCCCCAAGCCTCCCTTTAAGTCCTTTAATTTAATAAACAGACTTGGTGATCAATAAGAAGGCTTGGAAGATGGAAGGAGGTAGGGTCAAATTGAGTTTTAAGCCTCTTGTTTATGGGCATAATAACCTAATGATGTTTATATGCAGGATAGGTTGGAGGAAAGATCCTTTGTGAAAAATACAAATTACGTTTATTCTGTAAAAACCTTGCATATAAACTCCTGTATACATACATAAAAGTCTTCTTCATCCACTTCTAGCGCCTAGTGTTTTAGTTTACGTGTATGTACTTGCTTATACATGCATACAAGCATAAAATAGGCTACATGCACATGGGGGCTTTTGCCTGTGCAGTGTAAAGACAATGCATGTTTCTGGTGTCCTGAACGTTCATATAGCAGCCCAAAGACAAGAGTGGGTGAAGATGGCTGTATGCAGTAATGCACAGGTATAATGCACCAAATGCACTTTACATTATGTCTGTGTGCGTTTACTACTTTACGCATATAACTGCATACAGCCACTTTCACCCATTATTATCTATGGGCAGCTCTACGCAGCTCTAGGACACCTGGGATACAAGAAATACGCAGTGTCTTTACACTGCACTAACGTGCATGTAGGCTTACTGCACTCAGACGGGCATTGATAGGCGGTACTGATGGGAACTTTTAGGCAGCACTGATGGACACTGTTAGGTGGCACTGATGGGCATCACTGATAGGCATCACTGATAGGCTGATGGGCACTAGTAATAAAAGGTGAATATAATGGCGCCTAAGGAAAGGGTATAAATGAGATATAACCTAATCTACCAGCTGCAAACTCCACCCTAGTAAATATAGTGTGTCACAAGGAATAAAAAATAATTTGCGCTAGTAAAAATATATACACCCCAAATACACAAATGTAAATCTACCAAAAAATAAATAAAACAAAAAATATAATAAATAAATAAGTGTCCCAAAAAAATGTCCAAAATTAATATCTTTAAAGTCCAAAAAAATGTGAAGAAAATGCTGACAATCCACCACCAAATAGCACTAAATAAACTCACCAGAGCTGAATGATAAATCAGCATAAAACACTAATTTCCCTGGGGGCAATACTCTGCAGGATGATGAGCCATTTCCAGAGGGTGATATTCAGCAGAAGCCAACTCCAAATAAACCAAAATGAAGGAAGCAATGATCTGTATTGAAAAGTACCACTAAAGAAATCCACTTCTCCCAGACTCCACCTTATTCATATCCAAAGGGTATTAGGCCAGACACTCGGAAAAGAACAATAACAACTTCATAGTGCAGTACCTTAAAACAACTTCATTTATTATGTACTCATTGCACTTAACTCAAAAGGTGTCCCAGCCGACACCAACGTTATCAGCATGTAAAATCCACAATAGACAAACCCAGCCACTCGGCACATGCGCAGTAGATCGCTGGGAAATGTAATGACGTCACATCAATCAGACCCCGCCCTACACGTTTTGTCATCGACATTCTCACGTTCCGCTCCGTGTGCTGTGATTTGCCTGCACTGTGGGTGCAGTGCATCTACAACTTTCCTGGGTTAGCTGGACAGAACTCACAGGATATAATAGAAGTCTATGGCTAAGCACAGCAAACCCGCAGGAAACCTGCAGGGGAACTGCACCCGTGGTGTGGGTAAACTACAGAACATCAGTGTGAAAGCAGCCATCTACTATTATGCCCAGTGTATTGCTTCACAATGACCTGAAGATCTCTTCTTTCCTGCTGCTGGCAGCACTCTGAAGACTGCTAGCCGGGATAAGAGGTGGAGTGCAGTTGGTATCACTCCACATGGAGCAGGAACCAGCACTACAGAGGAGACATCAGCTTATGTGACTCTTGCTCCCTACTACAACTCCAACTTTACAAGTAGTCCCTCTGCATTGCACTCTGTTCGATTCTCTGGGATGGTGGGTCAGCAAGCCCATACCGCGATATACCAGTCACCTGGCCACTACCTACTGGCAGATTGCGATCTACGGGTTGCTGACCCCTGCTTTACAGGAAAACTTTAAACACTTGGGGTCACAAAGGAATAAAATGAAGCTGCAGTTGTGTCCTCATTCTTTGGCAATTGCTTTTTTGTGAGTGCATTTGAACTGGACATATGGCAGTTCCTCTCTCCTGCTTTCTTCTTCTCTTCCCTCTCCACTAAGATAAGCTTTAACCTCCCTGGCGGTATTCCCGAGTGTAGCTCAGGGTAAAGTTTCAGTACCAAAAGCGGTAACCCCGAGCTACACTCGGGCTTACCCTGCAGCGTTGCTCAGGGATTCCCTGCAGCGCTTACCTTGTCCTTCGCTCCCGCAATGTGTCTCCTGCAGCGTCTCCGGCCATCTCCTCCGGCCGATGCCGGCATCCTGCTTCCGTGTTCCGGTCCCTGTGACGTCGGGACGTACGGGGGCCGGAACCAGTGGCAAATTTGAAAGTTTAAAAAATGTCATTTTTTTTTTAAAACGATTATTACATAGCAAAACATTGCTGTTTCAAAGCATTTGACATACATTTTGTCCCTACTGCTTTGTCCTGTGCCCTGCCTGCGTTTTGACTGTTCTTTCTGCCTGGAAACTGGGAAAAGTCCATGGCGTCCAAAAAGCGTCCCTTTAGGTCAAAATCGGTTTTAGACCAACTAGAGAACAGCGATAGTAAATCAGAACTACTTGCAGAATTGAGTGATAATGATTTGTGGGGAAATTCGTCATCAGACACTGAAAACGATTCTGCGACTTTGCTCAGCGATGTGCGAACTTGGCGCTATATTTCAAATTTCAGTGTTTATGGTTTGATTATATTATTGAATTAAATTTATTATTATTATTTTTTATGATTATTTATTAAAATATAATTTATGATTTCGTGTTTCAAGTTTTATCCTATCCGGAATGTTTACTAGACTCTTGTTCGGACAGATTTCAGTGAGTTATTCCTAAAAATGACAAGCCTACATTAAAAAAACTACATATTTCCATGCAAAATAATGGGACCGCTTTCAGTACCAAAAATCTGAAATAATCATACCGCCAGGGAGGTTAAGAGGCTTGGACCTGCCTTTATAAGGTTTTACCTGGAGCATCTCCCTACCTGCTCAAGTTAATGAAACCTGCTGAACAAAGGTCCATGTGCACATGGCTGTTTGTTTTTAAATGTGAAAGAACTGGGACTGTTATGCTGATTCTTTCTTCAAACCTTGTGAATCAATGACCTAAAACAAACATGTGGAATAGGAAATCAGCCTTTTGACTGACTATCTGCTTGTTTATGGTCAGTGAATCACTAGGTAATAAAGCCAGCAACTGGATAATGGCCCTGGAACCTGCACCTTTAAATACCAGCTGGCATATTTCTGTACACTCATATTCCCTTCAAGAATCTGTCCACACCTGCCCTAAACATGATCATATATTTGTAAATGTACAAAGGCTGGGGCGAAAATGACTTTGCATGAAAGTAAAGCTAACAGATACAAGCAATGTTAATGCAGAGGTCTCTCCTGCTGTGTGTTTGTATTCTAAAAGGGGAGACTCCTCCCCCCATCATAATACACTGATCAGGGCTCGCAGCTATTGGCTGCAAGCACTGATCAGATGCTGGTTTTCCAGCATGTCCCTTAGACAAAAGCCGGTCCTCAGACTGGCATCTGTTGGATAAACAGCTGTACACACTGACCAAAAGTTCAGCAGGAAATAGACAAGTTTTGGCCATTGTGTACCCAGCTTAAGCTCCTTAGGCAGGCCATAGGCAGAGCAAAATTCTTTCCTGTAATGACGGATTGCAGGAACGAAATTTGATTCCCCCATCAACACAGACAGTGTTGACAGGGATATCCCTTCCGCCAAGCTATTTTCTTCTTCTGGCAGGGTGGATGATCAGGGGAAGCTGTCCCTGCTGGGAGAACACAGTGATTATTGCTAGCAGCTATGACACTGTAAATCACATGTAAAATCCGGCAGGCTGATTGTACCCACGTTGATTGATCAGTCAACTTGGGTACGTTCAGCCTGCCCATACATGGTTTGAATCTCTGCCGGTTCCTGCTAAACGGGCCGAGGTTCAACCCGTCTATGGCCAGCCTATGCTGCTATGTGCACATATGAGATAAAGGTTTCTTAACTCCAGTAGCGCTCATTCTGCTGCTACCCTTAGAATAGCCAACAACTAAGAAGAGTCACATCACCAGACTTTATTTAGTAAGCAGTCTATCTTAAAGTGTCATTGTAGTCTATGATCAGTCCTGACCTCATGGATTACACTTTCTCCATTTCTACATACAGTGAACTGTCATGTTACAACCAAAAACGTAAATGTATTTTATTGGGACTTTATGTGTTAGACCAACACAAAGTGACACATAATTGTGAAGTGAAACAAAAATGATAAATGGTTTTCAAACTTTTTTACAAATAAATATCTGAAAAGTGTGGCGTGCATTTGTATTCAGCCCCCTTTACTCTCATACCCCAAACTAAAATCTAGTGGATCCAATTGCCTTCAGAGGTCACCTAATTAGTAAATAGAGTCCATCTGTGTGTAATTTAATCTCAGTATAAATACAGATGTTCTGTGAAGTCCTCTGTGAAGTTTGTTAGAGAACATTAGTGAACAAACAGCATCATGAAGGCCAAGGAACACACCAGACAGGTCAGGTATACAGTTGTGGAGAAGTTTAAAGCAGGGTTAAGTTATAAAAAAAATATCCCAAGCTTTGTACATCTCACAGAGCACTGTTCAATCCATCATCCAAAAATGAAGAGTATGGCACAACTGCAAACCTACCAAGACATGGCCGTCCACCTAAACTGACAGCCCGGGCAAGGAGAGAATTAATCAGAGAAGCAGCCAAGAGGCCCATGGTAACTCTGGGGGAGCTGCAGAGATCCACAGCTCAGGTGGGAGAATCTGTCCACAGGACAAATATTAGTTGTGCATCCCACAAATCTGGCCTTTATGGAAGAATGGCAAGAAGAAAGCCATTGTTGAAAGAAAGCCATAAAAAGTCCAGTTTGCAGTTTTTCGAGAAGGCATGTGGGGGACACCTCAAACATATGGAAGAAAGTGCTCTGGTCAGATGAGACCAAAATTGTACTTTTTTGACCTAAAAGCAAAATGCTATGTGTGGCAGAAAAATAAAACTGCACATCACCGTGAACACACCATCCCCACCGTGAAAAATGGTGGTGGCAGCATCATGTTGTGGGGGTGCTTTTCTTCAGCAGGGACAGAGAAGCTGGTCAGAGTTGATGGGAAGATGGATGGAGCCAAATACAGGGCATTCCTAGAAGAAAAACTGCAAAAGACTTGAGACTGGAGCGAAGGTTCACCTTCCAGCAGGACAACAACCCTAAACATACAGCCATAGCTACAATGGAATGGTTTAGATCAACACATATTCATGTATTAGAATGGCTCAGTCAACCCTAAATCCAATTGAGAATCTCTGGCATGACTTGAAAATTGCTGTTCACAGATGCTCTCCATCTGATCTGACAGAGATTGAGCTATTTTGCAAAGAAAAATGGGCAAAAATTTCACTCTCTATACGTGCAAAGCTGGTAGAGACATACCCAAAAGACTTGCAGCTGTAATTGCAGCAAAAGGTGGTTCTACAAAGTATTGACTCAGGGGAGCTGAATACAAATGCACACCACACTTTTCAGATATTTATTTGTAAAACATTTTGAAAATCATTTATCATTTTCCTTCCACTTCTCAATTATGTGCCACTTTGTGTTGGTCTATAACAAAAAATCCCAATAAAATAAGTTTACAGTGTTGGTTGTAGCATGAGAAAATGTGGAAAATGTCAAGGGGGATGAATACTTTTTCAAGGCACGGTATGTATTTCCTGTATGTATGGTGCGGTATTTTCATCTTTGATTACCATTTAAGCATTTTACTCTTCAGATTGCTTCCTAATTAAACTACAGAACTGAGTAACAACAAATAGACTGGTCTCTCCTAGCAAAATGTTTTTAACAGCTTAATGCCACATCTCTTATATCTTTAACATATGTTAACTGATGTTAAATGACCTTTAACAGTATACAGTACATTATTGATATTCCATTTTGAGGAGCAGTGTTAATGCACATCTTCTGTCACTAACAGGTTTTGTAGTCTTGTTAAAGAGATCATCACGGATGTTGTAGGCAGTGCTGTAGAGTTGGAAGGTGAGGCAGATGGAGATACATTAGAGGTAAGTGCAGCTTTATATAGAGGTGGCTTATGTACATTACTTAGTAACCTCCTTTGATGTACATTGCAATATGCATACTTTATGTATTTTGTGAACGTCTTGCATTCTTGATTAAATATTTTCATAAAAATGGTTTTTAGAACTAAAGTACGGTATATTAGAATACTCTTGCCACCTCATTGTTCTTTCAGAGTGCACCTGCCACATACTGTGTGCACTTTGTAGTTCTGTAATAAAAAATTATTTGCTAATGTCCGCCAGATGCCATAGTGATCCCTAAGGGTCCTTTCACACAAGTCTCATTAGTTCAGTCATGTTTTTTGCAAAGAAAAACCTGATGAATACTGGTTACATCAGTTTATATTGGCTTGCACATCTGTCTTCATTTCACTTTAGTTTAGTTCAGTTAAGTTTACATCAGTTTTTGCAGCTGTTTTTTTTCAGTTGTTAAATAAACTAGTAATAGGTGACAAAAAATGTATTTCTTGCTTAAAAGCAGACATATAAATGAAATGGACGTGAACAGGCAACATCCATTTATATCCATGTACATACGTTTATGTCCACAAGCATGAAAAGGATGCAAACCTTTTCCATTTTTTTTCTGTAGACAGAAACAGACTGATGTAAATGGTTGTGAATGGATGTTTGTTTGTTTACATCTGCCTGACTGAACATTGTGGTTCAGTCTGGACCCATCAGCAAAACTGACAGGCGGAATGCTTGTGTGAAAGGGCCCTAAGGGATGAAGTATTTCCAAACTTAGTAATGCTAGTTGTGGCATTTTACTACAACTCCTACCTCGGCTCATTGCTAGTGCTAAAGCTGGCATACAGGCTCTGCTTGAGGAGGTTGGGTATGTGCAACCCTAGCTCAGTCCACAAATGGAAGAGAACAAATCATTTGCAATAAACTGAATATTATCCTACATATTATTGAAATTGTGCACACTTACCTAAGCAAGTTTTATTTGCTCTATCTGAGTCAGACAATCATCTTGAGTGTCAAAGACCAGGTGGTACTTGAAGTCAGAGGCGAGGTTCACACTGCAGCTGCGATTTGATCCAATTTTCAGTATGATTATATAGTGAAAGTTGATTGCATTTTGGATTTGGTTTGCATATTCTACCAAAATTGCACTGGAATCACACCAAAGTAGAACAGGACCCTTTTCCAAAATCGCACCATGCTGTGATGCATTCATGTTAGCAGGCACTATTGAAAACAGCGTAATTTCCATTGTCATGTGTTTTTGTGCTATAATCAAAAATAAACACCTGCACTCAGCAAATGTGAACAAAAAATGTGTATGATTAGGTGCATTAGCTATCTTAGACCAAGCTGAAGGCCTGTGATTACTAACAAAACATATGAAAAAAATAAGTAAATCATATATAAATTATTTAAATTATATATAAACATGCATAATCCAAAACAATAGCAAAATAATAGATTTTCATCCATTTTTACATTACGTTTCCTACCAGTGGATCTCTGTGATTGTTAAAGCTTTGTCTGATTGTCTTTATTTCTTTAAAAATGTTTGTGAAATGCTGTGTAATATTTCAGTACGAATATGACTATGATGAAAATGGAGATAGAGTGATCCTTGGCCGAGGTACTTATGGAGTAGTATATGCAGGCAGAGATCTCAGCAATCAAGTTCGTATAGCAATTAAAGAGATTCCAGAGAGAGACAGTAGGTGAGTCCTGAATGAATCTACTGACTGATGTTTCATGCTTGTAGTAAAGCAAGTTATTTTTCATACCAGAGTGTGTATTTTAGAACATCCTAATTGGGATTAAATTACTCTGCTGTGCCTACCTTCTTCTGCTGAAGGTCTAAAACATTCTTTAGTTCCCTGATGGTTTCTGTATGTGGATTTTAAATCATAAACACTCTTTGAAAGTGAATTTAAAAATATTTATTTAAAGAGGAACCCCTCCCAAAAATGTAAAGTCAGCAGTTACAAATACTGTACATGCTGACTTTTAATATTAGGGATATTACCTGTCCAGAGATCCAGCGGTGTCCTCACCCTGAGCCAATTCATTCATTGGCTGTCGGTTGCTGGCGCCACCATCTTGACTAAGGGAAACCAGCAGTGCAGCTTCTTGTTGCACATGCGCAAATTGCATTGCGCTTTGTGAATGGGCTGCATTCCTCTGGGACCTGTGAAATGTCCCAGAGGGCTGCGGGGGGGAGAAGGGGGCTGAACGTCCGGCTCAGTTCGCTACTTTAAGTACTAGTCATTTTAATGTTTCTTGTACAGGTGAAACTCGAAAAATTAGAATATCATGCAAAAGTTCATTTATTTCAGTAATGCAACTTAAAAGGTGAAACTAATATATGAGAGAGACTCATTACATGCAAAGCAAGATAGTTCAAGCCATGATTTGTCATAATTGTGATGATTATGGCTTACAGCTCATGAAAACCCCAAATCCACAATCTCAGAAAATTAGAATATTGTGAAAAAGTGCAATATTCTAGGCTCAAAGTGTCCCACTCTAATCAGCTAATTAAGCCATAACACCTGCAAAGGGTTCCTGAGCCTTTATATGGTCTCTCAGTCTGGTTCAGTAGGAATCACAATCATAGGAAAGACTGCTGACCTGACAGTTGTGCAGAAAACCATCATTGACACCCTCCATAAGGAGGAAAAGCCTCAAAAGGTAATTGCAAAAGAAGTTGGACATTCCCAAAGTGCAGTATCAAAGCACCTTAATAAAAAGTTATGTGGCAGGGAAAAGTGTGGAAGAAAAAGGTGCACAAGCAGCAGGGATGACTGCAGCCTGGAGAAGATTGTCAGGAAAAGGCCATTCAAAAGTGTTGGGGACTTTCACAAGGAGTGGACTGAGGCTGGAGTCACACACAGACGGATCATGGACATGGGCTTCAAATGTCATATTCCTCTTGTCAAGCTGCTCCTGAACAGCAAACAATGTCAAAAGCGTCTTACCTGGGCTAAAGAAAAACAGATCTGGTCTGTTGCTCAGTGGTCCAAAGTCCTCTTTTCTGATGAGAGCAACTTTTGCATCTCATTTGGAAACCAAGAACCCAGAGTATGGAGGAAGAATGGAGAGGCACATACTGCAAGATGCTTTAAGTCCAGTGTGAAGTTTCCACAGTCTGTGTTGATTTGGGGAGCCATGTCATCTGCTGGTGTTGGTCCACTGTGCTTCATTAAGTCCAGGGTCAACGCAGCCGTCTACCAGGAGATTTTGGAGCACTTCATGCTTCCTTCCACAGATGAGCTTTATGGGAATGCTGACTTCATTTTCCAGCAGGACTTGGCACCTGCCCACACTGCCAAAAGCACCAAAACCTGGTTCAATGACCGTGGGATTACTGTGCTTGATTGGCCAGCAAACTTGCCTGACCTGAACCCCATAGAGAATCTATGGGGCATTGCCAAGAGAAATATGAGAGACATTAGACTGAACAATGCAGAAGAGCTGAAGGCCGCTATTGAAGCATCCTGGTCTTCCATAACACCTCAGCAGTGCCACAGGCTGATAGCTTCCATGCCATGCCGCATTGAGGCAGTAATTGCTGCAAAAGGGGCCCAAACCAAGTACTGAGTACATATGCATGCTTTTCAGAGGTTTGATATTGTTCTATGTACAATCCTTGTTTTACTGATTGCATGTAATATTCTAATTTTCTGAGATTGTGGATTTGGGGTTTTCATGAGCTGTAAGCCATAATCATCACAATTATGACAAATCATGGCTTGAACTATCTTGCTTTGCATGTAATGAGTCTATCTTATATATTAGTTTCACCTTTTAAGTTGCATTACTGAAATAAATGAACTTTTGCACGATATTCTAATTTTTCGAGTTTCACCTGTATTTTCTTGTATCTTTATCTGTTGTTTTCTAAAAATACTATTTTGCTGTTTTATAGATATTCCCAACCACTTCATGAAGAGATTGCACTTCACAAATACCTGAAACATCGCAATATTGTTCAGTATCTTGGCTCTGTTTCTGAAGATGGGTACATTAAAATATTTATGGAACAGGTTCCAGGAGGTTTGTATTATACAGTCTTTGAAAATTTGTACGGTAACACTCAGTTTTAGTTTTTATGGATCGCATTTGCTTTCAGTGCATCAGTTACAGTATTGACCCAGTTCAAAGCAATAAAAAGAAAGAGTATTTAACAGAAACAGGGATGAAACAATGAATGAGTATATGAGTTTGATTTACCAAATGCAAATAGGCTTTTCACTTTGTAGGGGAAGTCACACTTTGCAAAGGAATCTGCCACAGATCTTAGTGAATGTGGTGAAATTCCACTTTGTAAAGATTATTACCCAACCCTGAGCAAAGAAATAAAAACAGCATTTTTGCTTGCACATGATTGGATGATTGAAGTCAGCAGAGCTTCACCTTATTCACTAAACTTTGAGGAAAATTCCCTTGCAAAGTGCAGTGTCCCATCCGAAAAACATGTTATATTTTGAACAGAGTGAAGAAGGTTTAGAACAGTAGTGGTCAGCTTTGTTGATATGGGGGAGTGTGCCTCAGTTGTGGCCCCTGACGTCACCAAAGGGCCGCATATACAATTCAGTAAATATTCATTATTAGAGACTGCAAACAGCAGGATATAGTCAAGACTTGGGGCATGATACAAGAGATGATCGGAGACTACAGACATGATACAAGAGATGGACAGACTGTGGACATGCTGCAAGAGACTGCCAGAGACTGTGATTGTGCTACAGGAGTTGCTGGAGACAAGGGACGTGCTTCAGGAGACAGTCATAGACTTCACTCGAGACTGCTAGAAATAACTGCTATAACAGGGAAATGGAAAAAAACAGATTATCATCTGCAGGGGTCTTGAGGGCCACACAAAAAGTGCCAAAGGACCACATGCGACCCCCAGGCTACAGGATGGACATCAAGCGTTTAGAACCTCTCTCAGGTGTGACTGCTGTCCCCAGTGGGAATATTTTCCCCTATTTATTGTCTTGGTGACAGTTTTGTCCTCAGAACAGAAAATGAACGAAATTCTAAATTGGGGACAGAAACAACAGTATAAAGCTGAGCAAGGTGTCCCACACTCTCCTAAGTGTTCTTATTGCTATCTGTTTCTCATTGGAAATATCACTTCCCTCCCTGCCTTGGGTCTGTCTCTCCTCATTAACCGAGACACAGCAGCAGAAGCCATTGCCTCCCACTGCTGTCAATCACATCCAGTGAGCCAATGAGGAGAGAGCAGGTGATGGGGCCGAGCCGCCCTAGCCGGGGTCTAAGTGCTTTATGGACGCGTAGAGCGGGGCTTGAGAGGGAGCATGCACCAGTGGCGCCCACAGAAAGTGGCTTGCTATTGGGGGCACTGGTCAAGGGGAATTTACCAGGAGAGCCAGCAAGGGATCCAAGAAGAAGAGGATCAGGTTGCCCTGTTCAAAACCATTCCACAGAGCAGGTAAGTATGACATGTTTGTTATATCTTTTTAAAAAAAAAACAAAAAGAAAACTTTAATATCACTTTAATGTCAGGATCCACAAAGATCCCTGAACAGCAGCTGGCTCAGCTTTTCAGTGAGCTGCTGAGAGCCTGAGCCAGCCACTCCCACCCCTGCACAGCCCGGTGCTCCAATGAGCACTATAGGGGCAGAGATCTGGTGACTGACAGTCCCCGGCTCTTCTCAGTGAAGTTCTCAGTATTTCGGATTGATGCTGCATCCACCTAGGTGAGTATATGTGTTTGTTTTTTCATATCCTGCACTTCTCTTTTGATGGAATTCTGGCAAATTCTTTGCATGTAATGAGTCTATCTCATATATTAGTTTCACCTTTTAAGTTGCATTACTGAAATAAATGACCACTGAGCAACAGACCAGGTCTGTTTTTCTTTAGCCCAGGTAAGACGCTTCTGACATTGTTTGTTGTTCAGGAGCAGCTTGACAAGAGGAATAAGACATTGACTCGCATTTGAATCCCATGTCCAGGATCCGTCTGTGTGTGGTGGCTCTTGATGCACTGACTCCAGCCTCAGTCCACTCCTTGTGAAAGTCCCCAACACTTTTGAATGGCCTTTTCCTGACAATCTGCTCCGGGCTGCGGTCATCCCTGCTGCTTGTGCACCTTTTTCTTCCACACTTTTCCCTTCCACATAACTTTCTATTAATGTGCTTTGATACAGCACTTTGGGAATGTCCAACTTCTTTTGCAATTACCTTTTGAGGCTTTCCCTCCTTATGGAGGGTGTCAGTGATGGTTTTCTGCACAACTGTCAGGTCAGCAGTCTTTCCCATGATTGTGATTCCTACTGAACCAGACTGAGAGACCATTTAAAGGCTCAGGAGCCCTTTGCAAGTGTTATGGCTTAATTAGCTGATTAGAGTGGGACACTTTGAGCCTAGAATATTGCACCTTTTCACAATATTCTCATTTTCTGAGATTGTGGATTTGGGGTTTTCATGAGCTGTAAGCCATAATCATCACAATTATGACAAATCACAGCTTGAACTATCTTGCTTTGCATGTAATGAGTCTATCTCATATATTAGTTTCACCATTTAAGTTGCATTACTGAAATAAATGAACTTTTGCACGATATTCTAATTTTTTCGAGTTTAACCTGTATGGAGTTATCAAATATATGAAGAATATTCCAGTATATAAAAGATTTTAAATAAATTAAAAAATACTATAATAATAAATATATTGCTGTAATACAGGTTATTTTATTGCAGTTTTAAAAGTTTTCAAAAAACAGTCAATAGTTTTTTTTTCTTATTTGTGATAAACAGTGTTCAAAAGTCAATGCTGTCTTCATTTCATCAGGGCTTTTTTTCTCAGAAAATAGGTGCAGGAACTCAACCAGGACTCCCCAAAATGCCCTCCCCACCACACACACCCTCCAAACCGCATCAAATAGTGGGTATGGTCAAATTTCACTAACAATGGGAAGGTCTTAAAGGGACATTAAATACCAGTAGTGCATTACATACAGAGTGCAGAGTTCGGTAGGGTTACACACAGAGTGCAGAGTTCAGAGGTACAGTACATGCAGAGTTTGAGCGTCCACTATATACATAGTACAGAGTTCAGGGGTGCGCTGCATACAGAGTGAAGAGTTCAGGGGTGTGCTACAAACCGAGTGCAGAGTTCAGCCATCTTCCACAACTGCTTACCTCTGTATCCCCCATCCACTTCTCACTTTCCTCCCTCTTCTTCTCTATTACCTCCTCGCACACTGTAGGTGGCTCCGCCTTTCTCACTTGCAGAGAGATCATGCAGTGGGGGTGTGAGCATCTGCACTGCACCCCAGGCACCTGCATCTCCCTTGGCCCCATCCTGCACTCAGTGGTAACTGCTCAGGAGATCAGATCTGTGGGAGCTTATTATCTTTTGGTGGTTTATGAAACCTTTGATAGTAAAAAAGCTTAAAAACACAATTAAATTAGACGCCTGCATTCAGATGACAACACAGAAACAGAAACAGCAGGGTGAAACAGCATCAGCTGTGGCTGATGTACACAGCTTATTGGTTCTTCTTCTTCTCTGAATCTGCAGATTAGTAATAATTTAATCAATATTGTGGTGTGAATTTGGTAGGGGCTTGATGGTGCAAACAGCTCTGATGCAGAGGCAGATGTAAATGTTTCATGTTCAATGTGTCAGCTATACAAACAAATGTTGATACTGTACAGTATGTGAATGTGTTAAGACATAAAATGTAAGCTGTCTGTGTGTTCATTGACTTATTCTGATGAGTGTTTAGATTTCATTGTGTCTATCCATATCTTATGTAGCAGGTTGCATTTACTTGCTTGAAAGCCCACAGACAGCTATGGGATAGTAAACTGGATTCTTGTCTAGATGGTATTTGATATACCAAATTCCAAAATACTATTGACAGTGTAAACCTTATATAACTTATTTTACACATGCATTTGATCAGTTTGTTTTTCTGTAAATTTTCATAATTTATTTATGCATCTGTATGGAAACAAG
The DNA here is from genome assembly GCF_062004578.1 of Staurois parvus. NCBI lineage: Eukaryota > Metazoa > Chordata > Amphibia > Anura > Ranidae > Staurois > Staurois parvus. The sequence goes on along the minus strand of NW_028318123.1, from coordinate 5,226,355 downwards.
CATGACATGATGTATCGTTATCTTTGTTATTATTATTACAATTTGGTTAAAGTGGTTTTAAATGCAGAAATTTTTTTTATCCTAATGTATTCTATGCATTAAGGTAAAAAAACCTTCTGGGGGCAGCTGCCCCTTCAGCCACCCCTTATACTTACCTGAGCCCCATCTCGATCCATCATGTGCATGAGAGCCTCAGCTCTCCCGGGTCTCTCTCTCCTCATTGGCTCACAGAGCAGTGGGAGCCACTGGGTCCTGCTGTTGTCAATCAAAGCCATTGAGCCAATGAGAAGAGTGTAGGGGCTGGGCCGAGCTATGCTCTGTGTGTGAAGGGACAATGTCCTTTCACAGGAGCGCAGCTCAGGTACAAGCCTGCTCGAGTGCCCCCAGAGCAAGCGGCTTGCTATTGGGGGGCACTCAGCAGGTGGGAGGTGCTAATATGGGAACTAAAAAGAAAAGGATCAGGGCTGCCCTGTGCAAAACCGTTGCACAGAGCAGGTAATTATGACATGTTTGTTTTTCTAATTGCAGCCTTTAGAAACGCTTTACATAAACTGCCATTTTAATTTTTTAATTTAAATGAAAAACGTCATTGCTGTATAATTGACATACTGTCCTCACAAATGACTGTCTTTTTTGCACAGGTAGTCTTTCAGTTCTCCTGAGATCTAAATGGGGTCCTATGAAGGAACCAACCATTAAGTTTTACACTAAGCAGATCTTGGAAGGTTTAAAATATCTACACGAAAATCAGATTGTACACCGAGATATAAAGGTAAATTCTTGAATTAATTCCTATAAAATGTGCATGTTTTTATATACCACTTTTTGGGTCACTAGTAGATTTTATTCGGTGTTAAAGCGGAGTTCCACTCACACTGTCAAAAAATTAAAGTCGAAAACTGTAGTTGCTGACTTTTGCAAACACACACACTCACCTGTCCCTCGGTCCCACGGTGTGTCCTCTGCAGCCCGTTTTACCGGCTGTCTTCTCTCCTTGGGCACCGGAATCTTCAGTGTGGGCACCTTGCTGTGACAGTTTGTGGCTTCACAGCCGGATACCCACTGCGCATGCGCAAGTAGCGCTGCACTTACTGCACGTCCTGTAGTCTTCTGGGACCTGTCAAGTGTCCCAAAAGACTACGGGGAGGGAGGAAACCTTCCACTTCTGCCTCGGCGATCGGAGCGGAAATGGGAGCGGGTACCTGTCAAATTTGGGTACCTGCTCCGCCCCCCAAAGGTGCCAATCCTTAATTGGGAGCGGGGGACCAGTCTTTAAAGCAGAACTTCCCCTTTTGGGTGGAGCTCCACTTTAAGCAATTTTCAAGATTTTTACTAAATAGAGTAATGGAGTATGTCAGTTTGCTTTTCTAATGTATTTTTTTTTACAGTCCTTACAAACTAACAGATTGGACTGTTTATTTGGTAACTGAACTCTTTAATAGTGAACGCCAGGACTTCCTCACTATATATTTGCAGAGATAGGCTTAGTTCCATTTTTGCAATTTATGTCAGGATAATGTGATGCACACAGCTGGCCTAATTCACAAAGCTTTACCACCAGCCTAAATCACTCTAAAGTACGGTACATTTATCTAAACTAGAGTATCCAAAATCTGTAGCAGTTGTGAATCTAAACCAGTCAGATTTTGTCTTTCATTTTCAAAGTTTAAAGTGTTATTAAACCCAGGACCCTGCATTCACTATATCTGGTCTCCCACACTACACACAACATGGAAATGCAATTATAAATATAAACTTCTAAATACATTTTCTCATCAGCAGTTAGACCAGTCTTGTAGCTTCTATCAGTGTCCAGCTGAGCACTGGTTAAATCTTTTAGGAGTTTTCATTTTGCTCTAGGAGGATGCAGAACCCCTGACCTCTGTCTGAACAGTGGTGATTTGCCCTGTACTGATCACACGCACTCTCTCAAGAAAAAAAAAAAACCCTCTCTAGCAATGCACACCAAATTGAGCATGTGCAGAGTGCCTCCACACGATATGTCTTATCAGGAGATAAGAGGGGGACACTGGAAGAAGGTGAGGATCAGAGAAGTCAGGATCAAACATTTTTTACACAATGCAGAAGAGTAACCCCTTAGGTTCCACAGTGAGTATAACAGGCATGCTTTACTGCATATACAGACTGATTTTACTGTTGTGGGTATAGTAACGCTTTAACTGAACTAGCCAAAGATAGAAGCTGATTGGTTGCCATGCACAGATGCTCCAAATTCTGTCTGCTCCAGTTTTGATAAATTCCCCCTCTGTGTTTAGCCATGTGACTGTAATTTTCACATTTCATTGGAATAACCTGAATATAACTGTCACTTTTTTAAAATAAGGATACTTATCCTGGGTTTGTAAATTGAGCCTCCGGGCTGGTATGCTGCTGCACAGAGACCACCCGCACCCCCCTTGTGCACAAAGTACACACAAAGGTAAAACTTCTAACCAGATGGCACCATAACATGCATATAACAAGGATGAGTGCTGCTGTACACGCTGTATGTATGTGTCTGCACTGTGTGTTCTAAATTGTGTATATATGTGGCAGTATACAAACTACTTTCCATGGATGTATGAACAAAATATTCTTTATAAAATGTAATGTCTTGATCTGTGACCTCAAGAAAAAAATGATCTGTTAGTTGTAATGTGTGTACATAGGTGCTTTTCATTTGACCGTTTGCTCTACGCAAAGCTGTGAATGTGCTTCATAGTGTACATTGGCACTTTGACAGTGGACAGAAGTCAGTAGGGTTGAACTTGTTCTGCAGGTGAATTCAGACATCAATCAAATGTTTTTGTATTTGCCATCTCCTGTGCATTTTGAAATCCAGTCAGAAGTTATTTGTGGTGATATAGCTATGTCTGAATAGTTGCTTCAATCCCCTGTAACTCTGTTTAGGTCTTCTACTGAGCCTCTACCTACTGCGATGCGTTCTGCGATGCAGAACACTTTAGCATTGGGCCCAGTGGTCTTACTTTAGGACAGTGTTTCTCAACTCCAGTCCTCATGGACCCCCAACAGGCCATGTTTTCAGGATTTCCATTATTTTGCACAGGTGATTTGATCAGTTTCACTGCCTTAGTAATTACCACAGCTGTTTCATCTGAGGGAAATCCTGAAAACATGACCTGTTGGGGGTCCATGAGGACTGGAGTTGAGAAACACTGCTTTAGGATGACACAAAACCCAGAAGTTTGCTGTAATGATATAACTAACAAGAGGTGTGAAAATATAGAAGATGACAACATATTTGGTTACAAACAGCTAAGAAATACAGTGAAGAAGTTAGCCTTTTATTTATGTAGATGTTAAAAATGAAACTGACATACAGTACATACGCTGTTAATATAGCTTGTCAATTTTACATGACTTAAAGAAAATCTAAGCAGTTCAATACTGTGATTTTATTATTTATTTATTTCAGGTACTTATATAGCGCCATCAATTTACGCAGCACTTTACATCTATATATTGTACATTCACATCAGTCCCTAATCCTCAAGGGGTGTACAATCTAAGGTCCCTAACTAACATTCATATACTAGGGCCAATTTAGACAGGAGCCAATTAACCTACCAGCATGTCTTTGGAGTGTGGGAGGAAACTGGAGTACCCAGAGGAAACCCACGCAGGCACAGGGAGAACATGCAAACTCCAGGCAGTTGGTGTCATGGTTGGGATTTGAACCGTGACCCTAGTACTGCCAGGCAGAAGTGCTAACCACTTAGCCACTGTGCCGCCCACCTAATATTTATTATATGGTAAACCTAGTTGAGGTGCTGTATTTGCTCAACAATAATAATAATAATTCAAACATTATTAATAAGTCTAACCGCTTACAACAATTATAGCATAAAGGAATGTTTTTTTGTATCTTCTATATTGTTTTTATTATCAAATTACCATTTGAATTGAAATGGATGCAAAATTCCAAACATTGATTGAATACACTAAATATTAGTGACATGCTTTGACTAGAAACCTGTGCTTTAGGGGTCTTTTTTTTACCTTAATTTGAATAATATGCCACATGTTTTACTTAAAGTGGTATTAAACCCAAAACCAAAAATGTATTGTATTGCAGCTTACCAGTCATCATATATGGTGGCTGCATCAGTTTTCCTTTCTTTGCTGTTTTTTTCCTGTTTCCACCTGGTGATCTGGCCAGTAACACACCAGTATTAGTGAGATACAACTCTGGGGGAATGAGAAGAGGATGCACAGCAGACAGCAGCATTGTCAGTAAAGAGGAAAGTGGAGTGTTAAATGTATCAGCAGATTTAGAACCACTAACAAATTGAAGTCAAACTTCAGCTCATACTTTTTATTCAGTTACAGCAAGCATTTTTTTTCTTTTTGGGCTATATGTTTTGCATAAATAAATAAAAGCTGACTGTTTTAATCAACCCTGCCAGTTGATCATCCATGCAAACTAATACATTCTGCTTTAGTTTGTGCTGTGAAAAAACAGACTTGCTGGCTGGATCACCAGGTGAAAATAAAAGGTAAAAAGGCAATTCGAAGAAATGATGTAAACAACATGCAAAATTAATTTAACAAATGTAAAATATTTTTTGTCTGTGTGGTATATTTATATATGGAGGTCAAAGAATGCAAAGTGGGTCTCTACAAAGAAACAAAACTCCAGAAGAAAGTAGTGATGAGCTGACTGTACCTGGGTTCAGTTTGGGGTATCCCCATTGATGTCATTGACTAAATATGGTCAAGTCTATACTTGGTCAATTATGTCACCTGGGACACCCTGCCTTTTTGTTAATGGTCTGCTGCAGGGGTCAGAAGCTGTCATTCGCATGAGCGGCAGGATCAGACATATCTGTGGGTTTTTATTCTCTGGTTAGCGGGTGTAGTTTATCTTGACTGACAAAGATCTACATCACTGGATGACATGATTGGTGATAGATTGACACTATCTTTTTTTAATATATAAAGAAATGGTCAAAATGTGTTAGTGTGTTTACGGTTTACTTTTGTAGGAATGAGAAGGGGTACTATGTACTTTTTATTCACATGGGTGTAGGGTCAGTGTCTGGGGGTCCCTTTGTTTTTAGGGGGCTTCCTGATTTTGATAAACCACAGACCCCCACCACCACTAGACCAAGGTTGTGGGGAAGTTGGCAGCCACCAACATGGTAACAACCAGCTGAAGCAGGAAATTGTTGCATTTAGCACCAATAGTAATACCCTGCTATCTCTAGTCTTAACAAGACACTAACAGTCCATATAGAGGATAATACCTGTAGTATATTGTATGTGTAATATTCATGTACACTCACCAGCCACTTTATTAGGTACACCTTGCTAGTACCGGGTTGGACCCCCTTTTGCCTTCAGAACTACCTTAATTCTTCATGACATAGATTCAACAAGGTGTTGGAAACATTCCTCTGAGATGTTGGTCCATATTGACATGATGGCATTAGGCAGTTGCTGCAGATTTGTTGGCTGCACATCCATGAACTGTTGATACAAGGCAGGATGGATCCATGCTTTCAAGTTGTTTACACCAAATTCTGACCCTACCATCTGAATGTCGCAGCTGAAATCAAGACTCCTCAGACCAGGCAACATTTTCCCAGTCTTATATTGTCCAGTTTTGGTAAGCCTGTGCAAATTGTAGCCCCCATCTCTTGTTCTTAGTTGACAGGAGTGGCACCCGATGTGATTTTCTGTTGCTGTAGCCCATCTGCTTCAAGGCTCAACATGTTGTGCATTCAGAGTATGTATTCTGCATACCTTGGTTGTAACGAGTGGTTATTTGAGTTACTGTTGCCCTTATATCATCTTGAACTAGTCTGCCCATTCTCTTCTGACCTCTGACATCAACAAGGCTTTTTCGTTCACACAACTGCTGCTCACTGGATATTTTCTCATGTTCAGACCATTCTCTGTAAACCCTAGAGATGATTGTGCGTGAAAATCCCAGTAGATCAGCAGTTTTTTAAATACTCACATCAGCCCATCTGGCACCAACAACCATTCCACATTTAGAGTCACTTAAATCCCCTTTCTTCCCCATTCTGATGCTGAGTTTGAACTTCAGCGAGTCGTCTTCACCACGTCTAGATGCCTAAATGCATATAGTTGCTGCCATGTGATTGGCTGATGAGCAATTTGAACAGATGTACGTAATGAAGCGACTGGTGAGTGTATGTACCATTTTCAAGGGCCCAGCAAAATAGAAGATAAAGGCCCTCTTTTAGAGCCACTTTTCTCCCAGCAGGCACCACCATGCAACCTATGGTTGCTTCCATGGCCCTCTGCCAGACCCTTGCTGTCTCTACTAAATGCAAATCCTGTAGCCTTAACTCCATCTCAACAGATCTTTTAATTCAACACCAGCTAGAACGTTTACCTGTAACCTTATGCAATTGCGTGAATGACTTGGCAGATATCCTTTGCCGGATTTCCAGAATGAGCCTTCTCTCCATTCATATGCAGAGGAATTTTTGTCTTGAAGGCTGATCAATGGAACTCCCATGAAGGCAATGTCTAAAGCATTCACCCTTTGAGGGAGAACACCTGTTTGGTTCCTCCTTGGATGAGTACTTCAAGGAGATTACGGGGGAAAGAGTACTCTCCTACCCCAGAAAAAGAAGGCTCTCACTTCTCCTGCTGCTAGGTCTTTTACTCCTGACGCTAAGAAAAGTTGCTTTAGTCTCTTCAAGGTCTCCATCTCTAAGCCTAAGTCTGGAATAACCTTTTGTCAGGACACATGGTCCTCCAAGCCAGCCAACTCTGTCTTCAAGACCAGTAATTGGGAATCCCTACTTGTTAAAATGGGGGGGATGTCTGTCAGCCTTTTTGGCTAGAATGTAATTTCCACGGGATACAAAATGGAGTTTCAGACTCTGCTCCCTCCCTGCTTCATGTTCTAAAATTTTTCCCCACCGCAAAAAAGGCAGGCATTTCTTCTTATTATTGTTCAGTAGCTCCAGGATCATCACCCTGAACCTGAATAAGGAACACTTCACCTGATCACTTTTTCCAAGCCTTTCAGAGGAGTTTTGGATCTGAAGGTGCTCAATCTGTTCCGGAGATTTCATGAATTATGCATTGTATTGGCCAAGTCTGTAATTGCCCCCCTTCTTCTAGGGTCTTTTCTGGCTTCTGTAGACACTTACAGTACTGTACTTGCACATTACTATTTTTCCTCCTCATCACCGCTATTTGAAATCAGCAGTTCAGCATTTCTAATTTGTTGCCATTCCCTTTGGCCTATCCACAGTCCCAAGTTTTCACCAAAATGCAATGTGGTAGACCCCTAACCCAGTATTGGAGTCAAGGAAACCCATTGCCCCAAAGGTGTGGTAAGTTCTCACAATGAGTGCCAGTCTCTCAGGCTGGAGTCCTGAATGCCTCCTCAGTAAAGGGAAATTAGAGGAATCCAGTTGGACATTGCCATGGCTGTAGCCTACATCAACCATCAGGGAGGCACAAGAAGTTGCGCCGTTCAAAGGGAAGCGGACTTGATTTTCTCTTTGGCAGAACTGCCCTGCCCACATGCTAGGTGTGAAAACAGGCAGAAGGACTTTCTTAGCCTCCACCGAGTTAAACCAGAGGCATGGGCACTTCATCTGGTGGTGTTGCATGCCCTTGGTTGCAAGTGAGGACACCTGGCATCCAGATTCAAAAACAACAAGCTGAATAGATTTTTCCCCAGGTCCAGGGACCCTAGGGCCTTCACAGTGAATGTTCTGCTGACTCCTTGAGATCAGTTCCAGCTTCCTGAATCTCCAGCCTCTCCCAAGTCTGCTCCACCATATTGAGATAGAATGCATTCCAGTGAATCTCATTGCACTGAACTGGCCCAGGAGGATGTGGTATTCAAGCATATTTATACTCCTGACAGATTTTTTGTGGGCCATTCTGGATCATCTGGAACATATGTCCTAAGGCTCGGTCCACAATACTGCTTCTCGGTTACTGGCTTTGAAGGCTTCGTTGTTGAAGCCCAGGTCCAGAGCGACAAGATCTGTTGGACCTCTACCCTCTTGATGGTTAGACAGTAGACTTTTCACAGTGTCTACCATTTATCAGCTGCTAAATATATCTGTGTGTTTTAAAAATAATGTTTCAGCTTTAAATATTAAAACATCTGGATGTATTCAGAGCTCATTATTGTTCTTCCCATGTATCCTTTCCCATCCTGATTAATTGTGTTGTAACAATAATTTTCATCCTAGGGTGATAATGTGCTTGTGAACACATACAGTGGAGTGGTGAAAATATCAGATTTTGGTACATCTAAGAGACTTGCTGGAGTAAACCCATGTACTGAGACTTTTACTGGTAAGCGTCAGCAAATTACACTGTAGTTTGAGTAATTTGTGCTCTAGTACCTCCTTTTCCTTCTCTCTTTCCAACAGACTCTTTGATGTCCTTGCATGTCCTTATTGTCCAAATTTCTGTTTGTGTTCTGTATGTCCTTTTTTGTTTTTGCATGTGTTAAATATACAACTTGCATCATTGCTTGCTTGCTTTTTCTCTGTGTTGTATGTATGACCTTGTAATTTTTGCACAAATTATATTGCTATTCACATTGCCTCCTAGTTTCCAAAAGAGTGACTGGTTTGTTTGCAGGGTTCAGTGAAAGCTCCAGCTGAGTGCCTTGCTGGCAGTCTTTCTCCCCAGTATCATCTGTCAACCTGATAGCATTTGATGATGTCAACATGAGTTTCTAGAAGTAACAATTGATATTGCTTCCCATGGTGTTGTCTTCTAAGTGACAGCAGACATACATAATAAAATTTGGATTGTAAAATTGAAACATTTTACCAGTGAAGTCCACTCCACACTGCAGTAACAAAGCCCTAAATATGGTGAAACATATTAGAAGGGGCAATGGATAGAGCTGGAATTAAAGCAGTATTAAACCCAAAACCAAAAATGGAATATGTCACAGCTTACCAGTCATTAGATGTGGTGGCTGCATCAATTTCTTTTCTTGGGCATTTTCCCTATTTTTTCACATGACAATCTAGCCAATAGCACACCTCCTTTATTACAGTCCCCCCCACTCTGGATGAATGAGTACAGGGGGCACCTTAGGACAGCATCATATCAGTCTGGGGGAGGAGAGTGTTAGATGTACCAGCAGATTTTAATACACTAACAAATTGAAGTCAGCCTCCTGCTAAATTTATAAGCAGCTACAGCAAACAGTTTTTTCCTTTTGGGATATAGGTTTTAGATAAATAAAGAAAAGCTGAGTATTGTAAGCACCCCTGCTTGTCTCATTCATGTAACTCAATATATGTTGCTGGAGAGCGTGTTCTTTTGAAAAACAACAGACTTACTGGCTGGATCACTAGATAAAAATAGAAGAAAGAGACCCTGAAAAAGAAAACTAATGCAGCCACCACATCTAAGAAATGGTAAGCTGCAATATACAGTAATAAATGTTTGCCTTTGGGTTTAATACCCAAATACCCAATACTGTTCTCTCGCAGTAAGAGAGAGCGAACAGTGTGGTTTTTATCCTTTTACAACAAGGGCACAAGTGCAGGCACCATAATAATATACAGTATCTTTCTCTGACCCTCTAGGGAACCATCCACCCTCACTATGTATTTACTGACTTATTAAAAGTTAAAACAGGTCTTCTCATTAAGTTCCAGAGGCCCAAGAACTGCATTGTGGAATATGAAGGGTGTTGTGTCTTTACTTCAACTTTCATAAAATTATTATTTGAATAGAAAGTTCCAGTATCAGGGAGCTTTGAAAGGCTGGAGAGAAAAACATAACTTGGAAATGCTCTTTAGATTTATGATTGATGCATTTGTATGCCAATGTTGTTTTTCACTTTAATTCTATAGATAGGTTTGCTTTAAGATAAGTCAGTCACCAATTACACATTTGTTAGTAATTTTTTTTTTTAACATTCTTTATTTATAAGTTTGCGATAAGTACAGAAGCAGAGAAATGCCACCTAAACAGGAGTCGACCTAAGTACATTCAAATTACATAATAAAGCAATTGTAATGACAAAACTATATTGTATCAAACATTAAGTCGAGAAGCTTAGCTATATGGTATACCTTCATAACTATACAAATGAGTTTGGCATCCTATCTGCATGTACATAAAAAGAGAAAAAGATAGAAGAGAACAAAGAAAGAGAGTAAAGAACAGAAACAGAGAGATGAGGGTGGAGTGTTGCAGGGACTCATAATCATTAGAACATGTAAAGAGGGACCAGTGGATCCACCGATGAAGGAACGTGTCTTCTTGGCTACAAACTGCAGCCATGATACTTTCCATTGAGTGGATTTAGTCAATCCTATTCAACCACATGGAGAGAGATGGGGGAGTCTCCTGTTTCCAGAGAGAAGGTATGCAGGCTCAAGCAGCATTAATCAAGTGTATTAGTAGGGAGTTCTTGTATCGTTTCCTCAAGAGGTCTGAGTGGAGCAGTAGATACCTAGCCGGGTCTTCCTCTAGGTCAAAATCTGTCAAGCGTTTAATAATCTCTAACTTGTGACCAAAAATTGGCTAGTTTTCTACAGGACCTAAAAATATGAAGGACCGAACCATCCCCTTCCTTACAACGCCAGCATACCTTTATTGCCTCCGGACAGATCTGATGTAAAGTGACCGGAACCTGACACCATCGTGTGAGCAGCTTATATCCCAATTCTTGATATTTGTTTAACAGTGAGGAGCGGTGGGCAAAATATAAAATATGGTCCTTCTGTTCAGTCGAAAATTCCCTACCAAGCTCTTCTTCCCACTTAAGTAGATACGGTGGTACAAAAGATTCAGCAGGTTGACTAAGCAATTTGTAGGCCATTAAATCTCGAAGATGGAAACTCTCGAGAAAAGAGGGACAGAAATCTCCCATCCAAGATCCCCAGTGAAAAACTAGGATTGCCTAATACTGAATATAATCGTTAAATCGTAGACTGCACAAGCCGACCACCGTTGCATCTTTCAGGACTCCTATAGTAGCTCCTACCAGAGGGGGGGTTTTGATGGCTGGAAGTCTGTTGAGATCCAGACATGGTAGGCATTGAAGAGGAACATCCATAAAACACTGCTCCATCTCCACCCACTGTTTATGGCCTTTATCTCTACACCAGGTGAGGATTCTGGCAAGATGTACCGCAGAAAAATAACGAACAATGACAAGTAGGTATGAGAGATATGTGGATGAGATTTCGCCTAAATGAGACGTAGAAAGGCACCATGCACCTGCTTAAAAAATGATAAGGGTATCACTATTGGAAGTGTCTGGAAGAGATATAGAAGTCGGGGCATGATGTTCATTTTAAGTATGGCATTCTTACCCGTCCACAAATGAGCAAAATCAGCCCAGGTCTGCTGTCATAGCACGTATGGCAGAGGGACAATTAGCTTTGAAAATCTAATCTAGGATGTGGGTAATCTTGACCCCTAAGTATGAAATACAAGAGGAAGCCTCCTGGAATGGGAAGGAGGTGCAGAAGGTCCGAAACCTAGACTTGGGTATGGAAATGTTCAGACGTTCTGATTTATGGTTGTTTATTTTGAAATTCAAGAGGGATCCATAGCGGCTCAGCTCCTCCAGAAGATTTGGGAGGATGACATCTGGGGTTGCTACAAAAAAACATAAGATCGTCGGCGAAGGCCGCCACCTTATGTTTAGTCAGGCCCATTGGTATTCCCCTAACATTCTGATTCAGTTGGATATGTCTCAAAAGAGGTTCTAAAGTCAAAATGGATATCAGGTGTGATAGGGGGAACACCTGCCAGGTCCCATTCGACAAAGAAAAATATGCAGAGGTGGCCTCGTTGGTTCTAACTGCTGCTAACAGGTGAGAATAGATGGCTTCAATCCAAGTAAGGAATCCCTGTCCCACTCCCACATGTCTATGTGTCTCCTTCAGGAAAAGCCAGTCCACCCTGTCAAATGCTTTCTCTGCACTGGTGGAAAGCAGACACATAAAGAGTTTACGGGAATTGGCCCAGTGAATGACATTCAGGACTCTGGTGGTATTGTCTTTGGCTTACTTAGAGGGCATAAAACCCACCTGGTCAGGATTAACTATTTCCTGAAGGAGAGGCCACAATCGAAGTGAGAGGATTTTCGTAAAGATTTTTAGGTCGGTGTTCAAAAGTGAGATGGGCCTATAATTTTTACACTGGGAGGAATTCCTATAATCCTTCGGGATGACAGTTATATGGGTCCGCAAAAAGTTCAATGGTAAGGGATGGCCCTCAGGGATTGAATTGAAGGCACACACAAATCTAGGTGCCAAGATAGGAGCAAACGCTTTATAGTATGCCCCCGTGAGACCATCTGGCCCCGGGGCTTTCTGAGGCTTAAGGAGCTTAACTGTGCGTAAAAATTCCTCTGTCGATACTGGGGCACTAAGACTTTCTGCCTCTTCCGGATGGATTGAGGGTAAGCCCGAGTCAATCAAATACTCTCCAATTTGTCGCTTTTTGGTGAAAATTTGAGCTGGCGTCAGGGGAGCATTCAGATTATAGAGTATCGAGTAATAGGAGCGGAAGACCTGTGCAATCTCCTGCGATGTATAACTTCACTGTCCCTGCCCCTTGTCAATAAAAGGTATATAACTTCTAAGGCAGAGTTCCTGAAGGTAATGTGCTAATAGTCTGCCAGGCTTATTGCCATGTTCTTAAAACAACTGACGGTGTCTCTGTGATTTGTTCTTAGTGTTGTGAAGAAGCATTTCCGCCAATTTACTTGACCACGTAAATCAGCCAGCTGCTACTGCCTGAGAAAAGGATTTTTTATGGGTTCGCTCCAAAGTAGCCACCACAATTTTTAATTCTGACGCTTTTTGAATAAGACGCATGACACATTTGTGCAATTACCACTGTATAGCGGGAGAGACCTCTGGGGTGTCATTATCTAAAAAGATTTGTGTCAGGGATTGCGTAAGTTCACTTAAAAGAGGGCCCTCCTGCACCAATGACTCATTAAGCTTCCACGACCATACTTTAGAGTGCATCAAACCCATCCGCAAATCTAGAGCAAATCTAGAGTAACCGGTGCATGATCCGATACAGTTTGGGTGGCTATCAATGCATGGAGTGCTTCTGGAAGCAAGGAGTGGGAGAGAAAAAGATGATCTATCCTGGAATAACTGTCATGTGGGGAGGAGTAGAAGAGTAATCTCGGTCATTAGAATGTAAAACCCACCACACATCCACCAGTCTAAGGGATGCCAAAGCTTTCTTGATTCGTCTAAGACATGGGTAGGACAGATGCAAAGAAGACTGCAACGTATCGAGAAGGGGGTCAAGAGCCAAGTTTAAGTCACATCCCAAAAATCACACCCCCCTCCATGATGTTCTGTAGGTTATTCAGTATGTCTTCTAGTTACGTCAGTTGAGCCTGATAAGGGAGATAGACCGAAGCCAAGGTAACTCTACGATCCCCTTTAAGGAATAAATAGTGACCCTCAGGGTTGACTTTCTTATCAATGATGGACCATGCTGCCGTTCTGGAAAACAGGATGCTCACCCCTTCATTTTTGAACCAGGAGTAGTGCTGTGGTAAGACAAGTGGAATCGGAAATTAGAAAATTTAGGAGACATGTCTGTTTCAAAGTGGGTCTCCTGTACAAACACAATCTGCGCTCTGAGGCGCCAGAATTCCCTCAGAACTATGGCTTGCTTCTCAGGGCTATTTAGTCCCTTCACATTTAAAGATATACATCTGAGAAACGACATGGCTTAGAGATGAGGGAAATGAGGAAAAAAAAGGGGGAGGGAGGAGAAGGAAGGGGGGGGGGGGGGGTACAAAGAAGATTCAGCAAAGGAAAGATTAGGTCAGGGAAGAAAGAGAGAAGTTTAGTACAAGCAAGAAAATAGAGGGCAAGAGAGAAAAAAAACAACCACAGTTTCAAGTAACACTCTAAGTAAGTGGCCTCAAGCAGGCCTGCCTTCTCCCAGGACTCCCCTCTAATATTAAGCTATAGGGAGAGCACCGCAGGAAGTGAAAGCTATGTGGTGGGAGATATACGCAACAATAGAGCTGGAGACGCACATCACCTGGCTGATAGAATAACATTCTGCAAAACGTAATACCCACCTCCCCCGTGGCAAGTAACGCATAGTAAGCGGTCACCCGGGTTTGCCAGACGGTGGGTGAGAAACATGGAGTATTAGAGACCCAAACCACAGGCTAAATTACCAAACTGAGCTGGGGCCCCACATCAGGAGGTCAGAGTAAAGCATATCTTTGGTTGCTCGCCAGCATTTATGGACCGGCAGATCTTCTCCCAGCAAACACCCCGCAAAGACAATGCAGGAGAGTCATCCGGCAGGATGTGCCAGGCCCGTCCTATAATAGACGCTAATGGTAACTGAAAAATTGTCCTCCAACAAAACCTTTCAGATATCTAACTGTTCCAACCAGTAGCCTCCCTAGCAGTCTGATTATGTCAATATTTCTGTGCTCAAAGCGGTACATTTTTTTGCATAGAAATATGTATTTTTTTATTGTAGGCCTGTAATTGTTAGGAATAACTCACTGAAATCTGTCCGAACAAGAGTCTAGTAAACATTCCGAGTATGTTAAAATTTGAAACACGAAATCATAAATTATAATTTAATAAATAATCATAAAAAGAATAATATAATAATAAATTTAATTCAATAATATAATCAAACCAAAAACAATGAAATTTGAAATATAGCGCCAAGTTTGCACATTACTGAGCAAAGTCGCAAAATCGTTTTCAGTGTCTGATGACGACTTTCCCCACAAATCATTATCACTCAATTCTGCAAGTAGTTCTAATTTACTATTGCTGTTCTCTAGCTGGTCTAAAATCGATTTTGACCTAAAGGGACGCTTTTTGGACGCCATGGACATTTCTCAGTTTCCAGGCAGAAAGAACAGTAAAAATGCAGGCAGGGCACAGGACAAAGCACTAGGGACAAAATGTACGTGCAATGCTTTGATACAGTAATGTTTTACATGTGATTTTAGTGAATGTCACTTTTTCACATTTTTGAATTTCCCGTCGTTCCGTCCCCCGTACGTTCCGACGTTGCAGGGAACGGAACCCAGAAGACAGAGGCCGACATCCACCGGAGGACATTGACGGGGACACTGCAGGAGGGACATCGCGGGAGCGCAGGACAAGGTAAGTGAGGAAGAGATCCCGGAGCAACGCTGCAGGGTATTCCCGAGTGTAGCTCGGGGTTACCGCTTTTGGTATTGAAACTTTACCCCGAGCTACACTCGGGAATACCACCAGGGAGGTTAAACAAGGATATAGGAAACATAAAATCCAAAGTGTTAAGCCAAACAGCCCGTCAGATCCCTGAGGCAGCCCTCATGTAGATGTCAAGCCAGTTCCTATCTGGACCACGATCCATACTCGGTATCATAAAGATGGTAGATCCAGACCGATTGCCCCAGACACATAAACACAGTCAGGTAGACAGTACAAGTTACAGGTAGAAAATCCTGGCTGTCAGCCAACAACATCAGGGACAGGAGAGGGAAACCCTGAAGCCCCGTCAACGGAGAGTCATGACTCCCTCCCCCGCGGACCCACCCAACCAGTTCTTTGTGCATTCCGCTTTGCAGCAGAAGTTGCGAGGAGAAGTCCAAGGTCGTCCAGTCCGGGACAGAGATGGCCGGGACCCCCAGCAGGGCAAAAAGGTCTGGCAGTTGTGCTGGAGTACGTAGTGTCATTGAGTGATTACCTTTCCGAACTGATAGGAAGGGGTTTTAGGTTGCGGCGTAGCTGAAGGGTTTGTCTGGAGAGGTCAGGGAGGATTTGAATAGTTGTCCAGTCAAAGCCAATGGACCCCTTGCCACGCTCTGTGGAGGATCTCCTCCTTTAGGTTATAGAAGTGCACTCTGCGCAGGGTATCCCGTGGGTGCCCCTCTTCCATGGGAGCAGGTCCCTGGATGCGGTGGACTCTTATCAATCTCCAGGGCAGCATCCGGAGCTCTATCCAGCACTGTTTTCAGAATGGCGATCACAGTGGTATGGAGATTGTGGGGTGAGGTAGCTTCTGGAATACCCCGCAGTTTAAGGTTATTCCTCCTACACCTATTCTCAAGATCATCTTGGTGCAGACTTAGTGTATACAGGTGTTGCCGATACTGTTTCACTGTGACTGTCCCATTTCGAGCACATCTACCTGTGCAGTAAAAGAGTTTAGAGCATCTTTAACTTCCCGGAATTCTTCCTTAAAAGCCTGCCTTAAGGTCAGAGCTAGCAGCTGAATATCCTGTTCGTGGTGAGGGTGGCTAGAAATACTGGAGCCTCAGTATCTGACAGGCTGGCGGGCCCAAAGCAGCTGGCCATGAGGTCAAAACGTCCACCTGCTGACAGACTAAGCCAGCCTGGGTGAGATCCGGTGGTACCGGGGGAAAGAGTTCCCAGGGAAACTCACCCGATAGAAGAGGCAAATAGTCTTGGAGTGTAAGAACATCCACCTGTGTAGCATCTGCCACACCATGTGCTTCGGGCGCCATGTTGATTCCCTCCGGAGCTCCGGTTGCCGCTGCTCTGGGAGTGAAAAAATCCAGCACCAAAGAGCTCCAGGTCATCGGACCAGTTCCTTGAGGCTTCCTGCCCCCTTTCAGCATAGTGTCAGCCACAGGTGGAGGCAGGTGACCAGACTGTAGTACAGGTCAGTGTGGAGCTCCTGAGAGACACGCCCTCACTCATGGCCAACTAGTGTAACTAAACCCAAAAACAAAATAATATTTTACAGTTTACCAAGTCCCTAGATTTGGTGACTGCTTTAGTTTTCCTTTTTTAATCTAGTTTTACTTTATTTTCACCTGGCATTTCTGCCAGTAACACACTTTCAGTCTTAGGCCCCTTCCACAAAGGGTGGACTCCACTAGTAGTCCGCTTGCTCAGCGGGGAATCTGTCTGCTGATCCCCACTGAGCAGGCAGATGGCTGGTCCGAGTCCACTGCACTTATGAGGAATGGACACAGACACAGCGCACTCAACACTGTGGGCTGTCGGATGTAAACGGACTGCCTGTCCATTTACACCCAACTGTCACCTGATCTAATCCGCTAGATGGAATTGGATTGGAGGTAGGCAGGTGTAAACAGATACATGTCTGTTTACACCATCCACTC
Organism: Staurois parvus; assembly: GCF_062004578.1. Classification (NCBI taxonomy): domain Eukaryota; kingdom Metazoa; phylum Chordata; class Amphibia; order Anura; family Ranidae; genus Staurois; species Staurois parvus. Next base: position 5,209,248 of record NW_028318123.1, on the reverse strand, counting down.
CATAGAGGATAATGAAGGATCTGATTGGATCCGCCTGAAAATCTGACAGGCGGACCCGATCGGTTCGCTCATGGGAAATGGGCCTTAGGATGGCTGGTCACTCACACCATTGTATAAATACAATTGAAACAATAGAATTGCGGGGCTTTGCCCCTCTGTTATTGTCCATAACCTGGAAGATTGTAGCTCTGCAGTCCTCAGACACAGCTGAGAACAATGTTGCTGATAACAGTCAGCACAGGCAGAGAGCACAAGAAGTTACAAGCTCACAAGATTTCTGTTACAATCAACAGGATTTTTTTGCACTTATTAAACAGATGAAGCAAGCTGCTTTCAATGGTATATTTACCAGACCTAAAGGAACTAGCAAGAGAGTTCATTTTTAAGGTTTACATACCTTCATTGACTGTGGTGCATACACAAAGTTGCCTATACAGTATCTGTAAATATTTGATTCGGGCCCACATGGCCTGAACTATCCCAAATCCTGTGCATGGTTAAATTGCTTAGGTTCTGTGTGTTATTCCAGAGAAGTTCCACGATCTCCAGAACCCTCCAGAATTTGCTGTCCCCTCAAAATAACTCAACACACAGCCATTAATGTCTAAACCGCTAGCAACAAAAGTGAGTACACCCCTAAGTGAAAATGTCCAAATTGGGCCTAATTATCCATTTTCTCTCCCCGGTGTCATGTGACTCATTTGTGTTACAAGGTCTCAGGTGTGAATAGGAAGCAGGTGTGTTAAATTTGGTGTTATCGCTCTCACACTCTCATACGGGTCACTGGAAGTTCAGCATGGCACCTTATGGAAAAGAACTGTCTGAGGGTCTGGAAAAAAAAATTGTTGCTCTACATAAAGATGGCCTAGGCTATAAGATGATTGCTATGACCCTGAAACTGAGCTGCTGCATGGTGGCAAAGATCATACAGCGGTTTAACAGGACAGGTTCCACTCAGAACAGGCCTCGCCATGGTCGACCAAAGTAGTTGAGTGCACATGCTCAGCGTCCTATCCAGAGGTCGTGTTTGGGAAATAGACGTATGAGTGATGCCAGCATTACTGCAGAGGTCGAAGGGGTGGAGGGTCAGCCTGTCACTGCTCAGACCATACGCAGCACACTGCATCAAAGATGCTGAGGGTAAAGGTGATGGACAGGCCATGCATGTCTCCAGACCTAAACCCTATTGAGCATCTTTGGGGCATCCTCAAATGAAAGGTGGAGGAGCACATGGTCTCTAACATCCACCAGCTCCGTGATGTCGTCATGGAGGAGTGGAAGAGGACTCAAGTGGCAACCTGTGAAGCTCTGGTAAACTCCATGCCCAAGAGGGTTAAGGCAGTGCTGGAGAATAATGGTGGCCACACAAAATATTGACACTTTGGGCGCAATTTGGACATTTTTACTTAGGGGTGTACTCACTTTTGTTGCCAGCAATTTAGACATTAATGGCTGTGTGTTGAGTTATTTTGAGGGGACAGCAAATCTACACTGTTATACAAGCTGTACACTCACTACTTTACATTGTAGCAAAGTGTAATTTCTTCAGTGTTGTCACATGAAAAGATATAATAAAATATTTACAAAGATGTGAGGGGTGTACTCATTTCTGTGAAATACTGTATATATGGACCTAACTGAATATAAGGTGTGATGGCTGTAATACTTGACACTTTTTTATGCCTTTGATATTGCAGCGATTGTTTATATTCTCAAAACTTTACTAACATGAATAAAAAGAATTTTAAATAAAAGCAGGGTGAAGGAGACGGTAAAAGTCCTCAACTGTAGAGAGAATTTTGCTCTTAGGCTAGTGTTGCACTGAAGTTCTATTAATTCCATCTGAAGGTGATGAGGTTCTTGGTGGATAATGCAATGGTAAGTTATCAGTGATGTGTGGCAGTTACTTCTTTGTATTTTCTCTTTCAACAGTCCAACCAAGTCAGTTCTCTCTCCACACATTACAGGTGCGCCATCAATAGTAAGCCCCATCAACTTTTTTCAAGGCGATTTCCTTTTATTTATGGATTCCTCCACCACATTGAAGATGTCCCTCCCAGTTGTTTTCCTGTGCATGGCGACCACATCCAAGAGCTCCTCACTGACAGACATGTCTTCGTTCACACCTTTTACAAAAATGGCTAGATGAGCTGTATCAGTATTGTCTGTACTTTCGTCAACAGCTAATGAAAATGCCAGATAACTGCATGCTTCTTCAGCCAGCTGTGTTGTCAGATTACCCACAAGGTCCCTGACTCGATCTGCAATAGTGTTTCTTGTCAAGCTGTATTTGATAAAAGCTTGTCTCTGCTCAGGGCACACCTGTTCACATACCTTCATCGTTCACTGCTTTATAAATGAACCTCCTGAAAAGCACTTTGAAGCTTGTGCAATTTCTTCAGCCACAAGAAAGCTGGCTTTCACTGCTGCATCAATTGTTGCTGTAATTTTTGCAAAAATATTCAGTTGAGAATGTAGGCTGTCTGTTAATCCTTTAACCTTTTGTTGCTTTTCTTGGTGGTTAACGTCTGGGCCAATGCTTCCACTAGGCAAACTTGGTGGCCACCTAGGGCACACTGCCACCTAGGGGCACTGGGGCGCAGCACAGGCTGGCATTCTCTCTGTGTGGGACGCCGACACTTCATGAATTATCCTTCAGTTGGCGGCAGAGGGGAGGAAGAAAGGACAGAGGAAGATGCCGGGTGTCTGGGGCCACTGTAGCAGCTGAGCTGCCACTCCTTCCTGTGTTCCTCTCAGACTCAGTCCCTTACTGCAAACCAGCTGGTGGCTGCTGATCACTGTGGAGTTTCAGCCCTTCTCTTCCCATTCATCAGTGGAGGCAGAGCTGCACCTTCAGAGGAAGGTAATGTCTGACTCTGATGCCTCGCGTCTGTGTGAGTGTGATCCCATTGCCCAATCGCTGCATACAGAGTGCAGGGTTGAGGAGTGTGTTGCATACAGAGTGCAGGGCTCAGGAGTGCATTATGTACAGAGTGCAGAGTTCAGGAGTGTGTTATGTACAAAGAGCAGGATTCAGAAGTGCGCTACATACAGAATGCAAGGTTCAGGAGTGCGTTGCGTACAGAGTGCAGGGTTCAGGAGTGTGTTGTGTACAAAGTGCAGGGTTTGGGAGTGCGCTATGTACAGAGTGCAGGGATCAGGAGTGCGCTATGTGCAGAGTTCAGGAGTGGGCTACATACAGAGTGCAGAGTTCAGGAGTGCACTATGTACATAGTGCGGGGTTCAGGGGTGCGCTACGTACAGAGTGCAGGGTTTAGGAGTGCGTTATGTACAGAGTGTGAAGTTCAGGAGCGCGAAAAAGCACAGAGTGCAGGGTTCAGGAGTGCTCCATGTACAGAATGCAGGCTTCAGGAGTATGCTATTCACAGTGTGCAATCTACATCTCATTTCCACTTCTCCTCCTGGGTTCTGACCTCTGCACACACCACAATCCCCCTATCCCCCACCTCTGTACACATCTGATTCCACAACCCTCACCCCCACCCCCTCCCCACAGCTTTCTCACATCTGTACTCTCTCCTACCTTCCTATCTGGCCCAGCTCTAGTACCTCCCTGTTTAGGCGGCTCCCTCCCTGTGTATTGAGATATGGTTAGTACCTCCTTGTGTAGGCAGATCTGTGTGTTCAGCTCCAGTACCAGTGTTCAGTTCTGCCCTATATGTCTTATTTCACCATCAAAATCATCATCATCAACAGCAAATGCACTGTAACATGTACAACACGGATAATCCCCAAGATGAAGTCCCCTAGATGAAATACAAACACAGCCGCCAGAGCTGTCAGGCATATCTGCCACTGACAGCTATGCCGGACCAACTGTGCATGTGCTCAGCTCACACAAAGCTGGCACCGCTGGCTGGACTGTGGCAGAGAGAGAGCGGGAATGTTTAGTATTGTCACGTAGGAAACCTATCGACCACGCATGTGCTCAGCTCACACACAGCTTGCGCTGCTGGCGAGACTGTGGAAGAGAGAATGCAGGAATGTTTAGTCTTGTTTCCTGGGACACCGATCAGCCACGCATGCGCTCAGATCACACAAAGCCGACACTACTTTCAGGACTGAGGGGAGAGCAGAAAGAACTGAAAGCACTGGAAGTAGGATGGCCGGATTTTTCCACCTGTGCCATAGATGATTCCACCATGGGTGGAAGGAAAGAAAATTGCTAGATTCCCCCATAAACTCAGAGGGGTTGATTTAATAAAGACAAATAAGCTGTGCACTGCAAGGGCAGTTGCTTCAGATCCAAGCGGAAGCTCTGAAATGAGGCAAAGCTCTGCTGATTTCTTTCATCCAATCATGTAAAAGCAAAAATGCTATTTTTTTTTTATTTTCCTTGCATGTTCCCCTCAGATCTAGAACAACAGCACCTTCAGTGCCCTTGCAGTGCACAGCCTATTTGCTTTTAGTAAACCAATCCCAGTCAGTGTTGATGGGGAAATTGCTCCTGCAATGCTATTGTGTTCTGCCTGCAAGGAGCCTTCCTGGCCAGCAGAACACAATGATTACTGCTGTTAGCTGTAGCCGCCAGCAGTAATCACATGCAAAAAAAATGCTGGTTGTATCCAAATCAGTCAATGGATTGACTTGCGTACATCTAGCCTGCCCATAGATGGATCGAATCTTGGACGGTTCCTGCTGAACCGGAGGAGATTCGATCCATCTATAGCTGGCTTAACTCCTATCTTCTGTTTCTTGTAATTTCCTCTTTCAGAGAATCATAATTGTGATAGAGGTGTGAGTGGGACAGAATACGTGCTGAGACCAAGAGTTGTTTTGAACTCTGTGCCAAGGGGGTCTTTATTTTGGGGGGCTGAAAAAGCTGGGAGTCATAAGGGGAAGGCCACAGGGCAATAATTCCAACACCGTGAAGGACATGTAGAACTAGAAAAAATACAATTTCTGGGGAAATTGTGTGAAGTGTTCTTGCCTCCACCAGTAGTCTACAACTGGAGTGGGCGGAGTAACTGGGTGGAGTGGCTGGAGTAACTGTGAAAAGGTTGGACTGCATGCTAGCTTTTGTCACTCTGCTGCCTGCTCACACACCTGGGTTCCTATGGCAACTCACTCTACAGCAAGGGCAGAGAAGAGCAGTTAAAAACAAACTGCTCCAACTTGCTCACTTCACTGGCGGTTGCCATTTTCAAACGGTTGTAATTTAAAAAATATAAATCCTACAGCGAAGAGCTTTATATTGTGAGAATCACAAGACCCAGGCCTATATTTTGATGCATAGTATGTCTCTGAAATATTACAAATGAAGGCACAGTCGCAGTGTAGACATTGCCTTTCAAATTTGAGGTGGCTAGAGTGGAGTTTCAATGAATGTCAATGGGCGGCGTGAGTTGCAAACAAATGGTCATATTGTGAAAACTATCAGGACTATGGCTTAGCCATGGACATTTTTAGTGGCAGCAGGGATAGCTGAACGTTTTGATATAAGATTTGTGTAGGTGGGCTTGAAAATGAGGGAGTGATGGCAGTTTAGAAATCATGTCCTGATTTTTCAGCTCACACTCTAGTTTTTGTCAGCTCCCACTCTAGTTTTGAACATTCCGCCATTCATTCCTATGGGACCAATTTCACCACAAAAACGCTGATATTTCGTGAACCATTCGGCGAAACGATCCACAAAGTAATAGCACACCAATCGGGAACAATCCGCACGTTTCGGTATATTACCGTCTATGTAGTGTAAAAACTGTGGGAGGAGTTAGAGTGGTAAATTTGGCTATAATAATAAGAATATATATGTGAGATAACAGTAAGTGGTCTTGCCATGCAAGAACACTTAAATATAACAGGGTGGCAATAGGGCACATCAAGGAATAAGTTCAGAGGCACTGGGCAGCAATCTAGTACAGCAGGGATGTAGTCCAGAGTCACAAGGCAACAGTCCATAAACAGTGAGTAGCAGGCAACAGTCTGATACAGCAGGGGTTAAGTCCTTAGCACAGAGCACAGCAAGGGTTGAGTCCTTAGCACAGGGGCACAGCCAGGGTTAAGTTCTCAGCATAGGGCATGGCATGAAGGAAGGGACTCAACAGCCAAAACCGGTAACAGCGGAGGAAGGCCAGACAGAGTGGCAGGAAAAGGGAGGTCCAGAAGGCAGAGATCCTTCACAAACCCATTGCGGGTCCTCGAAGGGCTGTGTGTGCTGGCCCCAGCTTCAAGGCCACACAGGCAGCATTTGAAGGAAGAGCGAATGTTAAAGTCCCAGTGGCCAGAAAGCCACAAAGACAATGCAGAACTACAAGTTCTAACAGTGCAGAAAGCAAAATCTATCTCAGCAGTTCCACACATTTTTTTATTCTCCTTCTCTAGTGAGAGCTGCAGCCATGATCTCCTCTGTCCATCACTGAAGTAAACTCTGAACCGTCTGGTACCTTTCATTGTTATCTTGTACTTTGAATTCAGCTCAAATTCAGGCAGTGTTGAGCTGTCTGGCTCTATCATGGTACAGTACACATTCATTTACTAACGAGTGTAGCTTCATTACCTACCACCTGTGGGGACACAGGAACTCACAAACCAAATTATAACATAAGATAAATTGACTTTGTTATACTCTGTTTTTGGATTAGAGATTGTCAATTTCATAATACAAAAGAAAAAGAATAATACAATATTTATGACCTCAGTTGCAATACTTATCAGTTATTCAGGCTTTATCATCTGGGCATTTGCAAGGAAATCACTAAGGCCCCATTCACATCTGGGCATTTATGATTTCTGGCAGAATTTCTGCAATTCTGCAGGCGATCCTAAAGTGCTCTGCAAACTGACAAATCACATGTTTGGGTGCCATTCATTTTTAATGGCACCTAAACTCAGTGCGGTTCTGCTGCAATTGTTGTGGCAAACCTCGACACATGAAGCTTATCGCCCAAAAAGGAGCAGGAGCTTCTTTTGGGCAACAAGCTTTGTGCAGTGTGGTTTGGCCTGATTGCATGGCGACTTATTGTGCGTCAGTCGCGGCAGGAGCATACGGTACTTAGCTGCTATTTAAAATTAACGGCACCCAAACATGTGGTGTGATTTGTCACTTTTACAGGGTGCTTTGGAATTGCATGCAGAATTTTGCCGGAGGTCACAAATACCCAGATGTGATTGTGGCCTTTGTGATTTACTCCCTCCATTGATGTGCTGCCATCAACTGAAAGATGGCAGCAGGCACTGGAGGAAATAAAACTATAAGGCCCCTTTCATGTGGGCAGACTGGTAAGCCTGCTTAGCAGGGTATCTGTTTGCAGATCCCTGCTGAGCAGGCGGATGACAGATCAGTGTCCGCTCCACTTGTGCAGAGCAGACATGGACACAGCCCGCTGTTTTCTAAGGGACCTTCAGATATAAACAGACTGCCTATATGTTTACATCCGACTGTCATCCATCCAAACCAATCCACTAGATGAAAGGGGAGCAGATCCCCCATCTGTCTGTTTTTAGCAGGTCAGATCAGATGCAGACAGGTGTAAACAGACACGTGTGTGTTTACATCCACCTCTCCATAGAGAACAGTGGATGGTCTGATTGGGTCTGCTGGCTGTCCACCCTTGTGAAAGGGGCCTAAGTTGCACATCTTAGCAAATATAAGCACAATTACTGTACAGTATATGCACAGGTGTGTGTTATTTTCTCAAAATAAATACTGTATAATGGCAACAGGATGTTCTGTGAACAAAATTATAGAACAACTATTTCCAAACGACAGCTGTGGAATGCTCTGGTGTCTTCCATAAGCATAAAAAAGCATGTACTTTTTGTATACCTAGTACAGAATAACCATTCTACCAATACTGTAGATACAAATCATATGCTAATCTTCCTAAGAAGCTGGCTGGATAAAGCTAAATTACCCTAGGAAATAAATGACTGTGCCAAAGTGATATAATTACAAGGGATTTTTAATATCTAACTAACTATCTAACTACAGTACGTATCTCCAGCTACAACCTATACTTCAGTTCTGGGTGAGCACCAATTGGAAGAATCACTTGATGGCTTCTTATAAGGTTTATCTTACCAACTCTAATGGTGATAATTCACCCATTGTAGATTTTGAGGTTAATTTAGTAAAAACTGTTTACTTAAGCTGGGTATTGATTAGATTTTTGAAAGAACATTCTTAGGAAAATAATGTTCTAAGACAGTTTGTTCATTTTTCTAATCAGTGGGTCAAATCAAAATTCATTTCGGCTAGAGTGATGAAACAATTTGAAAAAGCAGGATGGAAACATTTTCTCGAATTAATGAATTACTAACAGCGGTTTTTGTTCTGTAAAGTCCATTCATTCCAAAATCTAGAGTTAAAAGCAAAAAAATCTTTCAACTGACATTTGAATGTTTTGAGAATTTTTGTACACATTTTCCTAAAGCTTTACCTAAGAATTTTTGTTCAAAATTCTATCCATCTGTGGCCAGCTATAGCTTGGTGTATAAGATGAAGCTATGTTCATTTTGAAGAACTAATCATGCTGCACATAACTGAAGTAAACACTTTATTCATTGAGCCAAGTGATAAACCTCTTTTTGTAAGAATACAATGTAATTGTAATCTCTATTGATTAGGGATGCACCGATACCGAGTATTTTCATGACTACTCCTGAAAATACTCCCGATACCTTAACCATTAATGGCCGAAAATTGCACTGCAAAGATTAGCATGTGATTTGAACAGGAATGCGATTCCTGCCCAAATCAGTTGCGATTTCTCCACTGCTCTTGTGTGAACTCAGTCTTTTCATAGCCCAAGTTCAAACAGGAGCAGTGCGGGAAACCTCCCTGCAAGCATCCCATGCTCAATGATCTATTAACACAAATTGCACCCCAAAGTATCTGTAATCGGTATTGACGAGTACTTGACCGAAAGTATCGGTACTCGTGCTCGCCAATAAAAAATAAAAGGTACCGGTGCATCCCTACTACTGATCAAAGCTGTTATTTATGACTTTCTTACATATGTTCTCTTTATACTTAGCTTTAACATGATTTGTCCTATACTTTCTTGCTCAGGCACATTACAATACATGGCACCGGAGATTATAGATAAAGGGCCCAGAGGATATGGAGCGCCTGCTGATATTTGGTCTCTTGGCTGTACAATTATTGAAATGGCAACTGGAAGGCCCCCATTCCATGAGCTAGGGGAACCGCAAGCTGCAATGTTCAAGGTAAAGTTTCATCTAACAAATGTTTATGATACTATATAAGGACTACTAAAAAACTGCATATTTTCAGTTCTTAAAGGGATATTTAAAGCGTGTTATTAGACACAATTCTTATTTGATTTGGATAGAGTGACAATGCATTAGAACCTAAGATTCAGGAAGTGAGGGTATATTCTCCAAACATAGATACATACAAAAATAAAAAAAAACAACATAGCAACATTGCATTCTATTAATGGAGAAGTTGATGAATAACAGGGTCCCTTTACTGAATGTCTTGCATATTTTGAAAATGATACAGTGAGTTTTGTGAAGGACAGAGGGGGGGGGGGGCAAGCAGTGAAACCCTTTACTGTTAGATTCCATACAGGGATGGAAGTTCATTGAGGAAGATCTGGCATCATTGAGTGGAGGATTTTTACAGTAATGAGCAGCCAACAGGACATTGGATACACTTCATAAGGGGTAAGTTATGCACCAGCTGCTGTTTCCCCCTGAAACGTTTCTAACCAAACTTAGGCTTTAAGTTACATAGTTACATAGCTAGTCTGCTTGAAAAAAAACAAAAGTCCATCCAGTTCAACCATGAAAAAAGTTATAATCCTGCACCCACAGTTGATCCAGAGGAAGGCAAAAAAAACCAACAAAGCATGATCTAATTTGCTCCTGCAGGGGAAAAAATTCCTTCCTGATCCCCTGAGAGGCAATCGGATATTCCCTGCATCTACTTTACCTATAAATGTTAGTAACCAGTTATATTCTGTTTATCCAAGAAAGAATCCAGGTCTCTTTTAACCACCTTCCGCCCACCATATAGTACAATGTCGGGTGCAAGGTGGTTCTCTCGTTCTGATAGGACGTCATATGACGTCCTTCCATTCTCACCGCGCATGCGCGGCTCAGGGAGCGTGCAGCGCGGTGATCGCCGGTGCGCTGTGTCCCTCGGACACAGCGGATCACAGAGAGAGCCGAAGATGTCGGCTCGGTCATGTGATCAGCTGTGTCCAATCACAGCTGATCACATGTAAACACGGAAATGCCGGTTATAGGCATTTCTCTCCTCTCGAGCTGTCACACTGACAGCTCGAGAGGAGGGGAGAGCCGGTAACCGGCTTTCCGCGGAGGAGACATGTACACTGATCATCAGGGCACTGATGATCAGTGTAGCCCCAGCAGTGCCACCTGTCAAAGTCCATCAGTGCCAGCAGTCAGTGCTCATCCATGCCACCTGCCAGTGCCCATCAGTGCCACATCAATGCCACATATCAGTGCATACCAGTGCACATCAATACCACATATCCGTGCCCATCTGATCTGCCTTTCAATGCCACTCATCAGTGCCAGTCAGTACCACCTATCAATGCCAATTAGTGCCACCTATCAGTGCTGCCAGTCAGTGCCACCTATCAGTGCCAGTCAGTGTCGCCTATCAGTGCGCATCAGTGCCAGTCAATGCCGCCTATCAGTGCCAGTCAGTGCCACCTAATAGTGCCAGTCAGTGCTGCCTAACAGTGCCAGTTAGTGCTGCCTATCAGTGCCAGTCAGTGCCGCCTATCAGTGCCATATATCAGTGTCATGTATCATTGCTGCCTTTCAGTGACCATCAGTGATGCCTGCCAATGCCCATCAGTGCAACCTACCAGTGCCTCCTCATCAGTGTCCATCAGTGCAGTCTATCAGTGCCCATCACTGCAGCCTCATTAGCGCACATCAGTGAAGGAGAAAAATCACTCATTTACAAAATTATATAACAAAAACTAAGAAAAAACTTTTTTTTTCAAAATTTTCAGTGGTTTTTGTTTTGTTTAAGAACATATAAAAATCCCAAATGTGATTAAATACCACCAAAAGAAAGCTCTATCTGTCTCAAAAAAATGATAAAAATTCCATATGGGTACAGTGTTGCATGACCGCGCAATTGTCATTCAAAGTGTGACAGTGCTGAAAGCTGGAAATTGGCCTGGGCAGGAAGGGGGTATAAGTGCCCTGTAGGCTAGTGGTTAAAGCAATCCACTGAGCTGGCCAGAACCAACTCTTGGAGTCTATTCCACATTCTCACAGCTCTTATTGTGAAGAAACCTTTCCGTATTTGGAGATTTCTTTTACTCCAAACATAAAGAGTGCCCCCTTGTCCTCTGTGGTGTCCTCAGGGTGAATAACTCTACCCCAAGTTCACTATATGAACCACTGTTGTATTTATACATGTTGATCCTATCCCCCCTTAACCGCTTCCCGACCGCCCTAAAGCAGAAATACTGTTACAGGGCGGCACGGGTGCGCAAAATCACATATATTCAGTTGTGTTCAAAATAATAGCAGTCAGACATCACTAACCTGATCAGTGACTGTTTTTGGTAGAAATTCTATTTCTACATGGCAAATAATTTACTAACAGGTGTAGTAGAAATCCAACAGACCCAACAGTCATGACATGCATGCTGCTGATTCTGTGTAATTGCATCATTAATTGAAAGGGGCATGTTCAAAATAATAGCAGTGTGGAGTTCTATTAGTGAGGTCATTCATTCTTTGAAAAACAGGTGGCAATTATTGCCTTTATTTAAGGAAGGAAGGCAGCAAATGTTGTACATGCTGGTTACAGTGCAATTCTCTCTGAACTTCTGAGGAAAATGGGTCGTTCCAAATATTGTTCAGAAGAACAGCGTACCTTGATTAAAAAGTTGATTGGAAAGGGGAAAACATATAAAGAAGTGCAGAAAATGATAGGCTGCTTAGCTAAAATAATCGCAAATGCTTTAAAATGGCAACCAAAACCTGAAAGACGTGGAAGAAAGCAGAAAATTACCATTCGAATGGATAGAAGAATAGCCAAAATGGCAAGGACTCAGCCAACAATCAGCTCCAGGAAGATCAAAGAAGGTCTAAAGTTACCTGTGAGTACTGTTACAATTAGAAGTCTCCTATGTGAAGCCAAGCTATCTGCAAGAAGCCTCCGCAAAGTCCCACTGTTGAAAAAAAGACATGTGCTGAAGAGGTTACAATTTGCCAAAGAGCACATTGACTGGCCTAAAGAGAAATGGCGCAACATTTTGTGGACTGATGAAAGTAAGATTGTTCTTTTTGGGTCTAGTGGCCAGAGACAGTTTGCCAGACGACCCCCAAACACTGAATTCAAGCCACAGTACATTGTGAAGACAGTGAAGCATGGTTGCGCAAGCATCATGATATGGGGATGTTTCTCATACTACGGTGTTGGGCCTATTTATCGCATAGCAGGGATCATGGATCAGTTTGAATACATCAGAATACTTGAAGAGGTCATGCTGCCTTATGTTGAAGAGGAAATGCCCTTGAAATGGGTGTTCCAACAAGACAACGACCCCAAACACACCAGTAAACGTGCAACATCTTGGTTCCAGACCAACAAGATTGATTGTATGGAGTGGCCAGCCCAATCCCCGGATCTTATTCCAATAGAAAACTTGTGGGGTGACATCAAAAATGCAGTTTCTGAGGCAAAACCAAGAAATAGAGAAGAACTGTGAAATGTAGTCCAATCATCCTGGGCTGGAATACCAGTTCACAGGTGCCAGAAGTTGGTTGACTCCATGCAACACAGATGTATAGCAGTTCTCAGAAACAGTGCTTATACAACTAAATCTTAATTAAGGGATTCAAAGGAAAGCAAAATCTTCAAACATTTTTCAGTTTATATAGTGAATGTTTGAGTTTGTAAAGAAGAATACAAACACTGCTATTTTTTTGAACTGTCTAATATTCACTTTTCTTCAATTTTTTTAGAGGAACAACACAAATTTGATTTATTTTTCTTCATGTTTTGATTTGGAATAGAATGTGTAATGTTCCCAATGCATTTGTGTGTATGGAAATAAAAGTTATTAGAAGGATTTTGAGCTTTATTCACTTTTTTCAACACACTGCTATTATTTTGAACAAAACTGTATGTGTGTGATTTTGCATCTCTGGGTAGGAGGTGCACGTAAGCACCCTACCTGCACCGCTGTTCGTGGCCGAGCTGTCTATCACCGGGTTCCGGCCAGTGATTACCCGCCAGCGCCCAGTGATTACCGACGATCACCGACAGGGAGGAGGATTGCTTTGTTTACTAACAGTCCTCCTCCCTGTTGGCTCAGGCACACTGCTCTGGATGGCTGTGCACAGCCAACTTTTTTTTTGGCACTGATCACTGTATTGGTGTCACTGGGGATGTCAGTGACACCAAGTCAGTTTCCCCCAGTGTCAAAATTCCCACCACAGTCCTGCTAAAAGTCGCTGATAGCCGCCATTATTAGTAAAAAAATAAAATTCCAGTATCTATACTGCCATTTGTAAATGCTATAACTTTCACGTAAACCAATTAATTTTCATGTATTGGGATTTTTATCAGCAAAGACATGTCGGAGAATACATTTTGGCCTAAATTTATGCCGAAATTAGATTTTTTAAAATTTTTTTACTGGACGTGTTTAACCTCTTCCGCGCCGCCCTATAAGTAGAAATACCGCTACAGGGCGGCACGGGTGCGCAAAATCACGTATATTTATTTCACGGTCCTCCCAGATAGCATTTAACCCCTTGATTGCCAGGAACACGCTCACATACACAGTAAACCTCTATTGCTAGTATAGTGTCTGAACGGACCAATATCTTTGATCAGATCAGCACTATACCAGCGTTCACATTAGCATAGTGTCCCCAAAAATGCTGCATTGGCGGGATCAGGCCCGGCACCTGCCAGCACCTGCGTTTAGCCCCTATGCTTACCCTCCCTTCTTCCCCAGCAAGTGCAGTGTCAGTAGGTCACTGTCACTTGATACATTGTACACAAAACCGCAGTGTTCGCAGAATCAGGCCTGATCTCTGTTACCACTTTGCCAGTAAATTTTTTTGTAGTCGTTCAAGCAGTCCCTGACAGCCAGGTGCTTTTTCCCGTGAGTCCCACTAGGTACCTATAAATTTAGTGGCCAAAATGTCAATGGAAAGGTACTCTAGTGAAGAGGCCTACAGGATTCTGAGCATGTCAGATGAGAGTGAAGGGGAAGACTCACTGACACAATCAGCCTCAGAATATGAAACTGTACATGGAAGCGGCACCCCAAAAGATAGCTCAGACAATGAAGAAGGGGTCCCTGCTATGGTCAGGCGTACCCAACCCCGTTCCCAGGTTGCTGAGATGTTTCAATTGCATGATGACTCTCATATGCAGCAGAGTGTCAGTACCAGTGCCTCTCTACCTTTTGGTGAACTGGCGAGCACCAGCGGCCTAGTACATCATGGTCTTTCACATACCAGCACTGCAGTATCAGTTGGTGACATGGCGAGTCCCATAAGTGCAGTACAAGCTAGTGCAGTGGCAAGTACAAGTAGTGTCCCTTCGCCACCACAAATTCGCACACAGGCCCGTAGAGCTCCTAGTATCCTTCCGGATATACTTGAAAATCCCTATTGGTAGCCCACAAAGTCTGCAGCACCCGTACTTCCCCCATTCACTGCCCAAACCAGAATTCAGGTGGAAACAGCAAATTTAAATACTCCCCTTGATTTTTTGGAGCTGTTTTTCGCAGAAGATCTGTATGCATTGATTGTGGATCAAAGCAATTTATATGCACAAGAGTTTATCACCGTCAACCTAAATTCAAACCTTGCCAGACCATTTGCATGGAAACCCATTATAGTTTCCGAATGTAACTTTTTTTGGGCCTAACCTTGGGAATTACTAAAAAAATTCATTGCGGTTATATTGGTCCACAGACCCGAATCATCATATGCCTGTGTTCTCTGCTGCCATGGCCAGGCATAGATATGAGAGTATAATGTGTTTTATGCATTTCAATGACAACACACTCTGTTGTCCTCAAGATGACCCTGAATTTGATTGGCTGCACAAAATTTGGCCCCTCGTAAATCACCTTAACCAAAAATTTGCAGATGTCTACACACCCCAGCAAAACATCTGCGTTGATGAGTCCCTCGTTAATTTTTCTGTATGCCTTGCATTCAAACAATTTCTCCCCAGCAAGTGTGCCAGATATGGGGTCAAAATGTATAAGACCTGTGAGAGGGCAACAAGCTATACATATAATTTTCGAATTTACGAGGGAAAAGTCACGTGGAGCCCCCCCCGGATGCCCAGACTACATGGGGAGCAGTGGTAAGATAGTTTTGGACTTGGTGTCATCCTTTTTCCATATGGGGTACCATTTATACGTTGACAATTTTTATTCTAGCATGCCACTAGTTAGATATCTTGGAATAATTGACCGGGCTTCCCCCCAACGGCTTGTAAATACCCATCTTACAAAAGGGGGAAAAAGCCTGCTTGAGAAATGAGGATGTCATTCAGCTGCAGCACCGACTTGTTTATTCTGACAGCAACAGGGTCTTGCTCTCAGAATATACATAAGTAGCTGTGTGCAGTGCTGTTGGATAAGATTTTTCATCCGCAGTTAACAAAAGAGCATATATGCCGAAGCATGGGGGCCTGGGGTGGCCAGTGGGTGGATGGCCCCTATGCTTTTGCATATTTTATAATATTTTTTGGCACATTTCATTTGTGCCCACCATTAGAAGTGGGTGGATGCAGGGCGGTATATTCTAATGGTGGGCATACCACACACTTTATTTTTCTAGCAGAGATTTCTTCTCTTTTTTTCATTCAGCCCACAGGCTGCATAAAAAAAAAGAACATAGCATATACACCCAACAAGGACAAGCGACGTACTGGCATATCACTGGACTTTGAGTGGTCATACCAGGATGATACCTTCAGTTTCAGATGGCAATTGGCTTTCATGTAAAATCAATCCTAGTGGCTAATTAGCTGCATTAGTTGCTTTTACAAGCAGCGGGAAAAGATGCCCCTCCCCCACTGCCTTCCACCATTCTCGGCAGTCCCATGCCATCGGGGGGACTTGAGAATGCAGACAGTGTTTCTGCCCATATAGCTGATTGGAGACCGGAATGGTGCCATTCACCTCCTATAGTCTAAGAAATTGGAAGCTTTGAGCATTTTATCACTTCAGTTTCGCAAGGATATAAACAGCGCCATTTGTAATTGGGAATGCATCTGATCACACCTATCTTGGTGAGATTAGATAATGTAAAGGCAGGGAAGATATCTAGAGTCTGATAGACCCCAGATTTCTCCAAAAAGAATATATGACAATGCCCATTGAAGTTATAGCAGATATTTGCATTCCCTGTGATAGAATTAAAAATGATAAATAAAAAAAAATAAAAGGGACAGTGTACAAATAATGTAAAAAATCAAAATGATTTATTGCTCACACATGCCATGGGTATATGTGGAACTACTCCCCAAAATACATTATGCTACTTCTCCCGAGTATGGGAATGCCACATGTGAGAGACTTTTTGGCTGTCTAGCAATATACAGGACCCCAAATTCCAATAAGCACCTTCAGGCTTTTAAAGGGCTTTATTTCCTCACTACACTATCACAGTTTCGGAGGCCCTGAAATGCCAGGATAGCACCAAACCCCCCCCCCCCCCAAATGACCACTTTTTGGACAGTAGACATCCCAAGGAATTTGATAGGAAGCATGGTGAGTATTTTGCAGATCTCATTTGTTGCCACAAGTTTTTGGAGAATTAGGAAAAAAAACAAAAACATATTTTTTCTTTTCTTTTTTTATATTTCAAAACCTCGTGAGAAAAAATTAGATCTGCAAAATATTCACAATACTCTTTTTAAATTGCTTGGGGTGTCTATTTTCCATAAAGGGGTCATTTGGGGGGGTTTGGTGCTATCCTGACATTTCAGGGCCTTCAAAACTGTGATAGGTAGTGAGGAAGTGAAATGAGGAAGTTACGCTCCTTCAGTCTTTCAACCTGGTCATTGAATTTCAGGCTCCTGTATGTGGCTAGGCTCCCAAAAAGTCTCACACATGTGGTACCCCCATACTCAGTAGACGTAGCAGAATGTATTTTGGGGTGTAATTCCACATATACCCACGGCTTGTGTGAGCAATATATCATTTAAGAGACAACTTTGTATAAAAAAAAAAATTTTTGTCATTTTCCAAAAACTTGGAAAAAAATAAATCTTGCATGGACTAAACATGCCTCTCAGCACATTGCTTAGGATGTTTACTTTCTGAAAAGGGGTCATTTGGGGGGGTTTGTACTGTCCTGGTATTTTAGAACCTCAAGAAATGTGATAGGCAGTCAGAAAGTAAAAGCTGTGTAAATTCCATTATATATACCATAGTTTGTAGATGCTATAACTGTAGCAGAATACATTTTGGCCTAAATTAATGATGAAATTTGAGTTTGTTGGATATTTTTTATGAAAGAAATGAGAAAATATCCGGGTTTTTTTTTCCAAATTTTCAGCCTTTTTTTGTTTATAGCGTGAAAAATAAAAAGCACACAGGTGATCAAATACCACCGAAAGAAAGCTCTATTCTTGTGAAAAAAGAACGTAAATGTAACTTATGTACAGCATTGAATGACCGCGCAATTGTCAGTTAAACTAGTGCAGTGCACTAGTTTAACTAGTGCGTAAATTGCAGTATCTATACCATAGTTTGTAGACACTATAACTTTCACACAAAGCAATCAATATACACTTATTGTCATTTTTTTTAACAAAAACATGTAGCAGAATACATTTTGGCCTAAATTTATAACTAACATTGAGTTTACTATATATTTTTTATAGCTGAAAGTAAAAAATATCTTTTGTTTTCAAAATTTTCATTTTTTTTTTGTTAATAGCGCAAAAAAATAAATATCGCACAGGTGATCAAATACCACCGAAAGACCACCGAACAACTCTATTTGTGTGAAAAAAAGGATGTAAATTTCACTTGGGTACAGCATTGCATGACCACTTATTTACCAGTTGAAATAATGCAGTGCCGAATAGCAAAAAATGGCCTGGTCAGGAAGGGAGGTAAATCCTCAAGAGGGCAAGTGGTTAATCCCCTCTTCTCAAGAGAGAATAAAGTGATTTTAAACCTCAGACATGAAATTTAAACAAAGCATATCCCTCTATAGTGTGTACTTGTCTGTATCCAGGGCACTATGTGTCTCCAGCAGATTGACAGCCTCAGCTCTATTCCTGTGAGCTGTGTGAAGGGGGTGTCTCCCTTCCCTCCAATCCACTCTCAGAGTTCTCACTGACTGTAACTTCAGCCTCTGGCACCCTGCTTTTTAGAGCTGAGAGATGGCAGATAAACAGGTACAAGCTGCGTATAATTATTTGTTTTATACCTGTGTATCCTCTGAGGCCAGTCACTTCACTAGGTATATGTAAGGGTTTACAACCACTTTAAATACATTTACTGGTTTCCGTAATTCAATTAATTTGCTTCTACACCAGTTATAAACATTTAGGTTACCTGTCCTCCGCTCTGTGTGCCTTTAGCAGCACACCCCTGAATTCCCATTAGGAAAGTGCTCACACAATCTCTAGCTTAACTACTTTATGTCCAGACACTTTCACCCCCTTCCTGTCCTGGCCAATTTTCAGCTTTCAGCTCTCTCACATTGTGAATGACAATTATTCAGGCATACGACACTATCCAAATGAAATTATTATCATTTTTTTCAAACAAATAGAGCTTTCATTTGGTGGTATTTAATCACCACTGGGGGTTTTATTTTTTGCTAGAAAAATTAAAAAAAGACCGAAAATTTTGAAAAAAAAAACATGTTTTTCTTAGTTTTTGTCACAAACTTTTGCAAATAAATATACTTTCTTCATAAATTTAGGCCAAAATCCATTGTGCTACTTTTTTTTTTTTGTAGAAATAACCCAAATCAGTGTGTATTATTTAGTCTTTGTGAAAGTTATAGAGTCCACAGACCACAGTATATATATTTAAAAATGTATCAATCCTGATGTACTGACTACCTATATAATTTCTTGGGGCCCTAAAATGCCAGGGCAGTACAAATACCCCCCAAATTACCCCTTTTTGGAAAGCAGAGAGTCTGAAGTATTTAATGAGAGGCATGGGGAGTTTTTTGAAGTTGTCATTTTTTGCCAATTTTTGAGGGAAATGATGAAAGTAAACAATTTTTTTTCCACAAAGTTGTCATTTAAGAACTGTCTCTCACACGGCACAGGCATACTTGCAATTACACCCCAAAACACATTCTGCTACTCTTCCTGAGTATGGCGATACCACATGTGTGAAACTTTTTCACAGCCTAGCCACATAGAAGAGCCCCACATCCAATAAGCAGCCTTAGGCGTTCTAGGGGCAAAAATTACACATCTAATTTCTTGACTGTCTATCATGGTTTTGGAGGTCCTGAAGCAGCAGGACAATTGAATTACCCACAAAATGACCCCATTTTGGAAAGAAAACACCTCAAGGTATCTTTAAAGAGCCATGGGGAGTCCTCTGAAGACTTATTTTTTTGCCACAAGTTTTTGTAAAATGTGAAAAGAAAATGAAAATGTATTTTTTTTACGCAAAGTTGTCAATCTATGAGATATTTCTATTACACAGCATAGGCATACTTAAAATTACACCTCAAAATTCATTCTTTAACTCCTGCTGAATATGGAAATACCAAATGTGTGAGACTTTTTCACAGTCTGGCTACATAGGGGGGCTCCACATCCAATTAGCACCTGTTAGGGTTCTAAGGGCAAAAATTATACATCTAATTTCTTGACTACCTATTGCCGTTTTGGAGGCCATGGAGCATCAGGACAATGGAATTACCCACAAAATGACCCCATTTTGGAAAGCAAACACCCCAAGGTATGTTTTAAGAGGCATGGGGAGTCCTCTGAAGACTTAATTTTTTGCCACAAGTTTTTGTAAAATGTGAAAACAAAATGAAAATTTATTTTTTTTTGCGCAAAGTTGTCAATCTATGAGATGTTTCTATTACATGGCATAGGCATACTTAAAATTACACCTCAAAATGCATTCTTTAACTCCTGCTGAATATGGTGATACCAAATGTGTGAGACTTTTTCACAGTCTGGCCACATATTATTATTATTATTATACAGTATTTATAAAGCGCCAATAGTTCGCTCAGCGCTGTACATTACAAAGGGAGACAGAACATGTGACAGAACAGTACCAATACAATGCAAAACATGAGGGGATCAAGGGCCCTGCTCTTTCGAGCTTACAATCTAGGAGGGAGGGGGTGGTGGCACAGGAGGAGATAGCTGTGGGGGATGGAGTGGTAGGAAGAGTGGAGGAGGTCGGCAAGTTACCAGGGGGTGGGGTAGGCTTCCCTGAAGAGATGGGTTTTCAGGGTGCGCCTAAAGGAGAGGAGAGTAGGTGATAATCTGATGGGTTGGGGCAGGGAGTTCCAGAGGATGGGTGACACCCTGGAGAAGTCCTGGAGGCGGGCATGGGAGGAGGAGACCAGGGAACTAGAGAGAAGGAGGTCTTGTGAGGAGCGGAGTGTGCGTGCTGGGCGGTACTTGGATATTAGGTCAGAGATGTAGTACGGGGCAGTATGGTGGACAGCTTTGTACGTCAGCGTTAGGATTTTGAATTTGATCCGTTGCGCAATCGGAAGCCAGTGGAGGGATTGGCAGAGGGGGGTGGCGGAGACAGAGCGGTTGGAAAGGTGAATGAGTCTGGCAGCCGTGTTCAGGATGGACTGAAGAGGGGATAGCCAGCGGCGAGGCAGGCCAGTGAGGAGGGAGTTGCAGTAGTCGAGTCGTGATATGATGAGGGAGTGGATGAGCTGTTTAGTGGTTTCTGGGGTAAGGAACGTGCGGATTTTGGCGATGTTGCGGAGGTGGAGTCTGCACGAGTTTGTTAAAGATTGGACTTGGGGCTGGAAGGATAGGTTGGAGTCCAGAATGACACCCAGTACTCTGGCCTGCGGGGCGGGTTTGATGGTAGCGTTGTTGGATGTGACGGAGAAATCAATGGGGGGTGGTGTCCGGGCTGGGGGGAAGACAAGAAACTCGGTTTTGGAGAGGTTCAATTTAAGGAAGTGGAGCGACATCCAGTCTGATATGTCGCTCAGTAGGTGTGTGATTCGGGCTGAGACCAAGGGGGTGAGGTGGGGGGTTGAGAGATAGATTTGTGTGTCGTCGGCATAGAGGTGGTAGTTGAAGCCGTGAGAGTGTATGAGTTGGCCAAGGGAGGAGGTATAGATGGAGAAGAGAAGGGGCCCGAGGACAGAGCCTTGAGGGACCCCAACAGAGAGGGGGAGTGAGGGGGAGGTGGTAGCATTATAGGTAACGCTGAAGGAGCGTTGTGACAGGTAGGATGAGAGCCAGGAGAGAGCAGAATCTCTGAGGCCGAGGGAGTGTAGTTTTTTGAGGAGGAGGGGGTGGTCGACTGTGTCGAAGGCCGCAGAGAGGTCAAGGAGTAGGAGCACTGAGTAGTGTCCATTAGCTTTGGCGGTTAGCAGGTCGTTGGAGAGTTTGAGTAAGGCAGTTTCGGCGGAGTCTAGGGGACGGAAGCCGGACTGTAGGGGATCGAGGAGGTTGTTGTCGTTGAGGTGAGAGCATAGGCGGGTGTAGACTAGGCGCTCGAGGAGTTTAGATGTAAATGGGAGCAGGGAGATGGGTCTGAGGTTGTTCGGGTCATTGGGGTCCAGGGAGGGCTTTTTAAGTATGGGGGTGATGTGTGCATGTTTCAGAGGGGAGGGGAAAGTGCCTGAGGAGAGGGAGAGATTGAAGATGTGGGTGAGGGAGCGTAGGATGGAGGAGGAGGAAGGTCGTAGGAGTTGTGAGGGGATAGGGTCGAGGGGGCAGGTGGTGAGGCGGGCATCAGAGAGGATCTTGGAGACTTCCTCGATGGTAGTAAGGTCAAAGGTGCGGAGTGTTGGGGGAGCTTCAGTATGAGGGATGTAGGGTGGGGTGGAAGAGGAGGTCAGAGCAGTGGTGGGGCCGTGGGAGAGGGGTGATGAGGGGGTAGCTGAGTGAGGGTGAAGGGGGTTGGAGAAAGTTTGAGCAGCGACGAAGTCCCTGCGGGTTATGTCGAGGGGGAGGGGGGATAAGGGGGTAGCTGTGTGAGAGGGGACAGGTTGAGAGGGCGTGTGAGTTGCGGCAATGTCCTTGCGAATTGTGTCAATTTTGTTTTTGAAGTGATTGGCAATCTCAAGGGCAGTGAGTGAGGTGCTGGGTGGAGGTGGGGGTGGAGAGAGTAGAGAGTTGAAGGCAGAGAAGAGTCGGCGAGGATTGGAGGAGAGGGCCTTGATGAGGGTCAAGAAGTAGGCCTGTTTGGCAGCATGGAGGGAGGAGGTGTAGGTGCGGAAGGCAGATTTGTAGCGGGTGAAGGCTTGTTTGGATTTGGTTTTGCGCCATAGTCGCTCTAGGGCACGACTTTGTCGTTTGAGGGTTTTGGTGTGATCAGTCTGCCAGGGCTGGAGCGGTCGGGGTCTGATGTTGCGTGTGGTTAAAGGCGCTAGTGAGTCAAGGGCTGTTGAGAGCGCATTGTTGTAGGCGGTCAAAGCCAAGTCGGGGCAGGACAGGGGGAGGATGCGGTTGTGGAGTTGATCAGCTGCAGAGTGGAGGGAGGCAGGGTTAAGGTTGCGGAGGTTACGGCTGGTAGTAGTGTGACATTTGGAGGGGTAGGCGTTGGAGGACGAGGAGATAGAGAAGGTGATCAGGTTGTGGTCAGAGAGAGGGAAGGGGGTGTTAGTGAGGTTGTGGGGAGCGCATCGGTTGGAGAAGACAAGATCAAGGATATTTCCGTCGGAGTGGGTGGTGGATTGTATGCACTGTGCATAGAGAGGCTCCACATCTAATAAGCACCTGTTAGTGTTCTAATTACACATCTAATTTCTTGGGCCACTTGTGTGGCAATCAGGAACACTGCTGGGCCACTGCGGTGATCAGGGACACTGCTGGGCCACTTGTGTGGCAATCAACAACACTGCTGTGCCACTGGAGCAATCAGGGACACTGCGGTGATCAGGGACACTGCTGGACCACTTGTGCAGCGATCAGGGACACTGCTGGGCCACTTGTGCGGTGATCAGGGACACTGCTTGGTCACTGCGGCGATCAGGGACACTGCTGGGCCACTTGTGTTGCA
The DNA here is from genome assembly GCF_062004578.1 of Staurois parvus. Taxonomy (NCBI): domain Eukaryota; kingdom Metazoa; phylum Chordata; class Amphibia; order Anura; family Ranidae; genus Staurois; species Staurois parvus. The sequence goes on along the minus strand of NW_028318123.1, from coordinate 5,186,074 downwards.
ATTAGGAACACTGTGGTGATCAGGGACACTGCTGGACCACTTGTGCGGTGATCAGGGACACTGCGGCGATTAGGGATACTGCTGGGCCACTTGTGTAGCAATCAGGGACACTACTTGGCCACTGCGGTGATCAAGGCTACTGCTGGGCCACTTGTGTGGCGATCAGGAACACTGCTAGGCCACTGCGGTGATCAGGTACACTGCTGGGCCACTGCGGTGATCTGGGACACTGCTGGGCCACTTGTGTGGTGATTAGGAACACTGCTGGGCCGCTTGTTTGCCGATCAGGGACACTACTGGGCCACTGCGGCAATCAGGGACACTGCTGGACCACTTGTGCGGCAATCAGGGACACTGAGGTGATCAGGGACACTGCTGGCCACTTGTGCGGCGATCAGGGACACTGCGGCGATCAGGAACACTGCTGGGCCCCTTGTGTGGCAATCAGGGACACTGCTTGGCCACTGCGGCGATCAGGGACACTGCTTGGCCACTTGTGTGTCCTTATTGGGCACAGCTGATCACATGGTATAGGACCGATTTCATTGGTCCTGTACCATGTCACAAGATCCGTTGTGTCCGTCGGACTCGGCGGTCATTGGGCTCGCGGGTGCACACTTTAGTGGCATCGCACGAGCCTCAGATGCAGGACACCATTCAGAAATGGCAACCCACTCCTGGAGGTGTCCCGTCCCGCTGTTCATAAACAGCAGCCGGACGGGAAGTGGTTAAGGCTACTTTCACATTGATCCGCCGCAAAAACGCATATGCGCTTTTGGTGCATTTTGTAAAAGACATCTTCTCTCCCCAGAGGATAGTTGTCAACCATCCCTGGCTGCAGGGTGCAGCCCTCGAAATTTGGGCTGGGCAGTGAGAAGAACACAGCGGCGGGAACACAGTGGCGGTGGGAGGGAGGGCAGAAAGAAAATCGTTCTGTGCAGAGCCGGGGCTAGGGGTGTGTGGGAGGGGCGGTGGTGGTGACAGGAAGTAATCTCCTGTATGGCTTTCCTGGAAGCCACAGGAGGGGGAGGAGGAGAGGCAGCTTCCAGCTGTTCACTGAAAGCCATACAGGAGATCGCTGCCTGTCACCACAACCACCGCCACCCCTCCCACACACCCCTAGCCCCGGTGCTTCTCGCCACCTCCACCGCTGCATAGAACGGTTTTCTTTGCCTTTCTCCCACCACTGCTGTGTTCTTCTCACTGCCCAGAAGCCCAGCCCCTCCCACCATCCTCAGCATCAATAGAAGAGGGGAGAAAGGATGGATCTGCTTTGCCTCCCCCCTGTGCCCGCCCACATTCCAGTCCCTGCAGCTTCAGAGGAGGTGTGGGCGGGAAACTGAACACAGCAGCCGACAGTCACAGCTCTGATGCTTCTGAAGGAGTCATGGTGAGTTTGACCTAACCTTCCATCCTTCCACCCCCCCTCCATCCCTCCACCCCCTCCTCCCTTCCATCCTTCCACCCCCCCTACTCCCTTCCATCCCTCCACCTCCCCCCACTCTCTTCCATCCCTCCACCCCTCCTCCCTTCCATCCCTCCACCCCCCCTCCCTTCCATCCCTCCACCCCCCTCCCTCCCTCCCTTCCACCCTCCCTTTCTTTCATCCTGCCACAATCCCCCTCCCTTTCTTCCATCCTGCCACCCCCCTCCCTCCCTCCCTTCCACCGCCCCTCCCTCCCTTCCTTCTTTCCACTCACCCACCCCTTCCTTCCACCCCTTCCTTCCACCCACCCCTTCCTTCCTTCCACCCACCCCCCTTCCTTCTATCCATCCACCCCTCCCTCCCTTCCTTCCACCCCTCCTTTCTTTCCACCCTTCCTTCCACTCACTCTTCCTTCCATCCACCTCTTCTTTCCTTCTTTCCATCCACCCACCCTTTCCTTCCACCCACCCCTTCCTTCCACCCACCTCTTCCTTCCTTCTACCCACCCCTTCCTTAATTTCTTCAAGGGGGAGAAGTTGGGAGGGGCGGCGCGGCAAAAATGCGAGCTGAACCCCCCCAGAAGAAAAAATTATCTACAGCCCTGGCATCAATATGTATTTTTTGTACATATTCAACTAAATGCTTTTAATGGTATATAACAGACCAAAAGAGAGCAAGCAAAAGAAGGTAATTGTTAAGATTTACATATAGACTCTTTTAGATAAGGATACAGAATACCAAGATAGTAGAATGGCTCCAAGTATCTGGTTAAGCTATGGTACCCTTATAGTCTCAAAACCATGGTCTAATTAAAGGGCATTGCCGGCTCTAACAGTTCTCCTTTCCCTTCAAAATGTCATTCCAGAGAAGTAAGACACAAGGGAAATGTGAATGTAGAAAAAGGAACATTTGGAAATTTAGTCGGGGGTTATTATATGTTTCTGACTACTAACTGTATGACAGTGTCCCAGGAAAAATTTACTTTATCAGCCATGACAGAATATGGATTGTATGAGCTCTTCTCTGTATACTGATCATTCATTTCCAGCTTTGTCCCACAGTTTTATGCCGAAAAGTTGCCTTGGATTTTCTACTTCCTTTCTATTCTATTATCAAAATTCTGTGTAAATGACACTCACTACAACTAAAAGAAACCTGTCATAAGAGAAACATGTAGGCTGTCACTGCTGAGCTTGCCTTTTTAAAATTGTAGTTGCCTGGCTGTTATTCTGACCTTTTCTTCAATACTTTAAGCAACTAACTTAGAAAAAGCATTCAGATAAGGACTTTTGACTTTTTTTGTGAATGTTCTAATATGCATACTTTTTACTACGTTAGTGACTCAAAGTATTAAAGCATAATTGGCATAATAGCCAGGCAAATATTGTTATCAGAGGGAGGTCAGAAATGGCAGTACCCATATTGCTTTCAGCTTCACTATAAAGCCAGGTTCACCCTACAGTAATGCACATGATGTGTATTGGTGTGCTATGGTGCCATTGATTCTGAAAGGCACCCCATCAAAACATACCTATGCTGCAGTGTCAGGAGTGGTTTTTACTGCGCTGGGGAACACTGGCAGCCTAACCAAAATGAACACAACATAACACGCACCCCAGAGATGTGAACCAAATCTAAGACATCTTCACTACTACGGCCTACTATAGCATATCAACCTGTATGCTTTTATACCGAACTTTAATTATCTACCAGTAAGTTAGACAATTTCACCTAGTGTTGATAATGTTGTACATTTTGTAATTCATTAAATATACTTCCTTTCCCATGCTTAGATCATATTTATATGTTATAGGTTGGCATGTTTAAAATCCACCCAGAGATTCCAGAATCCCTGTCTTCAGAAGCTAGAGCCTTCATATTGCTTTGTTTTGAGCCTGATCCAACAAAGCGTGCAACAGTTGCAGACTTGCTTAGAGACTTCTTCCTCAAGCAAGCCAATAAAGGCAAGAAAAGTAAAATTGCATTTAAACCCTCAGGTAAGCAAAAGTAATATTGGTTCCAAGTACAGTGGAGTGCCCTCTGTTGTCTCTTTTAGCAGTGTGCATGTGATCACATGAATGAAAAGAACTAAATCCTCTTTATAATTTAAAAAATAGATATAATATTTTACAAAATACTGACTGATATTTACATATTGTAAATGTTGATAGAGAAGCTTTTAAAACCTAAAACCTCGTGCACATGGACAGAAAAATGCTGCTTTTAGAGGCATATTTTTTATGCCGCGGAATGCAATTTTGTCCATGCAAACTGTGGAGATTAGATATGATAAAGTATTGTTAAAATATTGGTGAAGTCAGTAAAGGCAAAGGACTGTAATCTATTAAAAATAACTTTGTATGGCTCTAATAAAATGTCTTTTAAAAAACATTAGCTCATATACCTTTTGTTTTTTAATTTTTGCGGTCACATGACTGCACTACTTCTATCCTTTTCTTCTTTCTGAGTGTGGGTGGCATGTCTGCACCAAAGGGGCGGGGCAGCTGGATGATATCTTGAACAGCAGTGAAAGTCACTGCCAATTAAGCAGGGAATGTATCCGCAGCAGGTAGAAAATGCAGGAGAATGTCACGTAGGCACTGGGCAACAGGGATGATTGACAGCTAAATGGCATGTGGATAGTGGGGCAAGCCACTGTCAATCAAGCAGGAGGTGTGCCTAGAGAAGGGGGACAGGCAGCAAAATAAAGAAAACCGTTGTCAGTCTAGTAAAGCAAAGCTGGTCAGGCCGTGTGACAATAAAGCTGAGTATGGGACTTTGGAAACACTGCGCATCTGCATTGCTGCCTGCAGCAAGCTCGTGGATGCAAACTGACCATGCCAGCACAGATATGTTTCCAAGCTCAGTATGGTTAGTTTGCAATAGGAGAAGATGAAGCTGTAGGAATGCCCAGTAATTGTCAGTAAAAGAGTTCATAGTGGAAGAAAAGCATATGGGGATATTTAATAAAACTGGTACACTCAGAATCTGGTGCAGCTCTGGATGGCAGCCAATCAGCTTCTAATATCAGCTTGTTCAATTAAGCTTTGGCAATACATTCTGGAAGCTGGATGGTTTCTATGCAGAGGTGCACCAGATTTATCACTCTCAAGCTTTAGCAAATAACCCCCATTATGTACAAAATAGTTTATTACTATAGGAATACATAACCCAAACAATCACATGTCTGAGCTGTGCAACATTTTTTTCTTTTCTTTCTTTGACAAACTCTAATGCCACCAGAGTCATGTATGCTTATTTTCCTGTGATCATAGTTCCAAAAGGTCTGATTTTCCAACAATGGGGCTCTTCAGGTTTTGTACTCTCTGACACAATTTTTTTTAACAAAGTTGCAATGTCACTCTGATCATTTTTAAGTAGAATGTTGTACCCTGGCCAGCTAATTAGTGTAATTACCCTTGGAACAGTGCTCAGGCAGGAATTGTGTTCTTGGCATTACTGAGCTTTAGTTAAGTCTCAAGTAATGACATTTTTCAGATTATTAAAAGCAATGCAGGAGACTTTTGCGAACCAAGTTGAGATTAATTTTCAGATAATATGCCAATCTGATAGTCATTTATTAATAAACTACAAATGTCAGTCACAAATAATTGCTGTTTTGTCGCTATGGGTTATTGTACAATTGTTAAGCATACATTAAAACATTAATTCATAGTTTTTATTGTCTTGGGTAGTAAAATGGTTTTCATTGAACAATGTAGAGAACTTGTAACAGAAGGATCTAGCTTTAACCACAGTATCCCAGGTGACTTTGTGGGGCCCGGCACCCAAAGAGCCAAAGATCACCTGAATGGTTGGTGATTCATCCATACAGCAGTGGAATCTGACTAGTAACTTTGGATCACTCACAAGTCAGAATGCTGTAGAATTAATTAGTGTGCTGTGGCTTATATTATGGATAAACAATATCACTGGTCTCAATTGTAAACTTGTCTTTTATATGGAGGCTGGCTACCCAGAGGCCCACATACTGATTTTGCCACTGGGACCAGTAACATTTATTTATTCTTTAGCTGCAGATTAGAACATGAAAACGAATGCATGACACTGTAAGTAATGGTCCAGTTTTCTTCTGCTCCATTCCCATCTCATTTTTTCTCCCTTGTGTGATTGTATTTCTGAATTGAAAATCCCCCTAGGATCTCCACCATTTGTGTATTGACTTTTTGGTTGCGTACATTTTTTAAAAAATAATTTTTCACATTTTTGGCAGTTGGAAGATGCAGAGTGCAATCTTAGTATCACACATTCCTATGTAAATGCTATTCCACTGTGCTATTCCAGCACAGTGGAACAGCTCAGACAGAATTTATCCTATGACAGAATATACATGCTCCCACACGCTATCCAGGTGTCCTTGTGACATTCATTCACTTAGGAATCTGTGAGCCCCGGTGCCATCTGTCCACTCATCATTTCAGCACCCATCTGATTGGGCTCTCTGCACTCAATGGAGTGTACCAAATCTTTAACTCATTATCATGCAGTTGCAAATATGGTGTTGTTTACACAGATTACAACCGCAGCACATCTCTACCACTACCAGTGCCGGGAGAGCTGGCAGGCAGCAGCAGCAGTGAACATGGATCGGTATCACCAGACTCAGATGCAAAGCACGAAATATTCTTTGAAAAGGCAAAAAGATCCATTTCTGAAACTGCTTCTAGTAAAGCTACAACTACCAATTTAAGGTAATATTTTTTATTCCATCCTGTGATCATTCCTAGTTTATGGTTAACAGAGGTAATTCAACTTGGGTTCTTTCAGAAATCAGCAACATCAAGATAGAGGTTGGCTCTTGGTGGTCCATTCATTCAAAATATCCAGTTGAAATGAGAGAGATTATCTGCTGTCCAAACCTAGCCAGGCCTGAATTTTGTCTCCAGCAGTGTATGCACTGAAAATAGTTTTTGCTTTAGAGAATTAAAGAAAATTACTCCCCAGCTGCAGCAATATTTCATGTCGTGTACAATTTTTGAAAACAACATATAAAGCAGATCCCCAGGAATGATCTTTTTCGTAAACTCACATTGGTCTAGTTTAGCTTGATGTAAGTATCCATATCTGATATCTGGAAGGCTGCTGGGGATACTGAATATCAATGTAGTAGCCCACGCTACATACAGTGACAGCAGTGATTTTCCATGTGTTGCATGAATATAGGGAATCACTCTCTGCCATTCATTATTTTTTCAATGTATACAAAGCGTTCTTTGATTGAATGAGGGAGGGGAATATGACATCTTCCGCCCTTCCTCTCCACCTCATCCAATTAGAGAATAGTTGTACTGCTATGTTTATGTACTAACAATGCACATGCTTATAGTAGGAAGAACAGAGTGACAGAGAGATGAGCTAATCAGTGTCCTGCATATCCATTCACTGTACAGCTTAAAGTGAGCCTGACCTTATGCTAAACTAATTAGAACAATGTATTTCATACCTATTTCATGTAAATTATTTGAATGCTTTCATTTTTTTCATGTTGATAGTCAGGTTTGCATTGTGCTGTAACAGCAAATGAACATGCTTATGGACAAAGTTACATGATGGGAGCAAAATTAAGTTAGTTTAGTTAGTTTATATATAGTCATTGTTCATGTTGTTTATTATTCAGTGTGCCAGATGATGGTTCAGTGTCAGAAGACAGAAGTACCCCTCCATCTCCGGATGAGAGAGACTCTGGATTGTTCCTTCTGAGAAAAGACAGTGAACGCCGTTCTATACTTTATAAAATCCTTAAGGAAGAGCAGAATAAAGTCTCATCAAATCTGCAGGAATGTCTCAAGCAGGTAAAAAAAAAAATCTACATTGTCTATCCATCAGGCTAAATTTCCTGAAATAATCAAGTCTGGATGTGTCATATCCTGCTATACTTTCTAAATGCTTCTGGTCATTCCAGCAATGAGGACTATAGACCACCATAGTCCACCCTAGTATACAGTTGCAAGAAAAAGTATGTGAACCCCTTGGGATTACGTGGAGTTTTGCATGAATTGGGCATAAAATGTGCTCTGAACGTCATCTAAGTCACAACAATAGAAGAACACAGTCTGCTGAACATAATACTACACAAACATTAGATGTTGCCATGGTTTAATTGCACATAACATGTAAACATTCACAGTGCAGGGAGGAAAAAGTATGTGAGGCCCTAGCTTAATGACTTCTCCCAGAGCTAATTGGAGCCAGGAATGAGCCAACCTTGACTCCAATCAGTGTGATGATATTGGATGTGTTGCTGACAGCGGTCCTGCCCTTAAAAAACACACACCTATTTTGGGTTTACTGGTTTCAAGAAGCACTGTCTGATGTGAACCATGCCTCACAGAAAAGAGCTCTCAGAAGACCTACGATCAAGAATTGTTGATTTGCATGAAGCTGGAAAGGGTTACAAAAGTATCTCCAAAAGCCTTGATGTTCATGTGTCCACGGTAAGACAGACTGTCTACAATTGGAGAAAGTTTAGCACTGTTGCTACTCTCCCTAGGCGTGGTCGTCCTGTAAAAATGACTGCAAGAGCACAGCGCAGAATGCTGCATGAGGTAAAGAAGAATCCCAGAGTGTCAGCTAAAGACCTACAGAAATCTCTGGCACATGCTAACATTTTTGTTGACACATCTACAATAAGGAAAACATTAAACAAGAATGGAGTACATGGGAGGACACCACGGAGGAAGTCATTGCTGGCCAAAAAGAAGATTGCAGCACGTTTGAAGTTTGCAAAAGAGCACCTGGATGTTCCACAGCACTACTGGCAAAATATACTGTGGACAGATGAAACCAAGATTGAGTTCTTTGGGAAGAACACACAACACTATGTATGGAGAAAAAAAGGCACAGCACACCAACATCAAAACCTCATCCCCACTGTGAAACATGGCGGAGGGAGCATCATGGTTTGGGGCTGCTTTGCTGCCTCAGGGCCTGGACGGATTGTTGTCATTGATGGGAAAATGAATTCCAGAGTTTATCAAGACATTTTGCAGGAAAACGTACGATCATCTGTCCGCCAACTGAAGCTCCGCAGAGGATGGGTGATGCAACAGGACAATGACCCAAAGCATACAAGTAATTCAACAAAACAATGGCTGCAACAGCACAGAAAATGCCTTCTGCAGTGGCCCAGTCAGAGTCCTGACCTCAAGCCGATTGAAATGCTGTGGCATGACCTTAAGAGAGCGATTCACACCAGACATCCCAGCAATATTGCTACACTGAAACAGTTTTGTGAAGAGGAGTGGTACAAAATTACTCCAGATCGTTGTGCAGGTCTGATCTGCAACTACAGGAAACGTTTGGTTGAGGTTATTGCTGCCAAAGGAAGGTCAACCAGTTATTAAGTCCAAAGGTTCACATACTTTTTCCTCCCTGCACTGTGAATGTTTACATGTTATGTGCAATTAAACCATGGCAACATCTAATGTTTGTGTAGTATTATGTTCAGCAGACTGTGTTCTTCTATTGTTGTGACTTAGATGACGTTCAGAGCACATTTTATGTCCAATTCATGCAAAACTCCACGTAATCCCAAGGGGTTCACATACTTTTTCTTGCAACTGTAGGTACAGAAAGTAAAGGTCCTCATGGTCAGTAGCATCACCACAGTCATCCTGCATACTTAATTAATCGATTTATAATTCTAAATACAGGTTGTCTTAGAAATATAGACCAGGGCAACATTTAAGAAGTGGAGATCTACACGAACAACATGAAAGAGAACAAAGATTATCGGGGTTCGACAGCCTCTTTTTTTGGAAGACATTAACTATCAAGGCCAAACTAAGTAGTAAGGAAAACTTAGGAACATGTAATAATACCAATGTCACTGTAAAAATATAGACTTAGCCTGCCTAAAAGTGTGTCAGTGTGGACAGTGTCAGTCAGTAGAGCAGTGGAAAGTGTCAAAAGGGCAGAGAATGGTGTAGACAGTGTTTTTAAAGCAGTGAACGGTGTGGACAGTGTCAGTAGGGCAGTGAACGGTGTCAGTAGATCAGTGGATGGAGTCAGTAGGGCAGAGCACGGTGTCAGTAGAGCAATGCACGGTGTCAGGCAGGAGAGCAGCAGAGAGTATGTTAGCAGAGCAGAGGGAGGTGTTAGTAGTGCAGTGGACGGTGTCAGTAGGGCAGAGGTTGCTGTTAGTTGGGCAGTGGATGATGTCAGTGTTTTGTTTTTTATTTGTACTTTTTAATTATTTTTTACAATTTTAGATTCATTTTTACAATTTTTTTTTTTTTTACAATTTTTTTGGAGCCCTGTTGGGGAGCTTTGAGCTCATAGGAGACAACAAGCAACACCAGGAAGAGGAACCTGGAGATGAGGGGCCAGCCCTTAGTGGAACTGATGACTGTATTTTCCTGCAGCAACGGGTTGCTGACCCCCCATATAGACAAACATATAGCATTTCATGCTTCCCAAGCTATTATGGACTTTAAGAACCCGTACTTTGCTATGTAAATAATTTCTTTAAGAAGTGCCATGTCTGTTTTGCAGAGCTCAGAAGATGTGCAGCTTTCAGTTACTCACATCAAACAGATTATCAGTATTCTGAGAGACTTCATCCGCTCCCCAGAGCACAGGGTCATGGCCTCCACAATCTCCAAACTAAAAGTGGACTTGGACTTTGACAGCACATCTATAAATCAAATCCAGCTGGTCTTGTTTGGGTTTCAAGATGCAGTAAGTTCTGAATTGGTACAACCTATATTGGCTTACTTAAAACCCTTGCAAAAAAGCAGTCTATAAAAATACATGCCAACCAATTAGCTTTAAAGCAGTAGTAAAGTCTTCCATAATAAAAAAAAAAAAAAACAACAACAACAACAAAGCTTCCCCCTGCAAGTTAAGGGCATTGCATACTAGCACATTATTAAATACTTACCTTAAAACAAAGCCCTCCAGTGGCACGCTGTCACCTCTGACAGGGCTTCCATCTTCACTCAGTCTTCCTTCTGGGTTCGCGGGCTAAGGCCGTTTGAATGGCTGAGCTGTCATGACGTGACTCCTGCACATGTGCACGGGAGTTAGAAGCATGGCACAAAGCTCTGAAGGGAAGGCATGAGTATGCTGTCCCCTCAGAGCGCATGCGCCGATGTCATCACTGGCTGCAGAAACAGTAAATGCCTTCTAAATGGTGCTTGTTTAGGAGATATTCCTTGTACATACAGGTATGATTTATTATAAGCTTACCTGTAGGTACAATTGTCCAAGCGGTGTTTACTACTGCTTTAAGGCCGCAGTTCACATTTTTTTTTTCTCAATTTACACACATTTCCATGTATCACGCATAGAGCAGCCCACTCACTTGAATGGGTTGCCCTATGCACATTTCTTGCGCCAAAGAAGCTCATGTACCCAATTTTGGTGCTAAGGTGCATTTTTTCATGAGTGTTTTGCTGCGATTTTTGCGTGTTTTGTCATGCAATTATCACACTAAAATCACTCCACATTTGGGGAGCCTTTAAGAATAAATGGCATCCAAACATACTGTGCGTTTTGCGTAGATTTTAACATGATTTAGAAACATGCTGAAATTAGGGCAAAGTGTGTGATGTAAACAAGTCCTTAAGCTGAACTCTTTTGGCCATTTGCTATGTAAAACTAATGAACACAAATGAAGTGTGTGCAATTTGCAGCCACTGCAGCATTAAGTCATTTTAGCACAGTCAACATCTGACATCTGGCTCTGAAAATAACAGTTCCATCTGATGTACACAGATCACAGTGGGTTGCCCGCTCTGCAGCTCGTCTATTCTTAAAAAGTCTAGTCAACATTCTTTTCAATTAATGCGAGGTGTTCTGTGATTGGAAGAGGTACAGATGAATCTCACAACTTCCCCTCCTCAAATCATACAGCGCCTTGTATTCATTGAGAAGATTACAAGATGTTTTAGAATGGAAGAGCTGCAGAGTGAGCAAATTACCTGCAGTGATCTGTGTCCTCCACCTAAACTGTAAGTTTCAGCTTCAGAAGTTAAATGCTGACTGCACTGTACAAGAAGACTGAAAGTAAGAGTATTACATGACACAGCAGTGTCTGCACATTGTACACACTTTATTGGTGTTTCTTTTTAACAGCAAATGACTGAAATTTGTTTTGGCCAGAGTTCAGCTGTAAACAGTTTTCTTACATTGAAATAATAGAAAATAGCCTTTTCATTGGTTGCCATTTGCTATTACACTCTATTGATGGATGCACTATTTTATTAAATAAACCAAACAGAATCAGAAACCTCTGGCAATATATGAAGATGTATAATTAGAGGTGGTATTTTTTTCTGCTTCTCTTGGTAAGAGAAAAAAAAAACTAACAACCTTTTACAAGCCATATTAATAGTGTGTTATTGTCAAAAGTGGAATAATGATTGAAGTCTGAAACTTGTGATTAAGCTTGTATAGGGGCTCCATGTCAGCACAGTCGGGTGAGGCCCCGCTCACCCCCTGCCTGATCAGGATGTAACTCAATAAATTTTGGACCCACTTTAGCCAACCATTCCTTTTTCTTCCTCCTGCAATCAGGACAGGTGGCGTCTCCCCTCCTAGCTCTAATGGCTGGCTGTCCGTCCAGAATCACTCTCAAGGTTGGACGCAGTTCCTGTACTCCTTTGCTAACAGCAGTTTGACCAGGGAGCCCCGCTGCTGGTCCTTGAGAAAGCATCAGGCCGTGGTAAAGTACTGCTGGCTATGGGGTGTTACACTGGTGGGGGTTCCTTGGCGGCTGCTGGCAGGGATAAAATCCTTCCATGGCGGCTGCTGGGGATGATGGTGGTGGATAGAGCCGTGGACACTGCTAAGGGGAGTGGTGCTGGCTTCCCCGCTTCTTACCAGTGCTTCTTGGTCAGTGTGTGTGGGCCAGCGTGGAGCATGTGCAGGACTGTTCGGCCAATCAGGAGAAGGGAGGCGGAGCCAGGCTTAAGGGAGCCAAAACTTAAAGATTCTTCTGGCTGAAGCATCTGGCTCCTATGTAACTGTGTGCTCCTGTGCCTGCTCTCTCTCCCTCTCTCTCCTCCACGTATGCATTGCACCTGGGGATGATGGTGGTGGATAGAGCTGTGGACACTGCTAAGGGGAGTAGCGCTGGTCTCCCCGCTTTTTACCAGCACCGCTCAGACAGTGTGTGCAGGCCAGCGTGGCCCACTCTGAGCATGTGCGGGACTGCTCAGCCAATCAGAAGGGAGGTGGGTTCAGGCTTAAGGAAGCCAAAATTTAAAGATGCTTCTGGCTGAAGCATCTGGCTCCTATGTAACTATGCTCCTGCAGCCTGCCTGTGCTTGCTATTCCCTCTCTCCTCCAGGTACGCATTGCACCTGCAAGGCTGTGCTCCTGTGGTTCTATCTGCTGTATTGCTCTGCCTCATGCTCTTGGTTTTGTCTTTTTACAGCAGTGATAACATGCCTACCCCCTCTAAAGACCAGCATTCTCAGAGAAGGTAGGGGAGACGTCGCCATATGCGCATATCCTTTTTCAATGACTAATTTTGTCTTTTTTTGTCTGTCCTGCTCCTCGGGTCTTGGTCATGATCCTTCTCAATGATCAGAAAGGAGAAGCTCAGAAAGGAGTAGGAGACGGTCATCTGCAAGGGAGGACAACATTCAGTGGCCTCGCGTTCCCATTCAGTCTCTAGGGGTCAGTGCTCCCCATCACGATACAGCAGAGATTCAAATCATGACTAACCCAGACCAGGAGGATGCTGGGCATGCCATAGAAGAGACATGCCGGGCAAGACGGCTTGTGAGACTTGCTTCAAAGTAGCAACCAAACACCAAGAACACGATAAGGCAGAGATGGTATCGCTAATGAAGTAGGCATTTGAGGAGATGCTAAAAGCGTTTGCATTGCAGTCGTAGCCTTCAGCTGCCCCAGTTCCGTCCACCTCGCACTCCTTGTCTCCGCAGATGCTGCCAGCTAGTCAGGTGATTCCAGAGGCCCAGGAACCTTCAGCCTCAGACTGTGTTTCTTCAGAGGAGGATGAGGGCCCTTATGACGGTTTTGATTTTGCCATGGGCCAGCCTTTCATAAAAGAGATTAGGCAGGATCTGCTTTGTAGAGACGCTGAGGAAGAACCGCAGAAGAAGCAGAGGAAGTTTTTCACAACCATGAAAAAGAAGGGGGTGAATTTCCTATTCATGAAAGAAATTTAGGACATAATTACTGATGATTGGAACCAAGCAGATAAGAGAAACACTTTTAAGAATCAGTTTGCAAACATATATCCCTTCAAGTCTGAGAGTATTAAGAGTATGGAGGAGCCTCCAGTGGTGGACTTATTCGCCTCGCTAGGCACGTAACCCTGCAGTGACATTCAGGGACGTGCTGAATAAAAGAGTGGATGTGATCTTGAAAAGATTTACACACTTGCTGGTAGGGCGTGTAGACCTTCTATGGCTTTGGCAGCTATTTTGAAGGCCATGGAGTCCTGGATTCAGAAGTCAGAAGTGGCAGTGGGAAGTGACCTGAGCAAAGCCGAAGTCTTGGCCTCCTTTGCCAATTTGAAGCTAATGGCTTATTTTATGACGGAGGCATCCATTGACCTAGTTAAGATGTTGGCCAGGATCATGCTTAATGCAGTAACAGCCAGAAGAGCCCTATGGCTGAGGCCCTGGGTGGCAGGCCCAGCCTCCAAACAAGGATGGTGTAAGATACCATTTGAAGGGCAGTCCCTGTTTGGAAATACATTAGACACTGCCATCGCAAAAGCCACAGGGGGACGTCGGGGTTTGTTCCCCAGGATCAGAGGCTGCTTCGCAGAAGAGGTGCAGTATACAAAAAAGGTAGAGATGCTAAGTCTTATAGGCCAGGGAGAGAATTTCATTATCTATGATCTAACACGGCTGCAAACCGCAAGTCAAAGAGACCAACTTCGTCTCTGGGAAAGTTGTCCCAGAAGTCTTTTTGACTATCTGCTGGCTCAAACTTGTCACGTGGGAGCCAGATTATTCAAGTTCCGTCAGGTGTGGGCACAAGAGGTAACAGAGCCTTGGGTAATTTCCACCATCCGGTTCGGCCATGCTTGGAAGTTCCTGAGGCATCCACGCAGAATCTTTGTCCCGACAAAATTACCTTTGGCAAGAGAAAAGCCGGATGTTTTGTGGAAATACATAGAAACCCTCCTCAACCAGGAAGTGATAGTTGCAGTACCCCAGGAAGAATGTTTTTCTGGAATTTACTCGCCTCTATTTCTAGTGCAGAAAAAGTCGGGAGCGTGGAGACCGGTAATAGACCTCAGAAGGCTCAACATGTATATCAAGAAACACAAATTCAAAATGGAATCTCTCCAGACAATTCTGAAAATCATTCAACCAGGGGACTGGCTTCTATCAGTGGACCTCAAAGATGCGTATTTCCATGTACCGGTAGCCCCAGTCTGCCAGAAATTTCTACGGTTTGCAGTAGGGCATCTCCACCTCCAGTTTGTCTCCCTACCCTTTGGGCTGACCACATCACCCAGAGTATTCACGAAGATACTTCTGGCCCTAGTGGCATACCTGAGGTCGCAGGGAGTGTGAATATATCACTACTTGAACGACATTCTGCTCCTGAATCAAGACAGAGAGATGCTCCTGTCACACCGAAGGTTAACCATGGAGACGCTACTGAACTTCTGATGGTTAATCAACCGGGAGAACTGTCAACTTGTACCAACCCAGAACCTAGTATACCTAGGCGCAGAAGTGAACACTCGGGCAGCAACAGTGGAATTACCGGAGGACAAGAGGTCAGGCATACTGAACACGATGTCAATAGTCCAGAAGAGGCTCTACCTTCCTGCAATAGAAGGTATGTGGCTGTCAGGAATTATGACCTCGGCTATTCCGATGGTCAAATGTGCGCAATGGAATTCATGTCCACTTCAGGTGGGGCTCTTAGAACATTGGAGATTGGAGGATCTTGGGCAGAAGATACAAATCACTTCCCAGATGAGAATGAGCCTGGAATGGTGGTCAAGACGGCAGAATCTCCTACAATACCATTCGTTACTTGCGATACAGTGGCAGGTGGTCCAATCGGGCTGGGGGCCCTGTGCGGAGTTCACCGGGCTCAGGGCCAGTGGTCATTCCGGGCGGTCAATATGGTTTCCAACATTCTAGAATTGAGAGCAGCATTCCAAGCACTCCTGGCTTTCAAAAGGCTCATTTAGGGTGCACCCGTTCTGGTGAAGTTGGACAATACAACGGCAGTAGCCTACATACGCAGACGGGGGGCACCCGCATCATACCCCTCCTGAGGGAGGTTACTCCAATTATGGAATGGCCCCAAACCAACTTACAACTGCTAACAGCAATGTATGTGCCTGGTTGCTTGAATACCCAGGTGGATTATCTATCCAAAACAAGTTTGGACAACAACTAGTCTAGTGGCATGGGCCTTTCTGCTGGAGATAGACCTGTTTGACTCCCCAGAGAATACCAAACTACGTAATTTTTTCTCCAGGATCAGTCACCCACATGCTGGATTTGGGTGGATGCGTTGACAATGGCATGGAATTTCAAGACTGGTTACGCCTTCCCTTCAATTCCTGTGATTCTCAGCTTGCTGCGCAGAATACACCAGTACAGGGTGACGGTTCTGTCAGTAATACCAGATTGGCCAAAAAGACCCTGGTACCCGCTACTCCATTCTTTGAACATCAGAGAACCACACCCTCTGCTAGTGACAGGCCTGGGTTTTGAAAGGCAAAGGCTGATAAATCTAGGATGCTCGACTAAGGTCACTGATACCTTGATGAGAGCCAGAAAGGACTGCAGCAACACAGCCTATAGCAAGATATGGAGAAAGTTCACGGAATTTGCAAACAGGCATGGCTTTGTGCCAGATACCCCGACAGTCTGCCACTTATTGGAATTCCTTCCAGGCAGTTCTTGATATGCGTCTGTCTGTGAGTACTCTGAAGGCTCACGTTTCTGCCCTCTCGGCATTTACAGGTGCCCTATGGGCATCGGACTCTTTAGTGGTTCAGTTCTTTATGGTAGCTATCCATCAAAGACCACCCAAGCCTCTGATTTTCCCGTAATGAGACTTGCCACTGGTGTTGGACATCCTCTCATCAGACACCTTCAGTGATCCTGTTTCACTATGGCATCTTACTCTGAAAACAGCGTTTGTCATGGCGCTAACATCAGCCAGAAGAGTCTCAGAACTAGCAGCCTTAGGGTTTAAAGAACCCTTTCTTTTGTTCTTTCCAGATAGGGTCATGCTTAGATCAATGCTAGGATTTGTACCCAAAGTTACCTCCAGATTTCACATAATACAAGATATTACACACCCGATACTCCTTTTGGAAAATTCCCAGGACCCAAGTCCATTGGATGTTGGGCACTCATTGAGAAACTATGTGGACACTACGTCCGAGCTCAGGAAGTCAGATCATCTTTTGACCATCCCTAACGGTGCACGGAAAGGCTCGAGAGCTTCTAGGTGAGTAATCGCTAAATGACTGGTCAAGACCATCTCTTTAGCTTACAGAACGAGAGGGTTGCCTGTGCCTGAGGGAGTCACAGAGCATTCCACTAGGGGGGTTTCAACCTCATGGGCAGCAGTGGGCCGAGTTTCCCCTGAAACAATCTGCAAAGAGGCTACATGGTCTTCTGTTCATACCTTCATGACTCATTATTGTATAGAACCTGCGGCTCTGACTACTGCTGATTTTGACAGTAGTGTCTTTGCCTCTGCTTCCAGTCAAAATTAAATTGGTTTTGCATTACCCTCCCGTGTGTGGCTAGTTAAATCCCAGCTGTGCTGACATGGAGCCGTCAGGAAATTGGAAAATTAAATTCAAATACTTACCGTAATTTTCGTTTCCTGACAAGCTCCATGGCAGCACAAATCCCACCCAGTTTAGTAGTACGTGTTACGGAATGCCTAGGCTGAGGCGGGTCCAGAATTTCTTGAGTTACCTCCTGATCAGGCAGGGGGTGGGCGGGACCTCACCCAGCTGTGCTGCCATGGAGCTCGTCAGGAAAGGAAAATTACGGTAAGTATTTAAATTACGGTAGGTATTTAAATTCAATTTTCCATTTGTTTTCCTCTTATGTGCCTTGTACACTAATGTTTGTTTAAAATATATCCATAATATATCCATATGTGCTTACAATTTTAACACCCTTTCAAATCCTAAGCAAATAAACCAAGGATACTTAAGTTTAAAAATCAATGGCATGCAACTTCAGCCGAGATTGGTTTATGAGATGTAGTGTTTCTCCCAGCCACATCAAAGGCTGTTCTTCTTCAACCTATTCATACAGTTGATTTTAAGAGTGTATGGTACACTGTCTCAGGGAAGGCCATTAAGACTTTCCTGGTGCAAGGGCAATGAAATGTGACCATATCAAACCTGGCTGAGCAGGACTAGAAGGAATTTTCTGGTTCCTATTTTAATAGTTATTTTGATGAGAAACAGTCTAAAATGGGTAAAAGAGCCTCCCCAATTTGTCATAAGTTTCAGGTGTCAGATGGAGAAATACTTTTCCTTTTTCATACTAGGAAAGCTATACAGGTAGTTCTTAATTGGTCGTCTGACGAAGTTCAACATATTAAAAGTTTGAAACATTTGGTGAATAATGTACTTCCTCTTTGTATAACCAATTATGAACCTCGAGAGTGTGCTGTTTACACTGATTTGGAATAACATGTGCATGTGTACTTCAATTCTCTCAAAGAAATCCAATATTTAAAAA